>NC_086320.1:354685154-355010154 GCF_036172605.1 Pelobates fuscus | reverse complement strand
AGTGCAGCGTGTGTGTATGAGTGCAGCGTGTGTGTATGAGTGCAGCGTGTGTGTATGAGTGCAGCGTGTGTGTATGAGTGCAGCGTGTGTGTATGAGTGCAGCGTGTGTGTATGAGTGCAGCGTGTGTGTATGAGTGCAGCGTGTGTGTATGAGTGCAGCGTGTGTGTATGAGTGCAGCGTGTGTGTATGAGTGCAGCGTGTGTGTATGAGTGCAGCGTGTGTGTATGAGTGCAGCGTGTGTGTATGAGTGCAGCGTGTGTGTATGAGTGCAGCGTGTGTGTATGAGTGCAGCGTGTGTGTATGAGTGCAGCGTGTGTGTATGAGTGCAGCGTGTGTGTATGAGTGCAGCGTGTGTGTATGAGTGCAGCGTGTGTGTATGAGTGCAGCGTGTGTGTGTGTGTGTGTGTGTGTGTGATATATGGCAGGGAGGGGGGCTCTCCTTCCCTGGTGGTCCAGTGGCATTGGCAGTTCAGTGAGGGGGGCTGGCAGAGCTGTAACTTACCTCTCCTGCAGCTCCTGTCAGCTCCCTCCTCCGCGCCGGTCCGTTCAGCACCTCGGTCAGCTCCCAATGTAAATCTCGCGAGAGTCTGTATTATGGCAATTTGCATTGCCATAATACAGACAGGGGGCTGTGGGGGCTGGCAGAGCTGTAACTTACCTCTCCTGCAGCTCCTGTCAGCTCCCTCCTCCTCTAACAAAAAAAACTGTTGATCTTACCTGATCTAACGAATATCTACCAAAATCAATTAAAAAAAAAATTACAATTTCACTTGAGGGGGGGCTAACCCGTAGTCACGCCCACAAAGTTAAGTAGTGAATACCGCCTCTTGCGTGATAGATCTAACGAAAAAAACTGTTGATCTTACCTGATCTAACGAATATCTACCAAAATCAATTAAAAAAAATTACAATTTCAGTTGAGGGGGGGCCAGCCCCCCCTAATTATATATGCAATATCTCAGTAATTAGACTAGATCTAACACAAATTTTGCCTGATCAAACCTGATCTAACGTAGAGCTATCATAATCAACAACATTTTGTACAAATTTTTGTTGAGGGGGGGCTGGCTACGGGTTAGCCCCCCCTGACAATGATTGTTAATATCGCATAATTTAAAGTAGATCTAACGAAAAAAATCGTTGATCAAACCTGATCTAACAAAGATCTAACAAATGGAATAATCTTTTGTTAAAATTCTCGAAATGGGGGGGGCTAACCCGGGGGTGGTGCTGAAGGGAGTGTTGGGAGTGAAATAGTCAATACTAACCCTTTAAAATGTATGACAGCTCGACTTGCCTAAAAGGCCATACATTCAGTCCAAATACTACCTGAACCACCACCAAATCCAACAGGTTCTTGAGGCATTTTGGTGGAAGGAACAGAAATATATAAAATATAGACACATTTCTATCCTTCATACTGCCCCAAAAAGGTTTAGGGCCCTGAATTTATGGTCTAAATTGTGCTATTGCCAACCAAAAAATACCAGGTTGACATTACGTCTAGAAGGGATAAGTAATCACATTTATAACATTAAAATTAAGTTTGCTCTCCATAAAAATCTCCACAAAGCAAACTGGTTACATATTACAATGGGAAGACGTGCTCTTTGTGAGTTTTTTTGTTTTGTTTTGTTATATACACATCTAACATGTATGTCTGCACGGTTATGTGTATACAATTTTTTCCACATCTTGAGTTTGACACCCGAGCTTCAGTGGATCCAATATTTCCCATAGCGCTGTTAATTTTACAGAGGTAACTTTCATTTTGGCTGTTTGTTAAACATGTAGATGACGTTTTGTACCTAGTTTACACCACAGTGTATACATTTTCCCTATGTTAACAAGATATTATAGTGGAAGACTGTTTGGCCCAAAGATTAATTCACTTAAATGTTTTTAGGTATAAAAGCAGTGTCATCACCTGCAATCTGTTTAAACATTAGGTGATGACAACTGCCTGAAAGCTCATTATCTTTCCCATAATCAGCTCTAATTATACTTAATTGCATCATTTTATAGCCATTCCCTGGATACATGGCTTGGAAATTGGGTTATCAAGTTAAATGATACTCATTAGCATCAAAATATTTCCCTCAGTGGGTTCCACAGCTTCTATATGTGTACACCATGCAATGTTCCATACACCGAATACACAGAAACATTGCACATTCTATTACAGCTACATTACCTATTGTATACAAGAGAGACAAAAGCCTTTTAATGCTGTGTTTAACAAAACAGACATATGATCCTACCAAATATTTATAAATATCCCGAATGTGCCTAGTCAAACGCTGGGCTAAACCTTTAGATGCCAGAAGGTCTACATTAGTCTCTCATTTAATTTTCCATAGAGAGGTTTAGGGTTCCACATAGTCAACTACTGTTCGACTTGCCAGAATAAAAACCTCCATTTATTTATTTTGCTGCCCACTGCAAGAGAGAAACCACAAAAAACAAAACCTGTATGTTTTAAAATGTTCATATGGTCACACAGGTCTTAAAAATGCTTGATTATTTGTTTATAGAGAAGAACAACAAGGAACAAAAGTTACAATTTCGATCCAGTTTCACTATAGTAAGAAGTACTTGTCTGAACACTACAGGTCAGAGCCTATATATAATGTTCCTGAAATACAAGCCATCACAAGTCACGAAGCGCATGGTGACATTTTCAGACACTGCTAAATGCTGAATCCACCATACTGACCTAATGCAAATTAATCCTAGCATTTAAAGTAAGCAGGTTTTCTTTCCTTATTGAGTAAACCAGTGTTACCCAGAGGAAGCCAGGAGGTTAAGCACAGGCTAAGCTCTACAAAAAAAAAAACTGACAATATGGACTTCTAACTAAATCCCGATGAGCTACATACATCTCAAACAAATTAGGTTTACAAAAGCAAAAGTAGACATTTGCAAAGGGGAAAGATTTCCATTGAAAATGTCATCCTAATCTCTGGCTCCATGCAAACATATTGTGTTACCCTTCGTTTCCCGATCTTGCAGATTCATATTGGTCAAAGCTGGATGACCTGGAGACATTCCCTTGGCGAGGGGGGTGGGTAAATCAAACAGCTGCACATGTGCATTGATCCAACAAACAGCATGCTAATCAAAGTTGCACGTGTGCTCTATCAAATTACAGCAGCATTGTGATGACATCCAAACGAGTCCACCGTATCATTCAATACAGTTTCAAGTGATGTGGGCTTCCAAAACTCTGATTAACGCACCTAAAGATTTGGTTTGGGGTCCATATTCTGCAGCCCACCCATCTCAGGAATGTGCAGCTGGAAAAGTGATGCAATTGTTTTTTAAAAGCATATTTTGCAAAAGCATAATCAGGATCAATACAATACATACTAGTAATACAGCAGATTGTGTACTAGTATAGGAAACAATTCTTATCCGACAATGTAAAGGCATACATTACATAAAAGATAAAGATTCCACACTACAGGATTCAAGCAGTCAGCCAAATAAACCCTCGGAGGAGGAACACACAACTGAATTAACGTTTTTAAATTTCTTTACACCAGCTCGATACTTTCATACAAGTGTTTTGGGATTTAGCGGAAACTCGGAGCTTCACACACACTCACAGAACGTTATAAACTAGAAATGACATTTTCAGGTAAGAATTATTGTCAGGGAAGAGATAGAGGTGTCCAAACAGGTACGGTATATTCCAGAGATGGTATGTAGCAAAAAAAGGACAGAGTGAGTCTAATCCCACACCTCTAAAAATAGTGTCAAATAAAATAATAACTTATCCAGTTGGATATAACAGCTTCCTCTCGGGATACTCCAGACCGTATCCTGTACAAAACAGAATGTATATATGGACAACAGAGGAGTATAGCAGACAGACTGTTGTACTGCTTCTCTTTCTATAGACTAATACGGTAAATATGCAATAAAACTGTGCCAATAGAAATTGAAGTCACAATATGTAGATGTTTGGGGGGGGAGAGGGGGGAAGGCCAGAGTTCCCTCTCAGCTGGTTGGTGGTATCGCCACAATATGATACAAGTCGGGACTTATGAAATGGTAAGTGTGAATAAATATACATCCAGCATATTCAGATTTTGAGTGGTCTCTTATACCAATCTTTCTGCTACTAAATATCCACACCCCGTCCACTCATTTAGTGTTTTAAGTCTATGTGGTTTTATTATTATTATCACCATTTATATAGTGCCAACAGATTCCGTGGCACTTTACAATATTATGAGAGGGGAGATGTAACTATAAATAGGACAATTCCAAGAAAACTTACAGGTACAATAGGTTGAAGAGGTCCCTGCCGGGTATAAGACACGTTAGGACAGGAAATATCAATCAAATAGGGTGGGTGTGAAGCAGAGCTGGAGGAGGGAGAGAGAGTATAGCACTGCCCCCATAGGAGAGAGCAAGAGACAGGTATGTAAGGTAGAGGTTACTCTGGGAGGCCATAAGCTTTCCTGAAGAGATGGGTTTTAAGGCACTTCTTAAATGATTGAAGACTACGGGAGTGTCTGATGGTGGTAGGAAGGCTATTCCATAGGAAGGGAGCCACCTGCATAAAGTCCTGCAAGCGTTAGTTGGCCGTAAGGGTGCGAGCAGCGGACAGAAGAAGATCATGGGCAGAGCGAAGGGAACGAGGAGGGGCATACCTTTGGATCTGTGAAGAGATAAGAGGGGGCAAGAATTGTTCAGTGCTTTAAATGTATGGGTTAGAACTTTGAATTGACTCCTATAGGATACAGGGAGCCAATGTAAGGACTGGCAAAGGGGTGAGGTGTGAGAGGACCGACTAGAGAGGAAAATCAGTCTGGCGGTGGCATTCACTAGACTGTAGCGGGGCAATATGGCTTTTGAGGAGACCAATCAGGAGAGGGTTACAATAATCCATGCAGGAAATTACTAGAGCATGGACAAGCTCCTTGGTAGCATCTTGTGTAAGAAAGGGGCGGATGCGGGCTATGTTTTTAAGTTGGTATCTATAGGATTTGGCAACAAACTGGATGTGAGGCTCAAAGGTGAGGCCAGAGTCAAGTATGATGCCAAGACAGCGTACTTGCAAGGATGGGCTTATGTGGATATCACTGACTTGAAGGGAGAGCGAGAGAGGAGGATCAGTATTAGGAGGAGGAAAGACAAGGAGTTCAGTTTTAGAGAGACTGAGTTTCAGAAAGCGCGAGGACATCCAGTCAGAGATGGAAGAAAGGCAAGCAGTGACACGTTGCAAGGCTACAGGGGAGAGGTATATCTGAGTGTCATCAGCATACAGGTGGCAGTGGAATCCAAAAGAGGCAATACGTTTGCCAAGAGTGGCAGTATAAAAAGAAAATAGAAGGGGACCAAGGACAGTGCCTTGGGGAACTCCAACTGATACAGGACGAGGGGAGGAGGTATCCTTGGAAAAGGAGACACTGAATGAGCGTTGGGAGAGATCAGAAGAAAACCATGAGAGGACAGAGTCACAGGGACCGAGTGATTGAAGAGTTTGAAGGAGGAGAGCATGATCAATGGTGTCAAAGGCAGCAGAGAGGTCAAGGAGAATTAGTATGGAGTAGTGCCCTTTGGATTTAGCTGCGATTAGGTCATTAATAACTTTGATAAGAGCAGTCTCAGTAGAGAGGGCAGAAGCCAGACTCAAGAGGGTCAAGGAGAGAATTGGAATTGAGGAAGCAAGACACACGGGTAAAGACAAGTCTTTCCAAAAGCTTTGATGAAAAAGGGAGCAGGGATATGGGATGATAGAGGGGAAGGACGGGTCAAGAAATGTTTTTAAGGATAAGTACTACAGTGGCATGCTTAAGGTCAGCAGGAACAGTGCCAGAAGAAAGAGCAGTTGAAGATGTCTGTTCGGGAAGGCACAAGACAAGGGGAGAGAGATCTGATGAGGTGAGAAGTGACAGGATCAAGCGGGCAAGTGTGGGGGCGAGAAGAATGGAGAAGTGCAGTAGCTGGGGAGAACGTCTGAAGGGTAGGAAAGGCATGATTTATGTGTGGTTGAGAAAGTAAACGGCAAGAAGAATTCTTTCCTTAGCTGTTCAATCTTGTCGGTAAAGTACCATGCAAAGCTATCAGCTGTAAGGTTAGTTTGGGGTGTGGCCACAGCAGGGCGGACAAGAGAATTAAAGGTGTCAAAGAGATGTCTGGGATTGCGGGAGCATGAACTAATGAGAGAGGAAAAGTATGACTGTTTGGCGAGGGCAAGGGCTGCACTTTATGAACGCAATATGAATCTATAATTGAGAAAGTCTGCCTGGGTGCGAGACTTCCTCCAGGAGCGTTCAGCACAATGGGAGCATTTTTGCCGGTAGTGTGTTGATTTAGTAAGCCAAGGTTGGGGGCGTGTCCTCCTTGAGGAGAATGTTTGGAGTGTGGCTGCAGCGTTCAGGGCAGAGGTGAGGATAGTGTTATATGTGGAGATGGCCAGTGAGGGACAGGACAGTGAGGGACAGGAGAGGGAAGGGATGGATAGCAGTTGTTAATCAATGTCAGCTGACATCTGCTGGAAGTCAATATAATTAAATGTTCCTTCTGAGTTGAGTGGGGGGGGGGGGGGTAGGCTGAGGTTGTTGGGTGAGGGGGTAATCGAGAGCAAATGATAAGAGGTGGTGATCAGAGAGAGGAAATCGAGTGTTGCAGATATTAGATACTGTACATGAATAGGAGAAAATAAGGTCGAGGGTATTGCCAGCTACATGGGTGGGAGAATTAGTCCACTGCAATACCCAGAGGGAGGAATTAACGAGCGAAAATCAATTATGCGATTCCCTGAAACAGCTGGACAATGTGGAAGACGCCCCCTGGACGACCAATGTGAATGGATGAAAGCCACATATAAGGAAGGATTGGGGAGGGAAGAGTTATGCTGCTATTTTGTCCTTTTGTTAGGATATTTTATGTGTACAGATTATTTTATTACGGTGTCCCTGAGGAAGTCGAAACACGTATAAATTATACAAGACGAAATGCGTATGACTGCATTTGTGTTTTATTTTTCATACTCATACAATATATTTACAGTATTACACTATTGTACGGTTTCTCTTTCTGTAGACTGTCAGATATACTAGTGAAAGTGGCAGAGGTTCCACAGAACACTAGCTAGCTCCGGACCATTGGAGCTAGTCAAATGAGCCCTAAAGAAGTTTAAGCCATTTTCAGGTCTATGAAATATCCGTAATTTTCTATCCTGCCTGTCATGCCGATAGTAAACCTCGGTCTGTGTTCAATAAAGCCCGCTGTTCTGCTTGTTTTTTTTTTATTAGATGTTATTTATGTCATGCTAAAACACACTTTGAAAATGCCTGGCATGACAATGAGGTCATCTCTTTAGTAAGAAGTGCAGATGGCTAATCTCCATATATGAATGATATCCTTGAAGTGGAACAGAAAGCACTTAGGAAAGGGAACAAACAGGTTAGATAAAATGGGGGAGAATTATCAGCATTGTGATAAAGTATCTTGGAGAGGGTTAAACGATAGCCTGAAAAATGTTACTTTCCTTCAAATACTGTAACAGTTTATCTGCCTCACATTTTACAATGATAAATCCAGAAACTATGTGGTTTTTTTTTTTTTTTTTTTGAGGGGGGCAGGAGGGAAGAGATTTACACCAGAAAAATATGCTATTCGATGGAATGCTACACAAAAAGTAAGGTAAAAGAGTGACAGAAAAGGAAAAGTAATAAATAGAGGAACAGACCATCAGAACTGATAATTCATGTTGGAGGAAAAAAAAAAATAAAAAAAAAGGATTGTAGAAAAAAGGAAAGAGAAATTTGTGCATCACAACAGAGTTAAACGTTTCCCCAATGTAAACATTTCTGCTGCAAGTCATTTAATTGTATCTAGATTTCTACCAAAAGTTTCTTAGAAACATTAATGTAGTTTGACTTCGTAACATCCATGATCTCTTGGGGGGGGGGGGGGGGGGGGGGGGGAAACAGAGTGTGATCAGCACTCTATTAACCTGCTGTGATATAAAATAAAACCTCAAAATGAATGACTGGGTTGTAACCACATACAAAATATGTGGCACTAGTTCCATCAGTCTCCTTGGTGTAAACCTTTAGAGGGTCAATACATGGCATTTTACAGGCAGACAAGAATTAGAGGGGCATTATAGGCAGACAGAGCACTTATCTCATTGAAGTGGTCTGGGTGCAGTGTCCTTGTCCCTTGCAATGCAAAACACTGCAGTGTCAGAAAACGCAGTGTTTACATTGCAGGGTTAAACTTTTCTATAGTGGCTGTCAACCAGACAATTCCTGACCTTTCACACAGAGTGTTAATTCTGAAGACAATGCTGGACACCCCAAAGCTTAGCACGAGGACGTCCAGCATCTTCCAAACTCCCCTAGGAAAACATTGATTCAATGCTTACCTATGAGGAAAGCCTAGTGCGCATGCAGCACATTATATCACACACACCAATTGCCGACATCAAAGGAAGCAACAAAGTACCTTAGCCCTGGAATAAAGCAAGTGAATTAAAGGGTTTTTAACCCTTTATTTGCTGCATGGGGGAGAAGGGGGATTTAAGGGCAGACTGATTTAGTATTCGGAATAGAGGATTGTATTCCTAACACTATAGTGTTCCTTTAAGAGTTTCTCCAGTCCCACAAGCACCCATTGAACAACATTTTAAGACCCACACTTTCGAGAGAACTTATAACATTAGGAAATTCTTGCAATTTAGTTTGACCACATAATCTACCTATGAAGAGAATCAAAAGGGACACTCCAAACACCTAAAGCCCTTTAGTTTAGAAATTGGCACACTGACCCCATACTGGCACACTGCCCCCCCTGGCTGTCAGAAAACTGGTCCTGTTACTTCCTGGTTGGCACCTTAACGCCTATTTGTATATTTGTGCAGCGCTGCCCCAGGAAGCACCTCTAGTAGCCATCTAAGGAGTGGCCAGTGGAGTTATCACTAGGCTGTAATGTAAACACTGCATTTTCTCTGAAAAGACAGTGATTACTGCAAAAAGCCTGAAGATAATGATTCTACTCACCAGAACAAATACAATAAGATATAGTTCTGGTGACTATAATGTCCCTTTTAACAATCATAAGAAATAGCAGCGTCAAATATTTAGCTTGATCACACAAGATCGCAGTATAAAATCAGAAACCCAGATACCATAATTTGTTGCTCAGTCATCATAGGAATCTGGAATGTTCACATAGGATCCTAAATTCAAAAAGTGTAGAAGCCAAAGGGTAAATGTTTTGGGTAGAAGGATGACAACCAGAGAACGGAAGGAACATTTAAAAGAACAACCACTGAAATCACCACAAGAATGAAGCAGTATACTAGATTAGATATGTGATTTACACGTGAAACAGGAAGAACATCAAACAACAAAATCATATTGAAAAAAAATCTGTAATATGCATGTAAATTATATGTAAATGTTTCTTCATAAAAGTTCTTTTATTTCTACTTCAATATTCTACCCTCTTTTTGTTACTTTGGTAAAATATTAAATAGCCACTATAGGCACCCAGACCACTTCAGCTCAATGAAGTGGTCTGGGTTCCAGGTCCCCCTAGTTTTAACCCTGCAGTTGTAAACATCGCAATTTCATAGAAACTGCTATTTTTACTTTGAGGGTTAATACAGCCTCTAGTGGCTGTCTCACTGACCGCCACTAGAGGCTGCTTCCGTGATCCTCAATGCGAAAATAGCATTAACGACACGCTGACATCCATAGGAAAGCATTGAGTAATGCTTTCCTCTGGCCGCGCATGCGCATTCTGAGCAGACTCGGCAGGGGGAGGAGAGGTCACCAGCGCCGAGGGAGCCCGGCGCTGGATTAAGGTAAGTGGCTGAAGGGGTTATAACCCCTTCAGCCCAGCGGAGGGGGGGGGGCACCTAATAACCTGATAGGGTCACGAAAAGAAGTTTGTTTTCCTGGCACTATAGTGCTCCTTTAAATATAAGGGAGAATTAAAAAAAACAAAAAAAAAAAACACACTTCTTGGTAGCGTAGAGGCCAACATAAAAGTTTATTCATAAAGCCTGAATATAAGGAATGGCATACAAAGCTTTACTTATAGCCAGTCAATGGAAATATAAGATAACGGTGCTAAAAACAGAACAGGCTATCTGAAGTGAGGATGACCAAGTAAAAACAGCTGTTACCATTGCTCAAATGTAACACCCATATCTTCAATTCAATACGAGAGGACATGAAATCCAGACAGACTCTAGCTATTACATTTCTACTAAAGTGTTAACGAAAATGTTGTGAATTAAAATGGAAAACTGAAGTGGGAAAAACAAAATGTTGGCAATACTTGTGTAAGCACAGCTTCAAACACTGCAACGTAGCATTCTGTTTCACACATGTGCTAACTCACAGTAAAAGGTTAGTTATCAACAGATGGATTCTTGGAATAAGCTGAGCAGGACTCAATATGTGACTCCGCATAGAAACCCAACTACATGTTACAGAAAGGGAAAAGATGGCCATCTGACTGCAGATAACAGATTCAAGGTGCCCCAAAATATAAAATATGGTTGAGCGAAATTCCACTGACACCAAACTTTCCCAACCACCAGTCTGCATGGGTGAGAATCAAGCAGTTTGCTTGCAGTCAATAATCTAACAGCCTTGAGACTGGCCTGAGATGGACGACAAGGGGAGGCTTGGGGGAAAAGTTTCAAGCTATAGAACATTTCAGTGAATTTTGGAAACCGCCTACATTTAAGGACATTGGGATGTTCAAACTTCATGCCCCTTAATATTGCCAGTTGCCCTAGTGGGGTTCATGGCGTACTTGTAAACACAGAGTTGCTCAAGATGAACTTGTGGCCTACTAGAGGCTGTAAATACTGTAGACTGGAAAGAGTTGACCTATCTTTAAATACTGTGGGTTGCAAAATATGGCTCATGGCCTCACTGGGGCTGCAAACACCATGCAGTGTCCTGGAGGATTGCATACAAGTATCAGAGATCACCATAAAAAAAAAAAATGCTTAATTTGTTTTGTTTTAATCAGGAAACCCGATTACATAATGCTCTTTAGTTTTTGCCCACATGGACTTTATCTATACATTGGGTTAGTGACATTTTTAATTTTCATTCTTTAAAAAACAAAATCAGTCTACAAAGCCTCACTTTCCATTAGTTATATTTGAGAAAAGATTACCAACTTGAATAATAATGAATTTCTTTAGCAGGAGCAAATATTTACTGTCTGCAAATATCTTGAAAATGGCAGCCTGCCCCACTTCTAATCATTAAAAGGAAGTTAGAAGGGTCATTCAATTTTTACATTCTGGGAGAGGAGTGGATGCGTCTTTCCATAGGCTTCTTCGCATTACTTTAAAACAGTTTACATTTGTAACTGTACTTACTGTATGCAGGCATAATGCTTAAAAGCAGAGGTTATTTTTATATTCTGTTGCAAAATTTTGCTTGTAATGACAGCTGGGTTCTTAAAAATATCTGTATGCAAGTTATATGAACATTTTTACCCATTTATTTTTGTCACACCAACTGTACGATTGAAATATTTGTATAGAAACAAACACAATCTGACGCGGTGTGAAATATTGGAAAATAAAGCATTCTGTTTAAAGCTTTACGTTCCCTAATATTTCTATAAAAAGGATAAATATATGAAAAAGAAAAATAATTAAAACGGATTCAATAGTGCCATGAAAACAAAGTCATTGTCATGCAAAGCGTAAGGACATCCAGCCCTCTTTTAGACGACTAAAAGTTGTCTAAGCACCCGGAAGTCCCACTAGGGGATGTCCGGTAGACTGTCACTAGATGAGGAGTTAACCCTACGGTGGTAATTTCTGCAGTTTCTGAAAAAACTGCATTAATTACCTCCGAGGGCATTGCACCCAGACCACTTCAATGAGCGGACGTGGTCTGGGTACCTACAGTGTCACTTTAATATTTGCTTTAAAGTACATTTCCATAATAGCCATGTATCCTGTATACAGACCAGTGGGAAACAGACCCAAGCCTACTAAATGACAGGAATAGTAGGAGAACGACACTATAAAAGCTTACGAAGTTTTGAAAACCGAAGGCTAGAAGTGAATGGAGCATGTTTGAAAGGACTGCCCTCATTAGGAAAGAGTCCAAGAGGGGGCAGCACTGGAAATGGGAGAATTGTTGTTACAACAATGCAAAACCCACAGAATGGGAGTGCTGGAATGATGGGCAGTTAGTAACACTAACAGGTCTCAAAGCAACAAAATATCTATTCTCATTATAGGGGACATGACCACTTTACATTTAAAAAAAAAAAAAAAAAAAAACACAACACACACCTTGTAGGCAGAATGTATATTATGTGCTTAGTCATTTGCTAAATGACTGAACATGACACGACCCAGGAGTCAAACAACATGATCTGAGAGCAAAATATTCATCTCCTATAAATAGCTCATTTGTAACTGGCTAAGTTATTTGGAAGAGAAAGATCCTATGATCTAGCAGAGATACAACTTTAAATTAAAAATTATTTTAAAAAGATCTGTCTATACTTTTTTTGGACAGTCAATTTGTTGAATACACATCACATGAAGATACAATATGTGATTTTACAGCATAGAAATTATAGGGACACAGTCAAATCTTCAATCTAAAATCTTTTAAGAGATCTATGGCAATATACCTCAGTACAGAATGCACCTGTCATGGTTGAATATATTTATTACCTGTTCTGTATTAAATTTATATTTGTGGGTGTATAGTTTGTATATTGTATTTTTTGTAATATTGTATCCTATTGTAACAATGCCTTGTTTTGTGGACAAAGACCCAGCACATACTTGAAAACGAGAGAAATCTCAATGTATCCATCCTGGTAAAATATTTTATAAATATATGGGAAGTAAAAACGGTTTCACCCAGAAGCTGTCTCTGACTGCCTTTCTGTCACGGTTCTCCCCGTGCCATCCAGATGGCTAGGCGTGGCCACCCCACAGGTGCCTTACGGGGGGGGGGGAATTGGTCCTGGGTCCTTCTGTATCCTAAGCCTGGTCTCCTGTCTGAGTCACTTCTGAATTTAGGGTTCTAGGCCTGTTTACCTGGCCTTGTCTGCAGCACTATGGGGCTGGACTTCTCCTTTGATTACTACATGTCTCTAAGTCCACCTGTGGCATCTTGCAATTTGGCTGCTCGTAATCCAGCTATATAACACTGCCTCTCCCTGAGGGCAGGGTCAGTTCCTTGCTTCAAGTCTATTGCTTTAGAAAAAAGAAAATAAATAATACATTTAAAAAATTAAAAACATCTTAGACTCCAAGGTGTTTTTTTTTCCTAAACATCTTAGACACACCCAGGTAATCCCTAAATCCTGGACTGTTAGGGGTTTCTTGAGGACTGGGTTGAGAACCCCTGCTCTCAGGGAAATAAATCAATTAAGGGATCACTGCGGACTCACAATACCACCCTAATTTACAGTGATGGCAAGTTAATGGCAGTCGTTCAACCATGGGTCCATGGTTTTATGGAAAGAGGGGAGAGAACACTGAACTATGGCAGTAAATCAATCCATAACAGGTTTTTTTGGACTCTGGCCTCAAGCTCCTTCCTTAAAGGAAGCCTATTCCCCAGCCATTAGTCTACGAGCTGCTAATGTTCTGTAACCTTTGAGTGTGAGGCAGAAATCCCTCCACTGGAAGAGGGCAAAAATCGACCATGGATCCTGTGCAAATGGTCTATGGAAAACGGGCTGCAGTAGGCTCCCCCGACCACAAAAACATTGTTTATTTAGGGCATCCCCACCACATGTGGATGGAAGGCTTGTTTAAGACCACAGCTTCTCCAACAAAGGTCACTAGAATAGAATACATTTATATTAGCACACACAATTTGCTAGAGTCCATTTGTGACACACTTTATACAGTTAAAAAAAAATTAAAAACACACTAAAAATAATTTCTATAATGTAAAGCCTTTCATACTGTATAAAAAAAATGCACCAAAAAAAAAATGCACAAAAATTCATAAGCTTTTACTGCAGTTATGGCAACATAGCATTTTCTACTTGTCAGGTCAACGAAATTAGATTTATCAGACCAGGAGAAAACATGAGTGGGACAGGTTGAGGGTATATGATTATTGGCCATGGTTTGACATACAGAAAGAACTGCAGGTTTTGCAAACCTTCGCTATAAAAAGCCCATGTGTTATATAGCACCTTCACATACCATAGCCACTTTGCTGCATTTGATGTAATGGATATATAAGCACTCCCGAGTACCTAGTTGCTCCATTACATACAGATCAGATTTAGAGACACAGGCGTACTAGATATTAGTGTTCTCCATCTCTTAGCTTTAGGGATCCACTAAAGCCATCACATCCACAAGGGGTAGAATACCCCCACAGCCACGTGTGAGTCGCAAGAGCTGGAATGAGTGACATCACACACTTGGCACTCTTGCCATCGCACTCCCATGTTAAAGATTCTGTGCTCAGTCCCATAGCAGATATAACCAGTTAAAAGCCAAAATCTGGGTGAGAAGTGGTTTGAGAATATGCCAAGTTTGTTTGATTATGCTGCCAAAGCCAAAATAGAGGACTGCATAAAATACATATAGATGCTTTATTCATGGACCATAAAACTTTTTTTAAAAATTTGAATTATAAATCTATTTTTCCTAGGAGCAAATCAAAATAGCCTGATGGATCTAGAAAACTCTTCGTTTGACCTTCAGATCAGCTACTTTTTTCAATTTGTTAGCTCATACGAACCAGTCTAATCCCAACTTGCATAGCTATTCCAAAGAAGAGCAGAGGACAAAAATAACAAAATATTTGTCATGTTAGCTCAGAGTTTGCTTATAAATGCCTTCTGCATAAAGCAATTGTCAAACCAAAACGGGCACAAACTGTCCCCTTCCAAACGGAGTAGAATTAATAACCAGGCCTCTCTACAATTCCGTAGGTAGGAGAAGATGTTATGGGAATAGCGTGTATGTTCAGAAATTGCAGTTCAATCCAGGTTTACAGACTACATGTACAAATCATGTATACAAGTCCAATGACCACCAAACGCTGGCACTGCCAAAAAGCATCATTGAGTTATTACTTCTGCCAACAAGCCTTTTTGCTTTTTTTTTTTTTTAAATGCTCTTTCTAGATGCCAGAGCAAAATTCTAAAGTTTGTCTAGATGAACTGCATTACACAAGGTCATTAAAACAAAGAGGTCACCTTTTTACACATGTGTCGCTCTGGAGTAAGAAGCAAACACTGCAAATACAATTCAGTTGCCATGACCATAATATAGCACATAATTATACAGTAATACCATTTTAATCACCGCCAGCAAGTCTCCATGCTTCATGTAACCATCATTCTTTTCTACCAAGAGATCAGAGCCAACTGTGCCAGGGATACACCATATCTGGGGGTTTGAAGCGTTTGATCAAGGCCCCAGGATTAAACAGAGGTTTGCTTTAAAAGCTGGTTAGGATATGATGTTTCAGATCTAGAAGAAAATGATCGTTTCAACCAATCCTCTCCAGGTCCTGTGCCATTTAGGGGAGGAGAATACTTTGCTGACAACTTTGGTCTTTCAGAGCAGGAGCATATACACCTTTTCCTTCCATTTAA
The DNA here is from genome assembly GCF_036172605.1 of Pelobates fuscus. Lineage (NCBI taxonomy): Eukaryota > Metazoa > Chordata > Amphibia > Anura > Pelobatidae > Pelobates > Pelobates fuscus. The sequence goes on along the minus strand of NC_086320.1, from coordinate 354,994,550 downwards.
TTAAAGAAGCAAAATTAATGGCACAGACCCTGCAGGTTTCTCAGACATCGTGTGAGTGTCCCTCTTCCACCCCCCCTTGCCTAGTTACATCAAATATTACCTTTTACAACCTTACCACATAGAGAAGCTGCCATTTGTCACCATGTGCTCTACCCATTGTTTTTTCTCACTTCGACAGCCTCAAACCTCAAACTTGAGTCGCCTAATACCAAGTTATGCACCATAAACCAAAGAAAAGAAAATGTTACTTGCGCTTTCTCCTTAATCCCTATGTATATTTAGACAAATGGAGGTCATTTAGTTGCTCCAATGGCCATTGGAGGGATGCCCGCCTGCCAACGTCAAGGCAGACCCCCCCTAAGCGGGTCCTAACACTGACCCTTCAGCCTGCTTCCTTGAGCTTCTGGCAAAGATATCTCTAATGAGACAGAAAGGGGTATTTTTTATATACACCCCTTTACTTATTAACCCTTAATAGGGACCATAAACGGTTATGTTGACAATATGACTGTGCACAAAGTCCTATTTTGCCTGTTTGCAGTGTGTTGTCGCATCTCAGAGCAGGATTAGCCATAAGGCGACACTAGGCGGACGCCTATGGCCCAGAGGTTAGAAAGGGACCTCGGAACAATGAATTTGCTTGATAAATAAGGGGCTCCAAACTGGAAACATGTAAAGTTCCTTGTGGGCTCTTAAACCTTCTGACCTTTGTCTCCACACATAATGTGTGAAGTTATAGGACAGTTTGGGGTCGGGATTGAGTGGTGGTTTGAGGCACAATACAAGAAGTATATATGTTTAGGGGATGTGGCTGAAAGCGTTGTGCGAGATTGAACCATTTATCTAAAATGTTGATCCTTAGGATGAACAAACGTTTTAGAATAACCACACTTATAGGCGATCAATAGACCATTATTATGGGTTTCTTTATTGTGGAGCTCTCTAAATACACTGCAAAACATTTTGAATGCAAAGACCTTAGGACTGAGAATAAAAACAATGGATCTTCAAAAAGCACTGTACCTCCTAAATTGGGACACTCAAAAGGTAACAGCCACATAACATATACATGCATAACTAAACAAACACAAATATGAGGGAGTGAGTAAGCTCATTAGAAATTTGGCGAAGCACAATCTCAGTTTGTACTCCTTTATGCCATATTAAGGGGAAACGTTTTACAATATATTAAGTGATCAGTTTCCTGTTTTTTTCATCCGTGGGATAAAACATAATCCCAAAATATCACTGCTATTTATACCTTTGTATAGAAGTAATCCTATCCTTTGCCAGTAGTGTAAACAAATCCTTTGAGTTATACCAAAAGGCCTGACTACTGACCTTGTGTGCACAATATGGGAACATGGCACCGAAGTATAAATTAAAGTTAATTTTACCACTCTTGTTTTAAAAAGAAACTTTAAACAAGACCCTTTGAACATGCCAACAATGTATTTTATATATACATACTGTTCAGGTTCAACCTCAACATGCAGAACATGAATGTTGAGATAGACTCACACAACATCTATGTTGCTAGCTTTGAAGCCATTTTTTTTGTTTCTTACTTCCAAAACTTTAAGGGATGCTGTTTACACCAAAACCAATACAGCTTAAAACAGTGGTATTGGTGTCTAATGTAAATGTTGTGGATTCTCACAAACCATGCTTGCAGGGACGTAACCTAAACAATTGTTGTGCCTCTATGGACTGTCAAGAAGCACTTCTACGGAAGACTACAAAAAAGTTAGTCTTCAGGGTGGGCATTATGACTATGCCACATGCAGTTAGGTAAAACATAGGGAAGCACGAATGATTCTTTATTGGGAGAATCCAATTGGCTCAACACGGTGATTACCTCACATACACTGAACAGCTCTCACTATTTTTCTATGGAAAGCATGTGGTTGAGATCGATCACCCATCAGGATGATCTTACACAAAGGAGAGACAAAACTGAGACTGCTGGATAAAAGGAGTAATTTTGTTTAATTTAGAATGTTCATTTAATAACTTATAGGTTGAGTTCGACATTGCAGATTGGCAACTTAAATATCTGGAAAGTAAAGGCCCATTTTTGTCAATCCTAACACAGTGCTTCCTCTCATGGATGGTGAACAATGCCTAACTTTACATTAAGATCGCCAAGTTACTTTGTGACTACCTATTCCTTGAAGATAACGGTGTTCCTTTTTGTCCATGTCACCTGGTGTACTTCATACAGTCTCCATAAAAAGGGCTGTACACAGGACTCCCATCAGGCATAACCTGTCAGCCTTGCCACACTATCAATGTGTGCCATTACCGAGTGTGCTGATAAAATATGTTTATCGGATTATTTTTGACCAACACTACAAGGAGACAAAGGCTTTCATAATCTCTATGAACAATTTCTCTTTTTCAAATTCTTGTCCCAGAATGACCAAGCATCCTGTTGGACTACTCTTATAAGCACATGATATTCGAAATAATTTATTTAGGTAAATCCACTGTGTGCTTAGCACATGTGCCAGTTTTAGACACTTCTGGATTAAATGTAACAGAGTGCCTAGAAACCATGGTAACATGAAATGCCACCGTTTAAATGGCAATAGGGATCATTACTAAACCACATGACCAAACACTTGAGTCTGTTTTACATGACCCACCATCAGTTAACCTAAAACTTTCAAACCACAATATCAAAAAATATTACAAGATCGCAGAATGCAAGCAAAAAGTAGAATACAAAAATAAACCTATTCAGTCAACCAGAAGGAAATTGTGAATTTAGGCCAAATAAGGGGCACTGTAAAATTAATTTATGTGGAGAATTCTTCGAATAAGATTATTCTGACGCAATACTTACATCTCTCTACAACTTCCAGGCTTCGTAAATAACCCCAGAAGTCATTAAGAATTCAGAAAAACAATACACTCAAACACTTAAAGCATGTTGATTTACGGTAACCAATAAAAAGGTCAATCCAGGCAATTAATAACTTTCAAAACGTTGTACTGGAATCTAAATGGTTAAGACAACACAGCTAGGAGAGTAGTAGAAAGCATGGCAAAACTATTTGTATGTTTGTTTTTTAGAACCAGGAGAACCAGCTGTCCAGATCATTTATGTACCAAATGCTCTGATTGCAATATTATTACCCCCCCCCTTGGTTGATTTCTACAGGTTATATTTAATTGGTTCACAGTCCCCTCATTAGTCAGGTCCCCAGCTATTGCCTACAAAAAAAGGATTACTGTAACAGACACCTCCTTTTCCTGTGAAAATGTGGCAGACAAGTCCAACAAGTTGCCCTACAGAACTTATTTTAGTACATGGGCTATCAAAAGAAGAATGGGCTACCAAGTTATTGACATGCACACATTATGGATCCCTATCAAAAACAGGATTGCTACACGAAGTTGGTCCCCTATATAATAAAATCATTATACACAATACTCTGTTTTACAAAACAACCAAATGCAAGACAAATTCCTGAAATCGCATATGAAGTGGTGAATAAAAATTAAAACGTTTGAAAGTCAACTTACTTTAAAATTCTTGTACTTTTTCTTGCTCTTTCGTAGACCGGACAGAACAGAAAAACCCCAAATCTATAACATCCAGGTGCTTAAATCATGAACAATGAGCATATACTAGCGTGCAAAAATATTTTGTCTGCTGCCAGTAATATTCTATGAGGAGCAATTTCAGAAGAGCTTTCCCAAAACCCACACAAACTAGACATGTGACGGAGTGATATCAACACTCTCCTGGAAAATACTGCAAGTAATCAGAGGGGAAAAAAATCAGAACTCACTCAAAGAATCCTCAGTTGTAAGAAATCCAAAGGACTGAAAAAGACTTTATCCATGCCTCGGTTTGCACTCTTGAAATTAAGAAGTTCTCTACAACCTCCGGACACTCAAAGCCAAATGCAGTGTGTTGTAACCGAACAGAGGAGCAACCATTTATGGCTTGAAGTGTGGAGCTCAGTCTTCAAGCTAATCTACCATAAATAGCTCTGCAAATGGCCAGGATCAAATCAGCTGTTCACATCTTTACAGCTTGTGGCTACCAGGCCCAATTATTAAGGCAACATTTTCTTTGTCGAGGTCTTGTTGTCTGTGATCATCACAGAAACCAGCTTAATATGTGATAATGTAATAAACAAACATTTTACGATTAACAAAAAAAGCCTTATACTTAATAGAAAGTAACATGCAATTAGCTTTAATTTTTCATATTTTAAAAGGAAACTCCAAAACGCCATAATCACTCAGAACTGTTTTGGGTTTTTTTTTTAAACTATTTTTGTACGGTTAGGAATGCAGTGGTGAGACAGTATAGGCTTCTGCAAAAGCCACTTCATAACACACGTGTATTATGATGTACAGAAAGGAAGAATAGGTAAGTTAGTACATGTAGCCATACATATATTGGTATCAGATAAGTATGCAGAAGCGGGGTCACCGTGTGTGTATCATGCATTTCCAGAAAGGATTGTAAGAACCGGATAGTGGAGATAGCTTTCCTTATCAAGGCATTCGACTGACGTTCCAACAGCGTTTCACCTTTTGGTCCCATATATCGTATGGGTCGCCAAGTGGACTACAATAATAAAAACTAAACATAAAAACATAACAAATTGGAACAATGATGTATTCCCGAGGGTCGGCTTAGTTGTGGGCGGACGTGTCGTGTCCCCCCCCCCTCCTGTCTCCCAGTCATCGCTCCTGGACTCCTGCCTCCATCCCCGCCGCTTTCCCCTGGGCTCCTTTGTGGATGTGAGCCGTGACCCCGGCCAGATTTCCCCTAAGGATCCTGGGTGGCGACGTGTCTGGCCTCCCCTAGAGGAAGTCTAAGAGCCTCGCCGCTGAGGGCCAGCCACTCTTGAGCGCCCCCCCCTACAGTTGTCCTATCGCTCCTCCTGCTATGCCACTCCAGGCCTCCCCCGCCCTCCTGTGTGCCGTCCTACTTGCACAGAGTACATTTTAACATAGTTATGGTTCAATGACTGTCCTTCCGGTGTTAAGCCATTTGGTAATTAAGAAATTATGCGGAGGGTGTTCTTTCAAAGTCTGCCATTTTGACATAAAATATGAAATTCACTTTGTTTTACAGACAAGATTATTAACTCAAGTGTTACTTTTCAGGAGTTAAAAAAAACAAAACAATGCTTTCCTATGGAGAGGGCCTAATGTGCTCCTGGAGCTTGACACGCATGTGCACGTATCATAAGTACATGTCCTTTGCTCCCCAGCTTCCTCCCATCTCTCAAGCCTCTTAATATTAGAGGTATAGAAAAATCTGTCATGGCCGAATCCAGTTTTTGTTTTGTTTTTTAACCCCCCTCCCAACTCCATTACATCTAATTGTCCCCCTAGTCACCCTCAAATGCCCCTAGTCCCCCCCCCCCCATATTATCTATTTTTTTTTAAATCTTCATTTCGTGTCCAGACCTAGGTCCTGGGCGCCTATCTTTGTGTGGGCAGGTTAAGTCCCTATGGGACACGTCACCTGCCCACACTAGATAGCGCTATGAAATTCTAACGCAAGCCCAGTTAAACACTTGGGCATTCGCTATTGTCTGAAATTTGGGCGGGAATTAAGGCTATTCATTCGTTAGAATGACTAAGGAATTAATAGAAATTTCAGACTAACAAAAACACTAAATATCGGTGTTTGTTCAGTTTATTACAAAGAGGGAGCTACCAGCTCGCAAGCTCCCTCCTTGTAATATGAAAAAAAATAAAAGCGTCAGGGAGCAGTGCACCCCGCCACTTCCTAAGCCCCCCATGTCCTTCCTCACTCTATGGGGGTCAATATATCCCCCATATTAGCATAAGGGAGTTTGAAATCTCCCGAATCCTCCTACTTGCTATGCAGGGAGTAGGATAAAGTCTACTAAACAGTGAGCAGCCTGTGGCTGTTGTAAAGGTCCCGCACCCCTGAGCTTCCACCCGTGCCCTGCGAGTGGGGGGCTGTGCAACTATACAGGGGACATAGGGCGGGTGGGGGCCACTAAATGAAAATGAGTCCCCAAGCCCCTATTCACCACCACACCCAAAAAAATTAAATAAAGCCCTACCTACCCACCCTTAAAATAGTGAGGGGGGGAGACAAAACTAAATACCTGTAAATAAAAAATACTTACCATTTGATGCTTTTTTTTTTTTTTTTTTTTACAAAAAACACTTTCCAGCCCCAAAAAAGGGCAAATAAAGGAGACTGGACAGTAGGTTCCCCACCCTCATCAGGTGAGGAGTAGCACCATGTCTCTGTGCTGGACTATCTAGTGCTCATCAAAGAAGCATTGGGGTCCTGGTGAACATATTCAGCAGCCATGCACGTATCCAATCTTCCTCATATGAAAGCATTGAATTCAAGGTTTTCCTATAGGCTTCCATGTCATGTGACCGACAGACAGTGCAGCAGAAGCACCCCTAGTGTCTGTCAGTGTGACAGCCACTAAAGGTGTATTTAGCCCTGCAAACATCTCAAATCTGCAAAGTTTTATATTACAGGGTTAAAATAACAGGGCCACTGCAACAAATTCACTTCATTGAGATGAAGTGGCCTAGGTGACTTTAGTGGTCCTTTAATTTAGAAGCTTTGATCTCTTGTTCCGCCAACATCTAGAGCCTGCAGCAGTCTCTTGTGTGTGATTTAACGTTTAATTGACAGAGCAGGTGATAAAAAAAGTCTACAGTAAAGCACATCCAGGCTGTGTGGGTCTCAACAAGCGGAGGTCTGGCTAGGGCTGCATAAACACAAGTGATTTCACTCCTAAATGGCAGAGAATTTAGTAGATCAATACAGCAAATCTACTTAATCTGTTCTGAAGAATATGTTAATTGGGTAATATCAGTAAGTAACAGAATTACTTTAAAGGAACATAAACATGTATTCCTGACCTTACAGTATGCAACTATATAGCCCCGGGCCTGCCTTCTAGCTAATCTAAACGTGCCTTTATTCCAGCGCCACGCGGGTCCGCTGGCTCAGTGTGATCCCCCTGCTTGGCTTACAGCCGATTACATTGCTTTCCTATAAGAAAACATTGGATTGGCCAAAGGAGTTAATTCTCAGCCAAGGAGGTGGGCTGAAGGCGGAACCAAACGCTACCCTGGCCAATAAGCATCTCCTCAGATATTCATTGAATCAATGCCGGAGAGTAGAGCTGCTGAGCATCCGTGCTGGTCCAGAAAGCACCTCTAGTGGTCATCTGAAGAGTGGCTCCTAGAGGTGTCCCTTGGCTGTAATGTAAACACTGCCTTTTCTCAAAAAGTCTTCAGGGCCTGACTATACACACCAGAATAACTACATTAAGCAGTAGTTGTTCTGGTGACTATAGTGGCCCTTTAACAGTAGGTATTTAAAGAAGAGCTCCAAGTTGTATTAATTTAAATACTGCTAATTCTGAAAAACTGAATGTTTACAATTCATGAAAGTGAACATAACAAGCTCAAAATACTTTGAGTCATATCCTTAACAAATTGCAAAATCTCATAATCTAGGTTTTATGTTTTCATAGAGAAAGATAATCCTTTCACTGAGTGCTACCAATTCATTGTTACAATGCCAGAAAGGATAGAGAGATGAACAATCAGAAGTAATATACTGGATAAAATGCTTATATATCTATGCAAAATATTTAAATGTTACAAATAAAAATAAAAATATTCAACGTAAATCATATTTGCACTTGCAGTATCTTTTCAGGTGGTCACAAGAAATTCAAGGTGGATTCTAAAATGTGATCGGTAAACCCAAACAAAATAAATGAACACAATCTCACCACGTGAGGCTGCAGTGGTTAGGATTGTAGTAACCCTTTAATTGGCTGGCCACTTGGCTACCACAATGCATGCAAACAGCTTTAATTTGACAGAATAGCCCAGATTTTAAATCACTGGCCAGCTATTCCCAATGTCACAGCAGAGTTATTACAGACATTTTCAATTCATCACCGTTACACATTTTTAGTAAATAAAGCCTAGATTTGGTCAATGGAATGAAATCACACATTAAAACCGGTACATTACAAATGTTCTTACTTTGAATATCCCAAGTGGAGCCAGTTGCAGCAGTGGGTGCCAAGTGGAACACTTCAATAGGTCAGGACACCTGAAACAAACCGATACATTAAACAAATTCTGATAAACTGTTTAAAAGACAAGTTACTATGCATTTTACTACAAAGCTTTTCAAAAAGGTAAAAAATCTATTTTACATAAAAGATTGTGACTGCTATACATTTTATTCTAATATTCGCATCACAATGGGAAATTGGATACATGCAGTTACATGTTTAATATAGCTGTAAATATAGAGAGGAATGTGTTTGGGATTTATTCACCCCGTAAACATTACCACAACAATTACTAAAATAATGCACACAGCTTAAGCAAGATGCAGAAGAGGTTTATAACCACTTCTGTCACTTACCGGGGTCCAGTGCTGATGTTCCTCGCTTCGCCCACGCTCTGAAATGGCTGCGTTCACATTAGAATTTCCCCATAGGAAAGCATTATTCAATGCTTTCCTATGGGGAAGAGTCTGGCGCTGGAGCCCCTCATGCAGAGCGTGCATACATCCAGTGTCAGATAACAAACCAAAGGTCAGTTTCAATCCAGGAAGTCCCTCTAGTGGCTGTCTGATAGAGCGCCACTAGAGGAGGAGTTAACCCTAGCAGGTAATTATTGCAGTTTATAAAAACTGCAATAATTACATGCCCAGGGTTAAGGATGATGGGAAATTGCACCCAGACCACTTCAATGAGCTGAAGTGGTCTGGGTGCCTCCAGTTCTAGCAGAACAGTTTACCTTATTCTAACTTTAACAAACATGCATCATAAATGTGCATGCTTTCTACACATTTTAAGTCAGATTTGGATTAGATACATATGGTATTTTTCATTACATCTTTAATAAATCATTGAATTCCAAAGCAAAAGATATGAAGCTTATAAACACTTTGCAAAGTTTCCACTGAACATTCTAGTAATGGTGCTGGATGCTATATAGATATAGTCCGTCCATTTTTTTTTTTGTAAAACGGTTTACCAGATTGACTGTAGGATGGAAACCCTGGCACCCTAAAGAAAGACCATAAGGAGGACAGTCTTTTTAGTTACATGCACACCATCCCAAATACCTATGCACATTTAAATAACTGAATGTTTCTAGTACGAATGCAATAGCCATAAAAGTGTAAGCTCTGAGAAAAATGGGATGATTTCAAGTAACAGACTAAAAATGGATGATTCCTTATCTCCCGTCCAAACCTCCTCCTAGGTTTCTTTCCTCAAGGGACATTTATTCAACTCTTTCTGCCAATGTATTACAGAATCTAAATCGGAGTTCAATCAACAGCCTGTTTACACTGAGTCAGACTTGGTCATTTGATCAGGAGTGAATTATAAACCATGCAGAGTCTTTGATCACCTAAAAGCACCCAGTCATCTTCTCCGAACATTAACTGTTGGAATAATAGAGAAACCATGTAATATATCCCAGCAATATCAGGAAAAATAAATCATGTGGTCAGCTGGAAAGAGCAGAAGTCTTAAAAGTATCTGTATAGTCAAGGACACATTGAAGCTATGCTGTTCTACCCAGAGCGAAAATCAGGCCAAGTCCTATCGAATATCTAAGACCGCTTGTACTACAAGTTGTAGATGCTACATATAAGCAGTTAAAAATCAAAGCGTGACTGATCACTAGAAGAGCCAGCCTTGTCTAGGGACATGACAAATTAATACCTGCCATAATAAAATTAGCGCTCAGTACTGCGAGACGGTTAAGTAAAGCTTGGCCTCAGTGATGGCATACCAACAGATCAATAACATGTGGCTAGTAAGAGAAAAAGTCTAAAAGCCACAAAGAGGAGGACCTTCAGTGGTCCGTGGTATTTACAAGTCTAAAACCCCAGTCCACATTTCAAAAATACAAATTAACACATCAGATATCCATACAAAAAAAAAAAAAGTTAAACTCCTTATGCTGAGAGATCGGTCACACTGTTCTGGATGCACTGTTTTGCAAGAAGGTCAACGATATAGATTAAAGAATATAGAAACATATTTATTACAGGGCTAAGCTTGGTCTTGGTCTTCAAATGAACATCACTATTATTTCAGAAGAAATGCAATGCATAAATGCAGTTATAGTGACTTGTCCTCCATCTGAATTAGGTTGACCACCAAGCCACGTAGAGGCAAAACGTGAAAATATCCAACTCCCACAGGAATGTCTGGACAAACCCTTGAAATACACATCAGCAATTTCCCCTCTTAACAAATTAAGCTAAGGTAAGGCATGTCAAAAATTAATTTTAAAAAGTTGGTTAGTGAATACCATTTACCCAAAGTGGAAACGGGTATCCCTATTTCTGAAATGTTATCACCCACACCCAAAACCACAAAGAGGAAACGTTTACTTTAGCATGGAGAATATTAAAGGGACACTATAGTCACCTGAACAACTTCAGCTTGATGAGGTTGTTCAGCTGAGAACTATAGCTCCCTGCAGCCCCTCTCATGTAAACACTGTATTTTCTGAGAAAATACAGTGTTTACATTGAAAGCTAGATACACCTCCAGTTGCAGTCACTCAGAGTGAACCAAAGGGACTTCGGAGTTGATGGAGGCATAATATGCCTCCATCCACTCGGAACTGCTGTCAGCAGAGCACAGGGCAGCACTGTGCACAGCATCCTCTGATTCAGTATCTCCTCCCTCTGCATGCAGAGACTGAACTTTCCTCATAGAGATTAATTAATTCAATTCATCTCTATGAGGAGATGCTGATTGGCCAGGGCTGTGTTTGAACCATGCTGGCTCTGCCCCTAATCTGCCTCTTTGTCAGTCTCAGCCAATCCTATGGGGAAGCACTGTGATTGGATCAGGCTACCATATGTCAGCAGACTGCTTGTTTTTCTGAGTCTGACAGCATGCAGATTAACAGCTTCAGGCTTGAATACAGTAAGATTTTTACTATATTTATGGAGGCCTGAGGGGCTAAATGGTGGTGTTAACACTATAGGGTCAGGAATACGCTTGTGTTCCTGACCCTATAGTGATCCTAGAAACAAAAAACACATACTATTTTTACTCCACAACACATGAACAACAGCATTACTTTGTCCATCGATCCCTGTTGTCAAAGCATTTTTTTTTTTTTTTTTTTAAATCTTTACCAACTACCCGTAAATCTTACGCTATATATCATGGTGTTCTGGCTAATGAACGCACTTCCCTTTACGGATCTTCAGAATGATTCTTAAAGGAACACTATAGGGTCAGGAACACAAACATGTACTCCTGATCCCATAGTGTTAAAAACACCATTTAACTCCCCTGGTCACACTTACTCTCCTTAAGCTTACCTTTAATCCAGTCTGCCGCTGCCTCTGTCCCTGATCTGCCTGCTTGGCTGACATCAGAAGTGATGATCGCAGCCAATCACAATGCTTTCGCATAGGATTGGCCGAGACTGTCAAGGAGGCAGATCAGGGGCAGCACATGCCATACACAGCCCTGGCCAATCTCTATGAGGAAAGTTCAATGTCTGCATGCAGAGGGTGGAGACACTGAATGGCAGCGCTGCTCGCTGTACAGCACTGCCCCAGAAAGCACCTCTAGTAGCCATCTGAGGAGTGGGCAGTGGAGGTGTCCCTAGCCTGTAATGTAAACACTGCATTTTCTCTGAAAAGACAGTGTTTACTGTAAAAAGCCTGAATGTAATGATTATACTCACCAGAACAAATACAATAAGCGGGAGTTTTGGTGACTACGGTGTCCCTTTAAAGGACATTTCTCTTTTATTTTAATCTATGACAGACAGACACCCCATAGTCACACTATGCACAAATGCATCTTTTTAGATATTTTGCCAGTTTTAAATACTAAATAACTGTAGCAACTCATAAAAGGTTAAAAATAAAAATAAAATAAAAAAAAACACGCTTACTCCAATTTTCTACACACAAAAAATAAAGACAACACATCACATATGAAGAGAAAATGTTGGTGAAAGAGGTCATCAATTCTCTATCCAACACAGAATGCTGAGCATTAACATACTAGTACATATGAAAATGACCCGGCTTACACCAAGTAACACAGCAATATACTAAACACAGCTTGTAGAGCTCTAGCTACTGAGGAAATGTACAGCAGGAAGAATTAAATGTGTTTTTCCAAAAAATGATTTCACAGTAAACATTCAGTTTCGTTTTTTTGCAAATTACCTTAGACTTCACATCCTTAAGGCCAACTTCCTAATGTGTTTGAGACAGGATCCATGTTGTGTATCATTGTCTCAGTTATGTATATGGGTCATTTTCGACAGCTAAATATTAATTGGATAAGTCATTCCCAACGAGATTATCCAATTAGTGATACAATATCCTTTAACTGGGATATGCAGACTCGAAGAAAGCACATTTCCGATGATTGGAACCTGGGCACGGGGGTGGATGTGCAGAAAGTAGCAGTTTGATGTCCCTTTTCACACTAATGTGAACGCACAACATTTTCCTGGTTCATTGACCACTCGTGTTCTTGGCTCTTTGAGACAGGAAGACTTGCAAAACTTGTGGGGATGTATGTGCAAGTTGGACAGAGTTGACCTCTGATGTCAGTCACTAAGGGTCGGGCTTTTAGTCCAGTGTGTTTTGCAGACGGCTTCTATGATCAAGTACATTTATGACGAAACACACACACACGCAAGAGAGCGTGCAGTTCCCTTATATATGAAAATATACTCCCCTAGCAATACTTTTTTTTAATCCACTAGAGGAGCCAGTTTTGACTATGGAACAAGCCGGGTCAAACCACACGCCTCAGATGTACACATTTTATATAAAAAAATAAATACAAATTATTTAAAACACTATAGGTTCAGGAATACATGTTAGACCCACCATTTAGGTGACCTGTCCCCCCTCAGCCCCCTTAAAAGTAATTAAAAAAACTCACCTTATTTCCAGCATAGCATGGGTCCACTGACGCTGGCCCTGCCCCCAATCCGCCTCCTCGATGACATCAGAATTGCCCAAAGCATTGGATGGGCTAAAATCAGCAAGGGGGCGGGGTCAAACCGTTCTGGCCAGTCAGCACTTCTTCATAGGAGATGCATTGAATCCGTGCATCTCTGAGGAAAAAATACAGCGTCCCCATGCAGAGCGTGGAGACTCTGAACGGCAGTGCTGCCTACTGTGCAGCACTGCCCCAGGAAGAACCTCCAGTGGCCATCTGAAGAGTGGCCACTTGGAGGTGTCCATAGGGGCAATGTAAACACATTAAGCAGTAGTTGTTGTGGTGACTATTGTGTCCCTTAACCACTTAAGGACACAATGGAAATATGCCGTCATGATTCCCTTTTTTCCCTGAAGTTGTGTCCTTAAGGGGTAAAAAAAAAAAAAAAAATTATATATATATATGGTTTGTATGTGTGTGTATATATATATACATATACACACAAACCATTTCTCGTTTGTTCATTTCTCATAATCATGGCAGAAGACTGGTTCAATTAAAGGACCACGATAGGCACCCAGATCACTTCAGCTCAATGAAGTGGTCTGGGTGCCTGGTCCTCCTAGTTTTAACCCTGCAGCTGAAAACATAGTTTCAGAGAAACTGCTATATTTACATTGAGAGTTAATCCAGCCTCTAGTGCCTGTCTCCCGGCGCTTCCATGTCAAAAAAGTCCAGCGTCAAAAAAGATCCCCATAGGAAAGCATTGAGTAATTCTTTCCTATGGGTGAGTTTGAACGCGTGTGCGCCATAGGCCACACATGCGCATTCGGCTTCACTTGGGAGCGAACACCGATAGAGGAGGAGAGGTCGCCAGTGCCAAGGAAGCCCAGCGCTGGATTAAGGCAAGCAAATAAATGGTTAACCATTTATTCACCACAGAATGGGGCCCTAGTCTGCTCTATAGCATTAGGAATACATATTTGCTATAGTGTTCTTTTAACCTTCTGCTTTAAATTCTCACCACTCCAACCAAGCTGCAGAGTTCAAATCACTTTCATAGTAGCCTTGAACTTCCAACGACCTTTAAAAAGCTTTAGAAGATATTTGGCCAACTGATTTCTCTGATAGAGGAAGATCATGCAGTTAAAGCGTGCGACTATAGAGCAGTTTATGTCCCCCGATTAAGCAAGCACAATATTTTCAAACTGAATAAAATTGCATAACAACCATTTTCAAAGTTTGCAAAATCAAATATTTCATAACAAACATTACCCATTGGTTTTTTTTGTTTGTTTGTTTTTTTCAAACAGGACATAAGTGGTTAAAGCTACAGCTCTGTCGGTATCTTATGAATAGAGTGCAGTCAAGTGAATCCATCCAACAAACATTCAGAAGCTTGAGATTCAACAGGCCAAACATAAAAGGCAAAATCAAAGTTCTATGGCACATTTCCAGCAATTACAGGACCTACAATGGACAGCCCTGTGTATACCTTCACCAGCTCTATGGGAAAGGGGTAGAAAGTGAAATGGAACACAGCTTATATAATACACTCCTAAAGCTTCAAATTAATTTCAGTTTATATTATGGCATGTTCCAAGATGTTCTAGCATATTCACGTCTACTTATTTTAGTTTTATAACAAGAAGAGGTTTGTATAGCAGAAGTGGATGTGGTTTTTTTGTTATCTGTACTTTTTCTGGTCACAGACTATATTTTGAATTGGCTTTACTTTACCGGTGTATAATCGCCATATGGGCAGTCAGAATCTAGATTTTTTTTTTTTTTTCTTCATTTTTGTAGTTTTTAAACTATTGAAAAGAAACGGATTAAAACACTATTGGTGATCTGAATGTGGCACAAATGAGCAAAGCAAATCTGTGAATACACTGAATTACACGGTGAATACAGCCATTTACAATAACCAAGGGACGAGATGTGCCCCATCAGATCACAGGTTGTGTCGGGTCATTGCTATTTACCTCTGCACAAGAATTTCCAATCGATATATATTTAAAGATAAATCACATTAATTATAGGCAATCTATCCAAATGTTCATTTGTTATATCAGGGTAAGCTTCTCCCGTGGGTCATTGCAAGTCCTTTTTAACTACAAGAAAAATGTCTCAAGCTTTACCCAGCAGTTTAAAGGTTTTGAATGGATGGGATCTGTTCCAACTTAGACAACTCTATTTCTTCCATTCCCGTTGGTCCTCCATAATGTTCTACCATTCATTTGAAAGTGTACGGTTTGAGATCACTCCCAATATTTTAAATTATGCTCTGTGTACCAGTACATGTAACAATAGGTTCTCTTTTGCCAGACTCTCAATACAGTGCAGCATTAGGAATAAGGTACACATTGTATGCTTGGTATGTCTTTTGCACCTGAGGAATGTGTTCTCCCTCTTAAAATATTTGAAAAACTAGTAAATTCTACAAAAATACAAAAAGGTTTTTGGAAGAAAAAAAAAAAATAGAGGCTACAGTTTGATCTATCCAGCAGTTTATACATGTGCACCAATTTTAGCTTACCTTTGATGCCCCTGATTAAACACTGTGCTCGAAAAGAACCTTTCCTGCTGGGGGCAATTTAGTCACTGTCAGCACATGCTACATGTGCAGGTACACCACCAATAAGTATCACCAAAACCTCAACTTTTAATGCAACCCAAGATGTTAAGTCTACACACAAACACACACACAAACACACACACACACACACACACACACACACACACACACACACACACACATACACACACACTTTCCCCCCAACATTAAATAAAATATTTACAAGGTGTAATTTGTGTTAAAATTAGACGTATTGAACGAGTTGAGCAACAGTACGGCTTTAAGAGTTGTCTGACATGTCCAATATTAAGATGTTATTTGTAAACAGAAAGTCAAGGCCTGATGGGAGAGAGTGAGAACAGACTAGGATGTTAGGGATTAGGTAGAGTAAATATCAGATTACGGCCCAAGTAAAGTCTTGCAATCCACAAACAACTCCAGTTCGGCAGCAGTGTAGGCAGGTGGTAGGAGGTAAGACAGTTTTTGTTTTCTGGTATTATAGAATTTATCCTGAAGGTCTGGGCAGTGGTTGGCTCCCAAGAATCCAATGTTGGACTCAGAGCTGTCGATTTATCAAGGTGTAGTAATCTGAAGAGTGATTGAAAGTTCTAAAAGTGGAGTAGTCACTAAAAGAATATGGCTATAAGTTACTAGAGCAAAGAAGTGATACCCTGCAGATTTGGGGCGAGTGGCAAAATAAATTTATGGAGGTATATTACCAATTATTGTACATATTGCACCGAACATGCAAAAGCCTAGACAGATATTCTAGCATCGAAGCCCACGCCATATGGGAACCCCTAGGCCACCATTCGTTTATCACCCTGTTTTGTAGAATAAAACCCAAAACACAAGGTATCATTGGACATCCAATATTTGTGAACAACTCATTTTACAGCCTAAACCAGGTGTGGAAAACTTTCTGCACTCCAGATGCTGTAGACTACATCTCCCCTAATGCTTTGCCAGTATTATAGTTGTAGTAGCATTAGCGAAGATGGATTCCATACCATCAAGGGTTGCCGACATCTGGCCTAGACTAAAGGGTACAAAGTTCATGCCCATTTAAACTGCTGAACTCCAATGATTTTTTTCCCCCCCCGAATGAGAATTTTAAGCATTTTCTGCACAACATGTTTATTGGTCTAAGAAATCTTTGCAATGCAATGTGGTACTAGCTGATCTACAACCAATATTGTTACTACACAGTTCATTTGCACAGTGGAGTATTTAATTTACTTCTTAAAGCAAAAATTAAATAGGGTAAGATTTACCATTAAGAATCAGGTTTTTACGTTTTTGATCGAGCCAATGCTACAGACCGGCCTCTTAGAAACTTTTAACACTTCAGTCTGAAATGAGTCACAATTTCATTTTGAAGAACAAAAGCCTTCATCTTAAAGCTCGTGAGAAAACCGACTTGCTCTGCCCTTGAAAGACATAGGATATAAACTGGCAAGAAAGAACTGACTGATCATTCACCCTCTGAAAGTTAAATCAATTTGCGCAACAAAAAGAATCTATTGCAAAGAAATACACAATTGACTTTATCCAGGGGGGCCCACTCAAAGATCTAACGCTGCTCTTTAATTGGCATTTGTGTTAAAAAGAATACTGTACTAAACATCCACACTTTCTGAGAAATGCAGCAGGATTTACAATGTACAAATTTGATACAATTAAGTTATAATTTCAAGCGAAAAAAATAAATAAATAAAAAGTATATGAATTATGACCAAAGTTCGTACTGGTGCATCAACTTCTACCAAAATGGATATGCATGTCACGTTGACACAAATGGGAAGCAAATAAAACACAAATTCTTCTGCACCTAATCTAACCGTACAAATATTTGTACATCTCACACACATCATGCTCAAGTCTTTCCAGTGACCACTCGTCCCAGAGCCAAGCAAGAAGTATGTGGCTCACTGAATACGGTGTACAGTCCCACAGTTAACAGACTTTTAATAAATTGGTAGAAGCTTCCTCTTGGGGCGGAACTCAATACCCAAACTTCGGCAGGAGAGAAGTTTAGGAGACCAGAACACACAAGAGAACAAGAAGAGAGGCTCCTAATTGGTGGAGAACCTTCCTGGTCTGGCACTCTTTAAGGTTCTGCTGAAGATCCACAAGCAATCCGCAACAGCGAAAGAGTATTTTATTTGTTATGCATTCATTTAACACCTTAAAAACATCCAGGCTACTTCTAGCCTGGAATGTCCACTTAAGGGACAGTTCAGAATATGAGGCAACTATTCACTCCAGCATCTGTCTGCAACCATATAGACCAGGCACAGGCAACCTTCAGCACTCCAGATGTTTTGGACTACACCTCCCATGATTTTTTGCCAGCATTATGGGGGATTGCAGTCCACAGCATCTGCAGTGCCGAAGTTTGCCTATCCCAGATATAGACCATACATCATTTTGCCTTTGAGAATATAATCTTTGGGGTCTTTTACAAAAAATACAGACATTACTCAACTGCCTCTTTATTTAAGGATTGAACCACAACCATTTGTGCCAACAATGTATTGGATTTCGCTTTATGAGCCCAAACACTCTAAATTGGTCAGAAGTGCATTAAGAGGGTATAAGCAGTAGATCCGACAAGTCATGTTTTGGCTTTTCTCTGTATTGCACCATTGTTCAACTCTTTTTACAATGTTGAAATAGTCTGGTGTTAATAAAAGGTCTACATTTATCCCATCTCAAATTAGTTTTAATTTAAAGAGGATTTAAAAATAAAAATACAAGATTTGAAACTTTTACTATTGTTTAATAGAGCCAAATTAAAATCAGCCTTGTAAAAGTTACAGTCAAGTCATTTAAAATTAAACTGCAAAAGAAAATGGAGGTAGCCAAGCATTTTGCTCATTAGCATACTTAAATAAGTTTCAGATGACTTAAAGCGGCACTGTCATGCCGAACTTACCTTTCCTCAATCTCTTCCTCTTCTCCCCCTCTCTCAGGATCTGTTCTTCTTTTCTTCCTGTCTTCTTTAGTTTTCTTTAAAATCATAAGACAAAGTAGGGACTCTGTCTTATGGAGGATTCCTCCGCTTGACCAGCTCTGACCAGCGGAGGAGCAAAGTGTGCTTCATTTCCGCTGGTCAGAGCAATTTTCCCATGATCCCTAGCTTTCCTCCCAGTTCCCACAATGCTTCCTGTCAGTATTGCCGAACGTCCTGTCACTTAGACAGAACACCGGCAAAACTGCCGAATTGCATCCTAACAGAATGAGCACTGTTTCTCCATTGGTGTTAGGATGCAATTCGGTACTTTGTTCGGATCGGAATTTCATTCTGATGAATGAAACCCCGATCCTATTCATTGCTGTGGCTGCATCTTGCAGCCGCTTAGTAGATAACTCCCTAATTCCCACGGTATCAGGGAGCTATCTACTAAAAGGCTGAAAGACCTAAACTGGTCTTTCAGCCAACTTTACTAATACTAAGTAAAAATGAATAGTAAATAATATGCCCCTACTCGCTATACCGCGAGTAGGGGCATGTCTAGTAAGCAGTGAGCAGCCTGTGGCTGCCCACTGTAAAAAAAAAATAAAAAAAAATATTGCCCCCCACCCCTAAACGACGGGTGGGGGCTGTAAAGTAAAATAAGGGAGGGAGACCTATTGTCCCCCCCCCCCCGGCCCCCACCCCTGAGCGGTGGGTGGGGGCCATAAAGAGAATGAGGAGGGGGGGGACCTACTGTCCTCCCCCCCCCCCGGCCCCCACCCCTGGGCGGCGGGTGGGGGCCATAATAGTAGTAGGGGGGGGGGACCTACTGTCCTCCCCCCCGGCCCCCACCCCTGGCCGGCGGGTGGGGGCCATAATGGTAATAAGAGGGGGGGGGGGGGACCTACTGTCCTCCCCCCCCCCCCGGCCCCCACCCCTGGGGGTCGGGTGGAGGCCATAACAGTAGTAGGGGGGGGACCTACTGTCCTACCCCCCCCGGCCCCCACCCCTGGGCGGCGGGTGGGGGCCATAATAGTAGTAGGGGGGGGGGGACCTACTGTCCTCCCCCCCGGCCCCCACCCCTGGCCGGCGGGTGGGGGCCATAATGGTAATAAGAGGGGGGGACCTACTGTCCTCCCCCCCCCGGCCCCCACCCCTGGGCGGCGGGTGGGGGCCATAATAGTAGTAGGGGGGGGACCTACTGTCCTCCCCCCCGGCCCCCACCCCTGGCCGGCGGGTGGGGGCCATAATGGTAATAAGAGGGGGGGACCCACTGTCCTCCCCCCCCGGCCCCCACCCCTGGGCGGCGGGTGGGGGCCATAATAGTAGTAGGGGGGGGGACCTACTGTCCTCCCCCCCGGCCCCCACCCCTGGCCGGCGGGTGGGGGCCATAATGGTAATAAGAGGGGGGGGGGGGACCTACTGTCCTCCCCCCCCCCGGCCCCCACCCCTGGGGGTCGGGTGGGGGCCATAATAGTAGTAGGGGGGGGACCTACTGTCCTCCCCCCCGGCCCCCACCCCTGGCCGGCGGGTGGGGACCATAATGGTAATAAGAGGGGGGGGGACCTACTGTCCTCCCCCCCCCCGGCCCCCACCCCTGGGCGGCGGGTGGGGGCCATCATAGTAATAAGGAGGGGGGGGCCTACTGCCCCCCCCCCGGCCCCCACCCCTGGGCGGCGGGTGGGGGCACTTAGTAAATTCCCCCCCCCCCATCAAGGTGACTAGGGGTGCCCAAGCCCCTAGTCACCCACCCCCCACCAAAAAATAGTGAGGGGGGAATAAAATTGCTAACCTGTAAAGTAAAATTAAACTTACCATTCGACGTCTTCTTTTTTCTAAAATCTTCATTTTTCAGCCCCAAAAAAGGCCAAATAAAAAACCATCATAGCCGTCGAACTAAAAATAAAATAAAAAACCGAGCGCAAAAAAAAAAAAAAAACCCGACGAAAAAGAAAAAACCCGAGCGCACATAAAAATAATCCATCTTCACCCATGGAGGGCTCCGCGCAGACTGAGCTCCGCAGGGCGGGGCAAGGCTTATAAAGCCTTGCCCCGCCCTGCAATTAGCCTAAGAACACTGATTGGTGGGTTTAAGCCAATCAGAGTGCTCTTTGTCATTTTACAAGCGTGGGAAAGTTCTTTGGAATTTTCCCACGCTTGTAAAATGACACAGAGCACTGTGATTGGATGGATTTCAAGCCATCCAATCACAGTGCTCTGTGTCATTTTACAAGCGTGGGAAAATTCCAAAGAACTTTCCCACGCTTGTAAAATGACAAAGAGCACTCTGATTGGCTTAAACCCACCAATCAGAGTGTTCTTAGGCTAATTGCAGGGCGGGGCAAGGCTTTATAAGCCTTGCCCCGCCCTGCGGAGCTCAGTCTGCGCGGAGCCCTCCATGGGTGAAGATGGATTATTTTTTTGTGCGCTCGGGTTTTTTCTTTGCGCTCGGGTTTTTTATTTTATTTTTAGTTCGACGGCTATGATGGTTTTTTATTTGGCCTTTTTTGGGGCTGAAAAATGAAGATTTTAGAAAAAAGAAGACGTCGAATGGTAAGTTTAATTTTACTTTACAGGTTAGCAATTTTATTCCCCCCTCACTATTTTTTAGGGTGAGGGGGGTAGGTAGGGGCATTTTTTATTTGGGTGGGGGGTGGGTGACTAGGGGCTTGGGCACCCCTAGTCACCTTGATGGGGGGGGGGGGGAAATTTACTTAGTGCCCCCACCCGCCGCCCAGGGGTGGGGGCGGGGGGAGGACAGTAGGTCCCCCCCATTATCGTTATGGCCCCCACCCGCCGCCCAGGGGTGGGGGCCGGGGGGGAGGACAGTAGGTCCCCCCCCCCCTTTTACCATTAGGGCCCCCACCCGCCGCCCAGGGGTGGGGGCCGGGGGGAGGACAGTAGGTCCCCCCCCCTACTACTATTATGGCCCCCACCCGCCGCCCAGGGGTGGGGGCCGGGGGGGGGAGGACAGTAGGTCCCCCCCCTTATTACTATTATGGCCCCCACCCGCCGCCCAGGGGTGGGGGCCGGGGGGAGGACAGTAGGTCCCCCCCCCTACTACTATTATGGCCCCCACCCGCCGCCCAGGGGTGGGGGCCGGGGGGGGGGAGGACAGTAGGTCCCCCCCCCCCCACCTATTAATATTATGGCCCCCACCCGCCGCCCAGGGGTGGGGGCCGGGGGGTGGAGGACAGTAGGTCCCCCCCCCCCCTATTACTATTATGGCCCCCACCCGCCGCCCAGGGGTGGGGGCCTGAGGGGAGGACAGTAGGTCCCCCCTCATTCCCATTATGGCCCCCACCCGCCGTCCAGGGGTGGGGGCCGGCGGGGGAGGACAGTAGGTCCCCCCCCCTACTACTATTATGGCCCCCACCCGCCGCCCAGGGGTGGGGGCCGGGAGGACAGTAGGTCCCCCCCCCCCCACCTATTAATATTATGGCCCCCACCCGCCGCCCAGGGGTGGGGGCCGGGGGGTGGAGGACAGTAGGTCCCCCCCCCCCCTATTACTATTATGGCCCCCACCCGCCGCCCAGGGGTGGGGGCCTGAGGGGAGGACAGTAGGTCCCCCCTCATTCCCATTATGGCCCCCACCCGCCGTCCAGGGGTGGGGGCCGGCGGGGGAGGACAGTAGGTCCCCCGTCCCCCCCTTATTACCTTTTTTTTTTTTTTACAGTGAGCAGCCACAGGCTGCTCACTGTTTAGTGGACATGCCCCTACTCGCGGTATAGCGAGTAGGGGCATTGGGGAGATTTTAATCTCCCTTGTGCTATTATGGGGGTCATATTGACCCCCATAGAGTGAGGAGGGGACCTGGGGGGCTTATGAAGTGGTGGGGAGCACTGCTCCCTGCCGCTTCTGTCTTTACATATTGCAAGGAGGGAGCTGCACGCCGGTAGCTCCCTCCTTGTAATAAACCGAACAAACAAACGAACACTGATACACAGTGTTAGTTTGTTCGTCTGATTTTTCTATTCATTCATTCGTCTGTCTGATGAATGAATGGGTGAAATTCCCGTTCGCATGTCCAGATGTTTCACTGGGCATGTGCGGGAATCTCAGGGCTATCTAGTGTGGGTAGATGACGTGTCCCACAGGGACTTCACCTACCCACACAAAGATGGCGGCGCCCTGAATATAGATCGGGGCAGAAAATAAAGAATAAAAAATAGGTAATGTGGGGGGCATAGGGGCATTTGGGGGTGACTAGGGGGTCGATTGGATGTAGTTGAGGCGGGAGGGGGGTTAATAAAAAAAAAAAAAAAAAAAAAAAAAAAATCGGAATTCGGCATGACAGTGCCGCTTTAAAAGGTGCAATCAAGTTTTGAGATGCCCCTACTATTTGTTTTGAAATGCTTATTCACGGTACACTGAAAATATGGGGCTGGTAGAGGAATCGCCTTTGAATTTGAAGGGAGGTGGTCAAACATTTTCAGTCAATCTGTGCTTGTGCTCTCCTAGTCAAATATATGGTAATAGCCCTGCACTTGCAGGTGTGACCTGAAATTACTAATTCTCAGTAGCCTTTTCACAGTAATATTTAGAGTCTCTGCAACTGTCGTTAAGAGTCAACAACCGGGGGGCGGGGCCTAACCATCATGGCGACTAGACGTGCATCTCAAAAGCTCCTGCTTAACGCGGATATAATAAGCGACAGAAAGCCGCATCTGCGGAGAAAAAAAGCGACACCACACGACAGTAAACACCCTGCAACAGTGGAAGGGCAGGGGGAAGATGAGAGACCCGCTAGAGGACCGCTGACACCGGGACCAATAGTGAGGCCTATTATGCAACGGGCGGGAGAGACGGCCGCTCTCCCGACCTGGAGGCACTCCAACGGAGCACATAACCCAAGCAAGTCCCGTCACCCCCCCTATGGACCGGTGGGGGAGATCCCGGTCCGTCCAGCGGAGGCTACCCCAGGCGTGCTGAGGTGTCACAGACTGCCTTGGGGGAAGATAATGAGCACGAAGCTTCAGCCAAGATGGCCGACGCTACAGATACCGAGCGTCCCATCAATGAGGCAGACGACATACAAGCAAGGCTGGACAAACACTTTGCAAGGTTCTGGAGGGAACTGGAGCGCAGGCTACACATACCTGCCCCACTGCTCAGTGCCGTCGTCCCGGAGCGGAGCCTGCGGCTACCCAGCCGATCTGCGACCCACCGCACTGACAGCCAATTGGTGCCACAGGCGGGGAAGAGGCCACTGGGGATGACAAGGGCCCGACTCCGGTGGGGACAGCGAGCTGCGCGTCAGAGACCCCAAGAGAGGGATTCCCGGCCATCAGTCACAGCACCGCAGACCGGCTACCGCCACACTACTGACCGGAGAGCCCCAGGAAAAGGAGTTCAGGCGCCTGTCATGCACCCACAGGGAGGCCACCGTGCAATCCCCTACCAGGACATTGCCAGCGGCAAAGGGGAAAACGGCAACAACAATACGTTCCAGAGGAGGGGTCAGCGGCAACTCTTGTACCCGCAGGGTCCTCCACACAGTCCCTGGGCATCAGGGCTCCACAATAGTACCGGCAGTGAGGGCCTCAAAATGGTGGAGATGCAAGCGGCGGAACTCACCTGCACTAAAAGCAGCACGGTGGTCGCAGATATCCCGGTCCACACCTGAACCTAGCAACAAGCCGAGGGTGTCGTGGAGAGCCCTGCCCACGGTCTCTGATCAAACCTGCTGACTCTCACCTGGGTCCCAGAGCCTGAAGTGTCCCTGCATACTCATGCACTCTAATCTACAAGCCCCCTGGAAGGACGCCATGGACTGGGATACAACCTGGGGATGGCAGGACTCTGCTGTGCGGGACTTGTGCCTTTGCTACTACAGGGGCAGTGCCCACCATATGAGAGGAATTGGCTGACTGTTCAGCTTTGCTTTGTTGCCTGGGTGGCCGCTGCGCCCCACCTACTCACCAGCAATACCTTTCCACGTTTTCCTACACTGTCCCACAGATGATATTTATGACACCAACCTGTAATTTCGCTAGAGTCGATCTGGCATAAAGCAGCGCACACATGTCATTAATGCATCCCCTGCACCTACTCCCCACACTACTCGAGTGCCTTCAGAAACCGTAAATTGTTATGGTAGTATTATGCTACCAACCTATATGCCTAGAAAATCCTGTAACATTGTTGTAATAATCTAGCTGCACCTACTCGCTCTAGTCGTATGTCCCAAGCCTGATTGCCTTAGCAACGTTCCATTTGCATGCACAACTTAATCATACCGTTAAAGTCTTGCCACTCTGTCTTGTGCTAGCGTTCCTCTCTAGTCTAGATAGCATTGAATTCTTTTTTTTATGATCAAGCTTAGATTCTAGTCAAAGTCTAGACGAGCCTGTCTACTCATAATCACTCATAATTTTATTTTTATTTTTTTATCATCAACTGCCGGAACGTATACCTCTATTTTACAAGCCTCCTGCGAGCATTATCTACCTACCTTAAACGCAGCTGGCTCGACCCCAGGGGTCAGTACAATAATCTTGTTCACCTTCTATGTAACACTTCGACTAATACTTAAACGAGGCCAACCGCGCAATACCTAGCATGTAACGACTCAAGTAATCGCAGTGGTGCCCTGTCCAGCATGTTATTTAATCTTAACCATTACCTAAGCAACCTTATTATTAGCAATGTTTTGCCTATTTTATATGACCTAAGTTGCGTTTATGCTCCACAAAAGTTAATTTGTGAACTATCTTGATCTATCTACTTACCATAACTAGTCTAGCAACGACAAGCATAGAATGTTTTTCATTTGATCTACACTTGTTTACTCAATTTAACTCTGACGAAACAATCGTATAGTTCAAAGCTACTCATATAACTGTTATTTTATGCGTGTTATTAACTTTTTGAAAAGCTTGCTCAATATAAAATGAGGCTGCCATTCGTAGGAGATGTACTGTTGTGTTAAACTGATCCCACCCTGTACAAATACTGTGCATCCCCCCTTCTCTATTCTGTACCCCATTTAACTCCTGCCTCAAAAAATAAAGAATTATAAAAAAAAAAAAAAAAAAAAAAAAGAGTCAACAACCACCACCATCCTACTGGTTCTTACTTTTTGTTTAATACGCAGTGAATTCTCTTTCGGGCCTGGAGTGGTCGTTAACATTTTTTTAAATAAAAACTTAAATGACAACCCAAAAAGTTTATGGAATACTAGATTTTTTTCTCATCGACTTGTTGGACTCTGTCCTCTTGAGTTCATTAATTTACCCACTGACTCAAGGAGAGGTCATACCCTGATCAACACCATAAACCTAGTGAAACACATTAGGAAGACAGCCACTTAAAAAGGAGTTTGATTTCACCAGTCAAGGTGGTTCTGAAAATGCAGTCTTGGCTTCAGTGATGTCCAGGACCTGAAGACCGTCCAATAAAGAAAACCAATGGATGACATCAGAATTCCTGTTAGATCAGGCAAAGCATGCCCTAGTGTACACACCCAAGAAAATGGGATGTTATTTAAAAAAAAATAAAAGTCCATAAATCTTAACATTACTTGCTTAGCAACTCTATATAAATTTTTTCGCGATCTCTATGTAATAAACAACAACATTTTGGGCCTGCGCTTCCTGGATTCCAAATGAAGACTCTAAATGCAATTTTGTTCGAAAGGACTTTGTTCAGAACACATACAGATAAGAGTCTCACGATTGATGGCACTCAACTGCATACTTTGGAACAAGCGTTTGTCTTTCCCCAGCAACATATAAGCGGAGGTATGCAGGGTGGCCAGCTCATCAACCTCCACTAAGTGAAAACCTAAATGCTGAATAGACGGCATTAAACCTTATCCCCCTCACGTTGTAGATTTTATTTTCTGACACACTTTTCCCTAAAACATTTTAAGTGATTTAAACAGCTAAATTAGAATTCAAAGTGTCAGTTAGTCCACAATAAACAAACTGAGTCCATCTACGTAAATATGGTTTCACTGCGGCCATCTCTTAAAGCAACGCAAACCATTTCAAAATTGAAAATACATAACCACTTCTAGGCAAATACTCCTGTCTGCAGTTATTCAGGAAACTTAGGATTGTGAAGGTGAGGGAGAACAAAATAAAAATGGCATCTGACACCCATTCCCTTTCTTTATAAAATATGCTCAGGATTAATACATTGGGATTTTAGCACAATTCGGTCACATCTTCATCCATGCAAAGACTTTCATAAAAACCCTATACACATTAAAAGACTGTTTGACACCAGACTATTTTACGATCCATGTGAACCCTAAGTTATACTGGGCTCAACTCTGGAATTATTCTATTCTTATTAAAAGAATTTTAGGAAAGAGTGCAGCTTCTCTGCCAAGGTACAGAATATCTTACTTCTCAGGCATACTGACAGCAGTTTACATTTCTCAAAGAGAATAAGTTGAACAGATCCGAGTGTATCCTGATTGCCAAAAGAAATCATCAATTTAAAAATCGTCTTACAGAAAGGCAATGCACAAAGCCGCTGCGAGGCAGCTGCGTATGATTAGAAGCTGTCAGAGACGGAAGTAATGGCCATTATTTAAGGTTAGTAATGTATTTTTTGTCTAGCAGATGTGCAAGTGTTCTCTGTCCAGTCCTTAGGAGCCCTCGGCAGCACAAATACCTCTGAAATCTGAGGGCTGTGTGAACAGCATTATAAAAACAGTATATAAAACAAAGTCATCACCTGAATAGCTTTTCAATCACTGGGGGAGATCTAAATATGATCTAAAGAGTGTTTAAAAAAAAACCACTGAAAAACCACTGAATACAGATGTGTTTCCATTTGGGGTCTCTTTGCAACTCCTAAAGTCTAGTTTCTCTGAAATGCTGAGCCGATTAACCCCTTAAAGACCAAACTTCTGGGATAAAAGGGAATCATGACATGTCACATGCCATGTGTCCTTAAGGGGTTAAAGCAGTACTATGTATACCCACAACTTTTCAAATGGACAAAGATGGACACTTTAATTTTAGTGGTGTGATACTATTCTGAGAAATTGTAGGTGACCTAACAATTTATGCAACTAAAATGTACTTTAAAACAAGAACATTGTATCTTATTTACACAGATTGGTTTCTAAACACATTTATTGTTCTTTCGCATTACTGCGAGTATTATTGCTGTGGACATCTGTGATACAAACAACATGGGGTTCCTGGATAAGAGTAACATTGAGAGAGGGGGGAAAAAAGTGGAGAGTGATTTGAGGACTGTACTTTTTTTAAGTGGTGACAGTTAGGAGGTACTCAGCGATGCTCAACGACAAATACACAAACCGTACCTCAAAATCATTATTCCTATTAGGGAAACCAGAAAGTTTACGGATATGCATTTTGGGGTCTAGATTGGTTACAAGATTGTCAGAAGTTCTAACCCATTTGGAAACTGAAAAAAAGCATCCATTCCCCATTAGGTTTAACCCCTTAAGGACCAAACTTCTGGAATAAAAGGGAATCATGACGTGTCACACATGTCATGTGTCCTTAAGGGGTTAAAGAAAGACACACTAGGATAAATGTACAAGCTTTCTACGGCTCCGAGAACAAAAAATTGCCTCTGACAGCGGATATTATTCAGGTTTTTGTGACTCCTTTGGAGACTGGCTATTAAACTTGAAACCAAGATCAGGCGGAGATCTTTTATTAAATTCCTGGATTTCCATTGCTTGGTAGACTGGCAGAATTTTGTATCAGTCCAAGGATCTTTCAAATAAACAAACATTCAGCTGATGAGGCACATCTAGTGTGCAACACTTTGGATTTGATCAGAAACGAGGGGATGGAGCTTTGCAAAGCAATGCATCCACCATTGCGAAATTAAAAAGCATTTTTGCACTCCAGTGGGTCTGGTCTTTAAAAGTAGATGGCTGATGTTACAGAAGGGGATCCCCAAAGAAAAATACAGAGACACACCAAGTTATAATATTTTACATAATATCAACCTGCACATTGGGTTTCACACACAGCACCTGCAGTTGAAAATGGCATGAAAAATAAAATATATTACATGCAAATGTTTTTACTGTTTCAGCAGAGATGTCAACCAAAATACAATATATAAATGAATGCAATATCCTTCAACAACAGCTGATCGTAGTCAACCCAGGTGTGTTTCAAGAAGTAAAGCATTAATTTACAATGTTTCCATAGCAGACATGTTTTGGCAAGGCCTCGTTTATACATGGAAAGGTGCAACGGCAATTAACTCATTTTGACCATAGACTTTATATATTTCACATAATTATACATATTATACCGCACTCAAAATTAGATGCAAAAAAAATCTTAAAGAACCACTACAGGCCCCCCAGGTCCATCTAGGGTTAATCCTGCAGCTGTAAACATAGCAGTTTCAGAGAAACTGCTATGTTTACATTAGGGTTAATCCAGCCTCTAGTGGCGGTCTCATTGACAGTAGCTAGAGGCGCTTCTCACTGTGAAAATCACAGTGAGAAGACGCTGACGTCCATAAGAAAGCATTGAGAAATGCTTTCCTATGAACTGTTTTAATGCGCGAGCGGCTCTTGCCACAAATGCGCATTCGGCGCTGACGTCGGAAGAGGGAGGAGAGTTCCCCAGCGCCGAAGGAGACTGGCGCTGGAGAATGGTAAGTGTTTAACCCCCTTCAGCCCGGCAGGAGGGGGGGCGACCCAAAGACCCTATAGTGCCAGGAAAACAAGTTTGTTTTCCTGGCACTATAGTGGTCCTTTAAGTGTTTATTTTACAGATTTGCACATTCAATATAGGTGATTTAATAGTAAGTACTTAGGAATCCTATGCTTTATAAAATTGTGCTACAACACACATACTTCGCTCCCTTAAATGTAGCAACCATTTTTTTTTTTTTTTTAAACATCTGTAGGTGTGCTTTATTTCCAACCCACCATTCATTTCCCCCCTTAATTTTTAGTAAGTTTGTTTTTTTTATCCCTCCGTTTCACCTCTTATATTATAGAAGTATTTGATTAAAAACACGTGACAGGTTATTATGTGCTCTTTAGACAATTTACAGAAAAAAAAAAAAAGAGGACAAACTTTTCCAAGTGATTGAAATTATATAGATTTAAATTTTTCATACGTGCAATCAACCAAATTCAATTTTCAGTCTGTGTCAAAAGGACAATTAAGTCATCAGCATGGTAGCAGTAATATGTTTGAAGAGTGACACCCAATGGCTAGAAAATAAATATACAGGATATGCAGTCAGAGAGGAGAGCCCGAATAAATAGATTTAATTCATGTGTTCAGAACACTGGTTTTATAGCTTAAATTATCAAGAACTGAGGAAGTGTGCTTGTAAAAGTTAAAATGAGATTTTTCACACCTGGATCAAGTCATGATTTTTAGTATTAGATTACCTAAACAAAACTTGCATTTGTGAAGTGAAAAAAAATAAAATGTCAAAACCCATACTTCTTTATCCTGCAACTGGGCACCTCCATTTTAACTGCACATCCGTCATGGTTATAAGCTCTTACACGGCTACTTAAAAATCAACTAGCAAACAAATATGGGGATCTGGTTACATCATACTGCCATATCGTGCCAAGCCCATTGTTCCTGGCAGTCTGCACAGAGATATATTCCTTTGAACTTAAGTCTGTCTTACCTCCACCCCAATTGTACAATGCTGCAAAGTATGTTGGCACTATAAAAAGAGCAGGAAGAAAAGAAAAAAAAAAAAAACGCGTGTTCCTAAAGAGATTATTGTTTGTACGAAGAGGAAAAAAAATAAAAAATTGGGGGAGGGGGAAACCAACACCAAGCACAGTGTACACATGACAGGAGATTAACCCCTACAGGACGGGTGACGGACAAGGTCCGTCATCCTGGGGATACCCTTAACGACGGGTGACTGACTTCGTCCGTCACGCGGTAAAATTAACCCCAGATTGCAGGGTTAATGGTGCTCCGGTCTGCCTCTGTATTAGAGGCAGACCGGGAGCACCGGATCCGGCTGTCCCAGCACATGTGCCCGCTCTGACAGCATGTCAGAGCGGGCACATGTGCGGTGTATACTCACCTTCCGCCTCCCTGCACTTCCGGGTTCACTGTGAAGTGCAGGCAGGCGGATCTTCAGTGATCCTGCCCCCTGTTAAAAAATATAAATAAAGTTAGTTTAAAATCCCACCCCCCTTTACCCCTTTTAATAAAAAAGTTAACCCCTTCCCTGCCAATTGATCACCGACTACAGTAATCAATTGGCAGGGATTACATTTTACTGTCATCTGATTATTTTTGTTTTAACCCCTGAGGGTTAATTCTATATTTTAACCCTCAGGGGTTAAATTTATTTTATCAATTAATCTAAATATTTTAAAATTATATATTTAGCTAACTGGGGTGGGTAGAAGTTAGTGGGGAATTTGGGGATTTGGAGTTGGGCTAACTAGGGGTTAACATTAAAAAAAGTTTTAAAATAAGCTTTAAAAAGTTAAAAATTACGTTAATAAAAAAGTTTTAATAACGTTTAAGTAAAAAATTAAAAAGACATCCCCCTTTACCCAGTCCAAATAAAAATTAACCCCTTCCCTGCCAGTCGATCACTGCTTACAGTGATCAAAATACAGCTCACAGTATTATACTGTGATCTAATTTGTTTTAACCCCTGATGATTAACTTTTATTTATTAACCCTAAGGGGTTCAATTTATTTAATTAATTTAAATATTTTATAATTATATATTTTGCTAGCTGGGGTGGGTGTGAGTTATGGGAAAATGGGGGATTTACAGTTAGTGCTGCTTACTGCTAGTTAGGGGTTAACGGTAAAAAAAAGCTTAGAAAAATGTTAAATCTGTAAAAAAAAAGTTAAGAAAGTTTAGGAAAGTTTAAAAAAAATAATAAAGCAAAACAAGTTTAAAAAAGTTAAAAAAGTTTAAAAAATACATAAAAAAATGCTCATTACCACTACGCCTGGAACAAACTAGAGAAAAAAGGATCACACGCTAAGGTTCAAAATATGCCTTTTGAATTACCCCAGGGTGTATTCTTTAATAAATAGTATGTGTTTGTGGGGAAGTTTCAATAACCAACCATCTAAACTACTCCAAAATGGAACATGGACACAGCGTAAAACTTCAAAGTTAGAAAAAAACTGAATGGCTGCGTCTCAAATGTGCCCCTTCAACATCCACATATACCTGGCAAAGGTACATACGGGGTATTGCTGTACTCAGACGACATGGCTGAGCAACATATGAAGTATTATGCAGTCGTAGCACACATACACTTGGTACAAGCTAGCGGAAAAATGATCCCACGCTAAGGTTTAAAATATGCCTTTTGAAATACCCTGGGATGTCTTCTTTAAGAAATGGTATGGCTTTATAGGGTATCAAAACCCTCCATGAAAATTCACACTTAAAAACGTAAACTTGTCACGTCTCTTTTACAGCACTGTAACTTCACAAAATATTGCCAAAGACATACAATGGGGTGTAATTTTACTCAGAAGACTTAGCTGAGCATAATTTGGGGTGTGTGAACTTAGTGGCACATATGAAATTTACAAAATGCCCAGCAAAAATGTAATCCGTATTTTAAAAATGCCCAAAATAATTTACCACATACTTTGGCATATATTGGTGAAAAAATGGGGGCATGTTAAGGCACAATATGCACCATATGAGATACCCTGGAGTGTCTACCTTTACAAATGGTAGGCCTTTGTGGGTTTTTTTTTCAACAGTCAAACTGTTATAATGCCCCAAATGGAAGCATAGGCTCATTAAATCCGTCTCTCAAAATTCTACTGTGAATACTGAAAAGCACAGGTCTCATATATGGCACTGTTGCTTCACGAAATAGTGCCAAAGACATACAATGGGGGTGTCATTTTACTCAGCAGATGGAACTGAACACAAAATAAAACTTTGTACAGGAATAGCACACACCAACCTTACAAAATACACATGAGAAGTTCTTTGTTATAAGTTTGTGTGCCAAAAAAAAAAAAAAAAAAAAAACAATTTTACTCCAATATTTAGCAGAAATTGGCGGTGAAACGTCTACGTAGAAAGTGTCAAAACAACCTTAGGTAAATAGCCTGTGATGTCTACTTTATATAAATATATACTTTTGTGTGGCAATTTTGTTTTCTTTTATGGCTATTACGCTTACAAGACAAACATAGCAAATTCTAAAATCGCTCCACATTAAAAGTTTATTTTACTCCTTGTGCTTTGTGACCTGTAACTACCAAAAAAAAAACTGAAAATCCCAGACACATTATATATTCTGTAAATCAGAACAACTAAATGAATTTATTTTTAATTACTTTCTTTAACCTGCACAAAAAAAAATATATAATATATATATATATATATATAATCACACATACATTTACACACACTCACACATACACAGTACAGCGCTATATAAATTATACATACACAATAATATTTATTCATCCCTACCTTTAGTATATGACAGGATCCTGCAGCCATGTACAGCTCCTAAGGATGATATAGTGTCAGGAAAACTAGTTTGATGTAAAGGATCAATATAGTGTCAGGAAAACTAGTTTGTTTTCCTGACACTATAGTGATCCTTTACATCATATCATACATTGGCACCTGTCAAGATGTAGGATATATTCAGCAGCAAGTGAACAATCAGTTCTTTAATTTCATGTGTTGGAAGCAGGAAAAATGGGCAAGTGAAAAGAGCTGAGTGACTTTGACAAGGACCAAATAGTGGTCGCTAAACAGGAAAAGAGCATCTTGAAAACAGCAAGTCTTCTGGGGTGTTCCCAGGATGCAGTGGTTAGTACCTACTCAAGACCGGTCAGAGTGCCTATGGTGATCCCTGTCCACCGGCTTCAATGGGGATGCAAGAGTCAGAACTGGATCATGGAAAAAGGTTGCCTGATCTGATAAGTCATGTTTTAGATCAGGTAGATGACCAGGTGCGCATCGGTCGTTTACCTGGGGGAAGAGATGGCAACAGGATCGATCTACGTAGCAGGATGCACTATGGGAAGAATGCAGGCCGACTGAGGCAGTGTTATGCTCTGGATAAGGTTCTGCTGGGTTCTGGCATTCAAGTGAATGTTACTTTGACACGTACCACCAACCTAGAGATTGTTGCAGATAATGTACACACCCTCATGGCTATGGTGTTCCCGGATGGCAATTGCTTCTTTCAGCAGGATAATGCACCCTGCCAGAACGCAAAAATTGTTCTGAAATGGTTTGACTAAGTTCAAGGTGTTGCCTTTGCCCTAAATATCACAAGTCGACTGATCATCTGTGAACAAATCCAATCTATAGTCTGTAAGCTCGTTTGAGCAGGATCCTCTTCAACCTATCGTTCCTGTAAGTTTTCTTGTAATTGTCGTATTTATGGTTAAATCCCCCCTCTCATAATATTGTAAAGCGCTATGGAATCTGTTGGCTTTATATAAATGGTAATATGATTATTATTATAAATAATAATAAAAATAAAGGCAACTTGCAGGACTTAGATCTGCTAGTGTTTTGGTACCATATACCACAGGACACGTTAAGAGGTCATGTCCATGCCTTGACACATCACAGCTGTTTTGGCAGCATGAGGGGGACCTACACAATATTAAGCAGGTGGTTTAAATGCTATGGCTGATCAGTTTAAAAAAAAAAAAAAAAAAAAAAAAAAGAGTGGTTTGATTTTATTTTGCATTTCATGCCAGAACCTTCAAAAACTATTTTTTTTTACATACATTCTAACTCACTAGGCCCCAATTTTCACTCATTTACAGTTAGTGGTTTTGGTTTTTTGCCTCTACTAACAATGGCCACCTTATATTATTGCTTTATTTTTTTATTTATTTTTCAATGCAGAAGAGATGTGGTAAAAAAAATATTATATACAAAGTTAATATAGATTAATTTTAATATGACTGGACAAGTCTAATATGGACTATCCACTTAGCAAATTACCCCAAATAATGTAAACTTCTGGCATATGATTAACAGCAAAGGCATTCCAATATTATACCTAAAAGTATTTGCTACAGGAATGAGTTGGAGGACCAATAGCAGCACAGAGGACAAAATAGACATTTTAAAAATAATACCCGTGAGATACATAAATACGGTAAGTGACTTTCGTTTTAAACTGTAAAGAAATTCCAATAGGAAAAAAGGCTTCCTGTAAAAGGAAGGAAATTCAGGATTCTGAGTGGAGAAGGGGGGGATGTACTCATGGGATAGGTTTAAAAAATATATACCGTATATATTTTTTTTAAAAGTACAAATTTGGAACGTTATAAAAATTGGTAGATCATTTAATTTTAGAAACCTTGGAAAAATATTTTAACATGGGGAAGAATTAAAAATCCGTACTGACTGATTATTCGAGAACAACTGATACAATCTCTACACCCTTCACATCCCTTATTCCCGGAGATGGTGAAACAAGTGAGATTACCTGCTCACAAGTCGCATTAGGCATTCCCTATAGAAAAGCCTTGAATCAAAACTTTCCTATGGAGTGTTTCCACACACTGGACATCCTCATGCAAAGTGGTCACATGACACAGAAGCCCCCATTGAAAAGCATTGATTCAATACTTTCCTTATGGGGAAGCTTGAATAAGGGTGCAGCACAGGCTGTGCATATGCATTATGTCCCCAATGCTGATCTATGAAGAACACTGGGTTGGACCTTCGGGGGGAGAAGGTCACGGCCCCTCCATGATGTTGTAGGAAACAGAGGTGAGCAGCACCCAGGGAAAGGATTTAAACTTTGTTGGTTTTTTTATGGTCAACTGGGAGGGACTTTGGACACGTCACCCAGACCACTTCAGCTCAATGAAGTGGTCTGGGTGCCAGGTCCCTCAGGTTTTAACCCTTCACATGTAAACATAGCAGTTTCAGAGAAACTGCTATGTTTACATTTGGGGTTAAGCCAG
This sequence comes from Pelobates fuscus, assembly GCF_036172605.1. NCBI lineage: Eukaryota > Metazoa > Chordata > Amphibia > Anura > Pelobatidae > Pelobates > Pelobates fuscus. The sequence continues at coordinate 354,959,150 of NC_086320.1, read as the reverse complement.
CCTCTAATGGCTGTCTTCTGGACAGCCAATAGAGGCGCATCTGCGACGCTGACGTCGGACGGGGGAGCTGACGTCGGCAGGGGAGGAGAGGTCACCAGCGCCGAGGGAGCCCGGTGCTGGATAAAGGTAAGCTGCTGAAGGGGTTTTAACCCCCTTCAGCGCCACAGGAGGGGGACCCTGAGGGTGGGAGCACCCTCAAGGCACTATAGTGTCAGGAAAAACCCTGTTTTCCTGACACTATAGGGATCCTTTAATACCACTAGGGTCACTATAGTGTCAAGAATACGGGTTTCCTTTAACAGAATAAACCACTCTTTTAAAAGGTGTGGCCGTTCAAGTTCTGAAGCAGACAGCCTTGTGTTCTATTACACCGACAGGAAAAATAAATAATATAATACAGCAATGTGAAGGATTAGCCATGTACACAAGTTCTGAATAACAAAATACAGGAGTTGACATGGAGGAACAAGTTCTGTACCTTCGCTAAGAAAACAGCACATTCCTACTTCCTGTATTCTCCTATATACTCAACACTATTGACTATAATGCAAGTTTAAATTTCAGTTAACCACATTCATAAACAAATACCTATAGTACCTTCCATTAAAAAGCTTATAGTCCCACGATGTTAAAAAATAAAGTACACCTTCCCATTTTCCATCCGTCCTCAATTTATCTGGCAATTTTGGCAACTCCACTTAGTTGATTCTTTTATTTATAAGCATTACTTCAAGACATATGTAGACCATACTGATTAACCACTACCTCCCCAACTGTGCTTTCAAGTACATCTGTATGCTAGAGGCACCAACAAGGTGCTATGCTTACTCCTCTGACAAAAAGGGGGTGTCTAATACCATAAGCACTATATGCGAATGTAATAGTTAATCGAGACATTAAAGTGCTGTTGCCAACACCCGGTCCCCAAGCCATCATCAGCCTGGCTCTGTTTGCCTATAGCCATTGTGAAAATGTAACTTCTCCATTTGCAATATCAATACGGCCCCATATATGGATGGCATGGACTGGCTGAGCACGCCAGATGTTTTAAGAGGATGTCAAGGCGCACCGCCACCTTGGCGCGTGAGGCTAATCATTGAAATCCTAAAATACTATTCAGCCATATGAGGAGAAATGTTTACCATGCAGAGCATTATAAGAAAATGCTAGAGCAGGGGTGCCCAAAAGGTAGGGCCTCAAATCATCTACGCCTCCCATTATGCTTTTGGAATGGAAAAGCTTTAAGTTGTAGTTTTTAAAATATCTGGAGCATCTCTTCTGGGGTTCGTGGGCTAACTGATAAAGTTTAATACCAAGTCCTCCTCCATCCACATAACACAAGGTCTGGTTTTAGAAAGACAAAGGGAACAAAATATTGTAACACAAAAAAATAAATAAATAAATAAATATAACAAGAAAAAAATAATAAACCACAACACAATTATTTGTTTTAAAAAAAAAAAAGGCATGACTTAAAAGTGTAAAAATTACACTTCTGAAAAAAAAAAAAAAAAATTACGGTCACAAACGGACATATGTAGTACTGACTATGCAGCAGCTGGCAAGCTTGCGGACAGACTATGAGGACAGCTGGGGAATGCCGGTTCCCTCTTGAACAGGCTGCTATTTTATCCAAAATTATGCTACATGTTTATACCCAACACAATGGCAGGCACAGACCGAGGGAGCCCAGCCGCATGCAGTGCAGCTGTTCCAATTCTTGAAAAGAGCCTCAAGTGGCTCAGCTACCAAACATCCATACATCAGCTGTGTACGGCTCCTCTCTGCAAACCGTTTAACCTCTTGAAATTAATATAAACACAGTTTGTCTTACAACATAACAAAGACAACGAGATGGAACTGATATAAAACACATCTAATAACGTCAAAGACAACTTGACTTTTATTTAGAATTGCAGGTGCAAAAAAAAAAAAAAAAGGAAAAGGCAGGGTACACGCAACTATGAATATTTAACAATAAATTTAAACAAAAATACATATGGAGTTACTCTAAAAAGGTTTTATGTATAGCAGTATGTGAGAATCAATGGCAAGTCAAGATGCGTCAACGTCTAAATATGTGAATTTAGTTAGCTTGATGTACATTGTCATTTTCCCCATTGTCTCCTGCAGCAGCTGACGATCTTACTGCGCATGCATGAGGAGAGAGAGAGAGAGAGAGAGAGAGAGAGAGAGAGAGAGAGAGAGAGAGAGAGAGAGAGAGAGAGAGAGAGAGAGAGAGAGAGAGAGAGAGAGAGAGAGAGAGAGAGAGAGAGAGAGAGAGAGAGAATCCCACATGATCCATCACAGACATCCCATTTTGTACATTTGCGAGGTTCGTAAGATACAGCTATGAGAATGGCTGTAAGCCATGGCTTAGTTCCAAGACACCCAGTAAAGTCATGCATAGGATTTCAGCTTATACAATATTAATAGAGTGCTCCAAGCACCATAACCACTACAGCACCCATAACATAATGAGCTCCGTGAAGAGTGCGTCCAGCTTTCCTGGTGGAAGTAGACCGGTGCCTGGCAGGTAAGTGGCCAAACCATATGCCCTGGGATCCTCCCAGGGTAAATACTCTTGGCACCATAACCACTATGTGTGCTCTATTTGTTATGATGCTTGGAGTGTTCCTTGAAATACATTTTAGAAAGTTAGGGTAAGGGCATCTTCCAGGTGGCATACTTGCCCCCTACTTGCCCAATGCCTTGATCTTGCTGGGAATTAAACCTTTTACTGCAATATTGCAGTTTGCATCCTATCCACCAATATAGTTCACCAGCTGTACCTTATAAATACCCATAGCTGTACTTTATTGTAGATGAGAGGTTATCAGGTTTAATGAAAGATTAGTGTGTGCATATACATTGCCCTTATGCCCTTAACACTCCCGAATTTATAACTCTGCACAGTATTAATGTGCAAGGAAAGGACGTTATCTGGAAAGTGTCACAAATCCATAAACCCATCATTTCATTTAACCCATTAAAAGAAAAAGCTGGACACATTTATACTTAACCTGATAAAACCAATATTATTCCGTACACGTACCCACCACCATCTGACTGACTCTACTAGAGGGTTATTCCCAAATCTGTGAATAATTAGGAACTTACAAGAGAATTGCTTTAAAAAAAAAAAAAGTTAAGGCCAAACTAGGGAAACCTAGAAAATTCTCCCACTTAACATGTGCAAAAAAACTTTAGCTCTTACATTCCATCTCTACATTTTGGTAGCAGTTTTACTTGTAAATATAGAGGTAGGGAGAAAAACGTATTTTAAAAATAAATAAAAAGCCTTCTCTGCCACCTTTCAATCAAGTACTCAGCAGACATTGAATTATGAAAAAACAAAATTGATAAAAGAGTGAAGAGACCTCCTCAGACATCCAGCCAACAGCAACCACAGCGCATGTGCTGTGGTTACTATGGAAACCCTCAAGCCCTGGATAAGGAGTATAGGAATGGAGGGACATGATATTCAGACGCTGATAAACATAGCCAGTTTGTCTCACTGCTTTGAACCGCTTGGAGATGTGATCCCTGGCTGGGCAAATCTGTGATCAGCAAAGGAGTGCAGGAAGAGTTCTTGGTGGTGGGGGATCAGAGGCCAAGGTAGGTTTCTACATGTTCCCTTTAAATGTACTATTCCCTGGTGAAGTCACAACATTGCATGGTTTAACATACTGTCCTGCTAGTGTTCTACTACCTTCGTTTTCAAAAACACAAATAAAATGTTTCAGCAAGATGACTCATCCACTTGTTGAACAGCCGGTTCATGAACTATACACCTCATATACAGAACAATTAAAGAGGCATTGTCACAGTCTGGTGACTTTGCATAGACAGTGACATCACCACTGGGGGCACAGTGGGCGTGAGGGTGGGGAGGGGGGCACAGGCAAAGGGGAGTTCTACTTGCCTAAACTTTCTTCCAGTGGGTACTCTTCAATTTGTGGCACGGAATTACAACATTGAGGCCTCTGGAGGACCTTGTAAGACCCCCCCTAAGATAAAACCAATTCACTTCAACCGTCACTGGTGACAATAGGGGTGATTGACCCATCTAAAAATGGCAGCAGCTCCGTCCAGTATCAGGCATAGGTAATATACAGAGTCACACACACACTTTTAGCGGGCGCAGGTAACAGCCGGTTTAAGAAAGAAAAATAAAAAAAATTAACTTTCTTGCTACACACAACTTTAGTTAACTTAATAGTAAATTAAATATTTATACATTGAATAGATAGGGAGAAACCTATTTCAAAATAGTTCTCTAATCCACCGGTCAAATTTTTTTAGGGACACTAAGCACCAAAACCACTACAGCTTAATTTAGTGGTTAGAGGCAGTGTTTAAATTGCTGCCAATTTACAAGTCTAGTGGCAGTCACATGGATTTTAGTGCTGCACAGTGTGCAGCGTCTCCACGCTCCGCATGGAGATGAGCTGATGTAATGCAGCTCTACTAAGAGGTTGTAACTGGCGCGCATGCGCAATAGCATCCCAATGCTTTCCTATGGGGGAGCACTGGATTTGCCGAGATCATCAAAATCGATTATCTCAGCCATGGGAGGCACAGGCAGTCAAAGAGGTGGAGGGAAAAAAAATTACAAATGCCTAAATACATTTTTACTCCATTCTGGGGGGCTTAAACAGGTAAACTACAGTGTTGTCAAATAATTGTATTACAGTGAATGCAGGAGACATCTTAGAAGTGGTGTTCCTGCTCTGAATGCATATGCATAGCAACCACAGTGCGTGCTCTGTGGTTGCTATGGTTACTCACTAGCTAACCATTCTAGCACTAGCTAGGGTACTGAAATGGAGGGACTGAAGTTACTTCAAATTCCATCAATAGGGCCAGTGTGTGCGTATCCTAGAGATGGTTTGCCCTACTGGGAGACATGTCCAAGTCATCCTAAATATTTTAGGATTCAATATATAAAATGTATCTCAGTATGATAAATGGTTAAAATAAACCTGTCATGACATCTTCACCTTACGTGGCCAGATTTGCCAATCAGCCATTTTGCAGTTCATGGAAACGGATTTGCAAAAATACACATGAGGGGTTAAAAAGGTGTAAAAATAAATAAATAAAAAATTCGAAATATTTGCACATTTTAATTAATATCCTTCATTATACTGCTTAACAAAATGGATAGGGGTCTTAGCCCAAAGTATCCCTTTAACATTAAAATGAATCATGTGACTGTAGGCTGATCATGTCAATGCAATTTAAAAAAAAAAAAAAAAACACAAACACTACCTGATGTTATAACAGCTGAATAAACAATTTTGACTTAACAGCTGAAGAAACATTTAGTCGTTTTACGGAACCCAACTTCCACCTGTTGCACAGGTTCAAAACTGAATTATTTTCACCCATTTGCAGGGTTAACATTACAGGGACATGGCTCCCAGACTTGTTGAGATGAAGTGGCCTGGGTAATGGGTATCATAACTGGAATTAGCATAGAACACAATGGAAGAATGATTGAAAAATTCAGTTTGTTGCTCAAAGGTCAACTAGGGGACAATGGCACGTATGTCAATGGCTCCTATGAATACTTACGACGTTCAGTATGTATGGCTCTATGGCTTATTGTTCACTCTCCCTTGAAAACATAAAAAATTAAAAAAGTATAATGCTGGAAGGAGCAAAACTTAAAAAATTAAAATAAAAAGTAATGTTTTGCTCAAGGACTAGCAAATCACCTCTATTTATGAAAGTGAGAAAGGTCAGCAAACATGATTTTTTAATCAGGACTCAGACTCAATGTGTCCAAAAATGCTTTTAAACACTTTGAAACCATTATTACCTTAACAGTTTAACCAGCAACAGACTGCAGAAGTGATGTGGTTTCAAGCTCCGTCATAAAACACTGAGCCAGGAGACTGTATGTGAACCAAGTTTAATTTCTCACACCACCACCCACACCACTAGCTTGTGAAAAAAGGCGGAAATTAAAATAAATTCAGTAATTCTCCCTGCCTGACGAAATGTATTGATATGTTCTCTGTAAATGAAGTCAGCCACACAGACTTGTCCGTAACTATTGAAGTAAGGATTTTCTATATAGTGCATTCAGTATGCAATGCAGCTAGATTTCTGAATTATTCTGTCAAACAGCAAGGAATCTGTAACAGGATTTCACAAGTAATGTAAGGGACAGAAACACGCGACAACCTTCTAACGAGGTCTCTTAAAAAGTAGCATTACCAGTAACCAGAAATCCAGATACATCTGGCAAGTGGCACAGAGGAGGATATAAGCAAAGTTTTATTTACAAACAAACATTTTGTACATTCTTCTAAAAAGCCAATAATTTGAATTAAATAACGAATACCATTACAGAATTCAACTTCTACAAGTATAGAACTGCATCCACTCCGGTTAGTACAGCAAGGGTTAAATGCCATCAGAGAGATATCCTGTACAATAAACATCTTCTGTTTTAGATTGGTATGAATTTCACACAGATGGAAATAAAAACAGGAGGTTTGGTACGGAAACCTAGCAGGGACACAAAGCTGATGGCAGACAGAGTAGCTAAGATAATGACGGACGTACAGACTACAGATGTGACGTTTCAAAGCAGAAAATAGAAACCATTCAACAACAAATACAAAATAGCCTGCTGTAAAAGTTTAGAACCATCACTTTAACTCAGGGTTTCTGATGTTTGAGTCACTTTCAGTTTCGAAAGCTGTGACAAGATTTCCAAAACAAATAATCAAAATTTATAAAAAAGGATAGAAAACTTTAGTACAAATTGTATTTTAATACCAGCCAGAGTATAATGTAGACAGTACATTTACAGAGCATTATTAGAATCTAATATTAAAACCAAATTTTAAATAAATAAAAATGCCAGAATTAACTCAAGAAAAAATAAATAAAAAAAGTCTACAGTCAATAAGAAAAATACAACAGGAGCAATGATTAAAATAATCAGCAAACAAAAAGCATGAACTCTACAAAACAACTAAAACAAAGCAGAGTACCTAGCAGAGCTTGCTCGTTCTCCCGAGTGACCTTCATGCTTTTATCTATTCCCCTCCTCACTGAGCTATGTCAACTAGTACGAGTCCCTTCACATGACAGTGGCAGCTGCCAAGAGGCATCAAAGTGATCACTGATTTGAAACTTTGTTTGTGGAGGTTCGAAGGTGGAAGTGCGTCAGTACATTGGTTTGCATAAATGAATGTTACTTAAACCGAAGCCCTAACTACCGGTACCACTGTCAGAACAGGATGTAAACATTGCAACGTGCTCAGGTCTAGATGCACATCATTAGACATCACATGCCGAATATTAAAAAAAAAAAAAAACACCTACAGCAATATCAAGCACATAAAAAAAATTTGTACAAGAAAAGTATAAAAACACACATTTTTTTCCCCCCCCCCAGCACCTCACTGGTCAGCTGGCGCTTGCTCTGCCCCCGCTCCTTGGCTGAGAACTGATGATCTCAACCAATCCAAAGTTTCCCTTTGGGATACTATCGCACATGCGCAGCAAAGTGCCACGCCAATCAGCATCTCCTCAGAGATGCATTGAATCTCCATGAATCGTTGTGCAGCACTTAGGAAGCATACAGGTTTGTATTCCTAACCCTATAGTATCCCTTTAAGCGAAAGTTGTTCTGGTGACTATCAGGGCCGTCCTTAGGCCATTAGGCGCCCTGTGCGACAAGACTTCACAGCGCCCCCCCATGTTGCCTGTATACAGTCACAGGCAGTCAGACACGCTCCGTTACAGGCAGACAGTCAGACACGCTCCGTTACAGGCAGACAGTCAGACACGCTCCGTTACAGGCAGACAGTCAGACACGCTCCGTTACAGGCAGACAGTCAGACACGCTCCGTTACAGGCAGACAGTCAGACACGCTCCGTTACAGGCAGACAGTCAGACACGCTCCGTTACAGGCAGACAGTCAGACACGCTCCGTTACAGGCAGACAGTCAGACACGCTCCGTTACAGGCAGACAGTCACAGAGCCAAACACACAGTTACAGGCAGAAAGTCACAGACCGTTACAGGCATACAATCACGAACCGTTACACACAGGCAGACCGTCACACATGCAGGGAGGCAGACCGTCACACACAGGCAGACCGTCACACACAAAGGCAGGAAGTCACACAGACACACACAGGCATGCAGACTTCCCTCTTTCCATTTTGGCTGGAAGGGGGAGTGGATGCACTTGGTTGTTGTCCTTCCTTCTTCCCCCTTACTGTGCAGGAGCATCGGGTATGTATTAGCCCTGCCTCTGCCTTGCGATAAGCCCCGCCTCTGCCGGTCATTAAGCCCCGCCATTTTTTAAATTTTTTTTTATAGATCCAGGTGGAGAATAATTAATCTTCCACCCGGGTACCTATTTTGGCTCCCCTGACACCGGCCATGTGCAAGCTGGTCCATGGCGCCCTGTGCGGCCGCACAGCTTACACACCCCTAAGGCCGGCCCTGGTGACTATAGTGTTCCTTTAACTCAAGGGCATGCAACAAGTGGAACATTAAGGGTTATTGAAAATACTTTGAAGAGGTCTTGGTGCCTGTAGTCTGTATGTGCACTGTTGCGTTTTCTAGTTAACTCCTTAGTTGCCAGATTTGTAACCTCCAGCAGTGTCATTGGCAAGCCCAGAAGCTGGCTAATGTAAATTCTGTGCTGGAATTGCATCGAACACCAGCACATACAGCAAAAGGATGCAAGGTAGCCAATAGCGCACGGGTCACACTCCGTTCACTCCTCAATGCATCCTCCCAGACGCCAGCCAGGAAGGATGGACGGACGGAACGGAGCGAAGAACTTTGACTTCTAAGTTCTAGCTTTTCTTTAAGTTATGGATTTTGACCTCAGTAAGATTTATGCTAACCAAAACCAGTGTTTTATGATCACACTAGTTTTTGGTTGGAGAATTTGAAGCGGATCCTCTGGTCCTTTAAGACAAGGAGGTGACATTTCTTAGCTAATCCTGGTGCTCACTGTTCCTCCTGGAAGCATTAAAAGGTACCCTACTCACCAGAACAACTACAATTGTACTGGCGATTATAGTCCGTCCCTGCAGGCTTTTTGCTGTAAACACTTTTTACTATCATTATCTACTTACGAGATCTACCCACCCATCTAATTCAAAATCCTTATTGCGACTACTGCAAGTATCTTCGTATTGAATTAGTCTAATGAAATAAAAAAAAAATGACATATACACACACACACGTTTGAAGTAGTAAAACAAAGACGTTCAGATTTTGTAACCTGTAAAGGCAGATTGCAACTATAGACACGGTCATAACCAGCAATTGTGTATTTATACAACACTACCTAAATAAAAGTACGAGATGGATATCTATTTAAAAAACAAAACAAAACTACTACTAGGACATCAGGTTGCTGACTGACATACATTTAAAAAAAACAAAACAAAAAAAAAAAAAAAATGCTATCCATCCAGCATACACACTGGATTATTGTAGCAAGTCTATATGAAAATATCTGTTTGATACATTTCATGAGTTTACAATACAAAGCTCATTGTTTGTGGTTACAACAATAAATCACAATCCTTTGAAATCGAATGGCACTTGTTACCCAAGTTCAACTAAAGTGCCCCCTTGATGTAGGTAGCTCAGGACTACAAGACATTATGTATAGCAGTCATTGCTGTTTGAGAGGCACATCGTGGGAGATCTTTCAGATGGTCCTTAAAGTTATAGCCCCCTCAGAAATCTTAAATTGGGAACAGCTTGTAAAGTTACATTTTTCATTGGAATAGTTCCAAAAGTAATCGTCAACAAGGAACAGAGAGCAGGACTATTAGATTGTGTTGAAAGATCTCAAACTTTAAATTCATTACTATTTCACTCCAATGTTTGGCCTAAATTGTAAACTAAATAATATAAAAAGCTTGGCGAAGATATAAACGCTCTAAATTGTGTATCCCCAGCAGCTCTTCTTTACAGCCACTGGCATAGTGGATATATTTTTAAATCTAACAGTTAGAAACTAAAACTCAAACAAATGAAGAGGACATATCCTTCAGTGATGGGGCTTCAGGGAGACTGATCTGCAGTATATGTGCACTAGCCTCCCAATGTTCTCTTATAGGGGAGTCATCAAGATTGAGGATTTCAGGCAGCATTATAGTATTAGGAATACATGTTTTTTTATTCAGAATGCCATCATGTTCCTTTAAGTAATATCAGTATAAATGGCTGGACCAGCATAGATATTACATATACAAATAGTGGGGAAAGGGTCACAGAACAAGCAACAACAAACACACACAAAGTGGAGAGTGTTTACAAGATCGGTTCAGAAATCTTACAATACTGGCAGTCACTACGCAGAATCCAAGATACAAAGAATCTTGGCATAATAGTCTCAAGAACCCTTAGAGGGAATGGGTCATGAAAAAAAAAAATCAAAAATGACTAACCTGGGAGTGAAACCATGGGCACGAGTCATTGAAACCTTCTTTAAAGTGGCACGGCATCTTCAGCCGTCGCTGCATAATATACAAGGACCCTAGAGAGACACTCTCACACTATCGCTGCTGTTTAGGTTGGACGGAATTGGGAATGCTGGAGAATAAATTCTGCATTACCACACTGGCTGAAGAGGATGTGGTGTCTGGGTGCTACTGCAGGGCCAGGTTTTTTTACAAACCTTGTGGTCAATTTGCCAACTAACCAGGGAGAGCACCTTACGACAGCACAACCAGTCCTCTTAACTTGAATGGCTCTGTTGCCCATTTAATATATACTATAACAAAGTTATTTTCACAATAGCTACCCTTTACATTACTTGCATTAGCACAAAGTATAACTTACCAAGGAAGTGAATCCCTTCAAGATTTGAAAGCTGGAGGTCATCTGAAGGCTTGGTGTCTCATTATTTAGTTAGTTAACTCATTCTGACATTTCAAACAGGTAGAATTAATTGGGAGTGAAAAAGCCTATTAAGCAATTTTCTTTTGAATGCACAAAGGGAGTATGCAATGATTTTAATCCTTAAAAAGAGAACCTTAGAATGGGGATTACCAACACGGAATTTTGCATAGGGCTATTTGAAAAACATGAGAACATTTAAATAACCCTGAACAAGTAAATGAGCAAATGTTGCATTCTATAGCACAGAAAGGGAAGGGTTTCTCTGAGTCAGTAATTAAGATGGAGGCTCAATTATATTAAATACAAATTGTCAGACACACACACTGGATCTTACAAAATACCTGTATGAAGTGGGATTCAATAGCACTACAGACAGTACATCTCACAGCTACATGAAACAATGTGTTGCAGAAAGCTTCAAAAATGGACACAATCATGTGAAGACAAAGAACTTGAACTTATGAACAGGTTTATAGAAGGTGAGAACCATTAATACACAAACAGAATTCAATGTTCCAGATACACAATATCTTTATTAAACTCCCATTGACTGTGTTGGAATATCACAGATATTCTAACCCAGTCAAAAAAGATATACGGAGACAAAGTGGGAACTATTTCACCTTTGTAGTTTTCCAAACACTTGACAAATTAGCTCCAAAATTTTGTTGCGTTTTGCCATTTCCAACAGTCATAACAGTTTGGGGGTGGGGGAGAAGCCCTGTCTACGGAGGATCCTGCAGTCTTGCTGCACTATTCATAGACCTCAGTGCTGTACTCTGCACGAGAGTACACTGACAACAGTAGCTGAAGAGAATTGCCAGGAAGACCATGGCATAGTCATAAAGGGACAGGCAAGTAAAAAGGCTCTTACCCTGCACCCAATGGAGCAGGTAGTTTAAATCAAGATTTTATCCATTTAGTATGTGAAATCAATTGTTGAACTAATTAGTGTTATAGCCAAACAAGTCACAGAGTAGCTACATGTTGATACACATCTCAAATCTGTTCTTGCTAGAAATGTTTACTCTAATAGAGAAACACAAAGCATAAACAAGCTCCACTTTAATTCAAGACGTCTTTAGCTATATATAAAGAAAATCTGGAAGGACAAAGTCATCTGGGATATCCTTTGTAGATCGACTTTATATTGACCCGCACCAACATATGGTGATCATGGTATGATGTTGGTAACCACCATATCCTGCTGGTTAACTCATTCCTGGATTAGTGTCCCTAATAGGGTGAGGTGTGAAAGTGGACCTGTGAAGTACAGTCATTAACACTGAATGCTACAAATGGAAGTCCCCAAAAAATAAACACCAGGCACAAAACAAAATTCTATGTATTCTTACCAATGACTGGAGTACAAGAAAAAGCCTAAAATGCTAGAAGTGGTGTGAGGCACTGCCACACCAGCGTAGGCAATTATAGTATAGAACACTAAAAGGCAGAGAATTGTCCTTCCATAACCTGACTTAAGGAGAGAAACCATGAACCATGCGTGATGCACCCAATGAATTTGGTATCATTTACAGAAAACATACAACAGAGACAGCTTTCTCAATGCCGCAAGGCTTCAGGTCAAATCTTTTATGGCAGTTATTGATCCCAAAACTAATTTTAGCAGTGATCCATGGAACATTACGCATTCAGGGTTATTTACTAGTGACGATTGTTGGTAATTCAGAGTAAATTTCAAACTGATGGTCAAAGTGGAAAAGGTCTCCAATTCAACTAAGCTTCCATTTCAGCTACATTGGCCTTAAAGGAACACTATTGTCACCAGAACAACTACAGCTTAATGAATTTGTTCTGGTGAGTAGAATCATTACCTTCAGGCTTTTTGCTGTAAATACTGTATTTTCAGAGAAAATGCAGTGTTTACATTAAAGCCTAGTTATAACTCCATTGGCCATTCCTCAGATGGCTGCTAGAGGTGCTTCCTAGGGCAGTGCTGCACAGTTTGACTGACATTCAGTGCCTCCACCCTCTGCATGGAGGCACTGAACTTTCATCATAGAGATACAATGAATCAAAGAGGAGATGCCGATTGGCCAGCAGTGTTTGACTTGTGCTGGCTCTGCCCCCTTGACATTCGCAGCCAATCCAATGCTTTGCTTTGGAAAAGCATTGTGATTGGCTCAGAGAATCACTTCTGATGAGGTCAGCCAAGCAGGCAGATCAGGGGCAGAACCAGCAGCAGACTGGAATAAAGGTGAGATTATACCATATTTAGGGGAGCTTTGAATTCCAAACAATTAACATTTTAGTAAATAACCCTGATTGGGCTTTAGCTCCCGACAACTCACTCTAAACCCTTATCGTTCTATTACCAGCATGGGACAGGTACCGTATATACTCGAGTATAAGCAGAGTTTTTCAGCACATTTTTTGTGCTGAAAAACCCCAACTCGGCTTATACTCGAGTCAGTGTCTGTATTATGGCAATTTACATTGCCATAATACAGACTGGGGGCTGGCAGCGAGCGCTTACCTCTCCTGCAGCTCCCGTCAGCTCCCTCCTCCTCCGCGCCGGTCCGTTCAGCACCTCTGTCAGCTCCCAGTGTAAATCTCGCGAGAGCTGACCGGACCGGCGCGGAGGAGAAGGGAGTGGACAGGAGCTGCAGGAGAGGTAAGTGCTCCCTGCCAGCCCCCCTCTTCCCCCCACTGAACCACCAGGGAAGGAGAGCCCCCCCCCCTCCCTGGCCAGCTAGGAAGCAGGGAGGGGGGACGAAAAAATTAATAGAAATATAAATAATAATAATAATAATAATAATAAAATAAAAATGCCCACCCCCACCAAGGCTCTGCAACACACACACTGCACTCACACACACACACACTGTAAATACATATTCAATAATATATTTTTTTTAGGATCTAATTTTATTTAGAAATTTACCAGTAGCTGCTGCATTTCCCACCCTAGTCTTATACTCGAGTCAATAAGTTTTCCCAGTTTTGGGGGGTAAAATTAGGGGCCTCGGCTTATACTCTAGTATATACGGTATTCATTCCCAAAAATTATTTAAGAACAGTTTGTGATCCTAACAGTTTTGATGATATGACTTTACAAACAGAAAGTATGCCATTCACATATCAGCAAATTTATCTATTGTATTATCAAATGAATCAAAGCAAAGGTGCTCTTGTGGACAGGAAGACATTGGAAATCTACTTTGTATTTAGTGCCTTCGAGTGCAATGATATTTGATGTATATTTGTGATGCAAGTGCCATAAGGCTCTAAACGTGTCAAGTGATTATAGAGACTAGGTTAATCTTCAATCAAAGAGTCTGGTTGTCGAAAGGCAGAAGCAATGTATAATTCATTAGGCTCCTCATGCCACTTCTGGACCAAAAAAAAAAACCAACAAAACTTTTTTAAAACCACTAGCAAATTAGATCTATTCTTGGTGATGGGCCGGGATGACACCTTCAGATATAAGTTTATTATTTTTGCTATGTATAAATCACTAGTCTCTGTACAGCAACCTGGATATGTTATCTAGGCAAGAAATGTAAATATTTGGAGAGGAAAAAAGTTAAAAGAACCATCTGCTAAAGTTGACTTACCAAGGGTACACTTTTACAATAATATTCTTAAAAAAAAAAAAAAAAAAAATCTTCAAACACCCTAACCACCACAGAGCACTAGGGTGATAGGCGTGCCCTCAGTAGTCAGCAGGCCAACAGTGACAACTTACCTGGGGTCCACCACTTATTTCATTATTATTGGAGTTTCTTGCTCTTATGAAGGTGACTAGGACCACGACAGGCCCCAGGTAAGTTGTCAAACATTTAGCAAACCGATTGACTACTTACATGAGGAGGGAGGGGGTGGGCAGTCCTAGCACGTAACCACTAAAGCATGCTGTTTAGAATGTCCCTTTAACCCCTTAAGGACCAAACTTCTGGAATAAAAGGGAATCATGACATGTCACACATGTCATGTGTCCTTAAGGGGTTAATTAGTTACATTAGAACAAGATACTATTTCAAAATCAGCATGATTTATAGTTGGTAGCAAAACTGACCGATTATGGAAAGTGTGTGATCAACGGTTTGTGCTCTGGTTTGGTAAAAAAAAAAAAAAAAAAAAAAAAAAAAGAGAATTTATTTCAAGCTGGTCTTTTTCTGTTGTGGAATATGCATTAACAGTATGACTGGATTTCCTCTATGCAGTGGTCATGGCTTTCTTATACAATTGACTGATTACCCCAAAAGAAAATTATTTTTATATATAATATATATATATATATATATATATATATATATATATATATATATATATATATATAGCGCGAGAGGATAGCGCAATACTGTTGCAAAAAATAAAAGTAAGAGTGTGTGTGTATATATACAGGTGCCTCATCTAAGGTCCCTATTTAGCCTTGTACTGCAGAGAGCCTCAGATGGAATTTTTTTCCCAAGTAAGTGGTTAATCTCATAAGAGCAGACATTAGACTGTGAGAGTAGGACCTGCCAAAGATGGGGTACATTGACGTTGTGGCAGGCTTATGCAATGTATGATCATATAATGTAACTAAATCCCCATTATTTTTTGCCTAGATAAGGTGTTTTTAAATAAAAAAAATTTAAAAACTAATAAAATCTGTCAACATTGAAGTTGCTGTTTAGTAGATAGGAGAGTGCGCTGGATCTTGTGTATTGTATAATATGGCCCCCAGCAGCACCCCATTTAAGCATGTTCAGGTGAGTGCAACCACCCCCCATGTTTATATATATATATATATATATATATATATATATATATATACACACACACACACACACACACACTCTTACTTTTATTTTTTGCAACAGTATTGCGCTATGTCCGTCTCTATTATTTCTGTATTGTAGATTGCCAATTTTTGGTGTTTTGTTGTTATTGCCTGAGGATATAAGAGGAATCCTTTATCTACAATACAGCTAATTAAGGGTAATTTGTGTGTATGTTTCACCTAATACCCACTAAGTGTGTTTGCTGTCTGCACACAGGTGAATTTATATAGTTTGCTGTTCATACATACATACATACATACATACATACATACACTACCCAAAAGGCCATCTATATCAAGTACTGAACTTCCACTTTAACCAGAGGCAGGTAAGTGTTAAAGATATTTGACAGCTTAACATAGGACAGTGGTTACAGTGCATTTAGTTGTTATAGTGCTGAAAGTATCCCTTTAAAAATACACATTTGCAGCCTTTCCAGCATAACTAACCAACAGCATATTTTCCAAGTAATTCTGATTACAAGCTTATATTATTGGAGTTAACAGCCCTGGTGAGGGCGCTATTACTGTAAACCCTCTCTACCTCCCAAAATCTACAAACCCCCTGTAACGGCCACCCAGAGTATCAGAGGGGTGTATGCTGTTGGAGACATCCTTTTTTCTTGAGAGAAGCTGTGCTGTAGTATTCTCCAGATGTCACCTCAGCCAAACCAGTAGTGAAGGGGTAATAGAGCTCTTACAAGAGCCAATGAATAGCTGTGAAGCAGGTTCCCTACAAACACGAGACAAGGATACGTATTGGGGGTTAAGCAGATCTGAAGCTTTAATTGGCCAGGCTAGCCTTTTATGCAACTTTCACAACAAGCTTGCCACCCAGGTGGACCTTGTTGGGCACCGAGAAACAGTTAACAGCCAATAGTATACAGTCACAATTTTAAGCACTTCTATTCATTACATACGATTCCTCGCCTCTGCTTAGGACATAAATTGAGTTACTGTATCAACTCAATTAATGAGACTTTTTGCACATTTCCAGAAAGATCATAAAACCATAACCAACCCCCATAACACATTTTCTGATAGGGTATAATTAGGGGAACAACATATCGAAAAATCATACAAATCGGTTCAGGAGATAGATGGAAGTCCCATTTCTGCCCAGCTGCACACAAGGCTCCTGCCCAAAATAGTTCCATGCATTCAGCCGGTGTGGCCGGTCTCTTTCGTGCACTATAAAATGTCGAACAACCGTTCACATAATTGTTTGGGAGTTTGATGGTCCTGTGCCGCTTCATTCATTCGTATATAGCTTCTACCGAATTCTGCCTCCCTCAGATGGATTATCATGAATCTAAATGGTCCTGGAAGTCTCAGCGGTGTTCGGGAGATGGAGTGTCCGAAAATAGTTCCAGATACTGATGACCAAATCCCGCTGGATGCGTTTGACAAAACAAGATGGCCGCCGCGTGTTCATGTATACGAAATAGACGGCCACCTAGTGAACCACTTAGAATGTTGAAGTTGCGGTTTGGCACAGTCAAATTAGTCAATTGGTGGCACACGACTGGCTTGGGTGGTCTACCATTCGACAAACTGTTCAGTATAAGAACAGATTAAACATAGTTGGTTCATTGTAAATGTTATGATTAGGTGCAGGATATTGCAACAAGAGTTTTAACAGCAACAATATTGTAAATCCAACAACCAGGGTACCTGTTACACCTGTTTAAAAAAAAAAAAAAAAAAAAAAAAAAAAAAAAACACAACATGACCTCTTGTTACGCTCCCTTCTTATTTGTTATGTTATAGGTCTACCCTGTCTATATACTTGCTGATGTAAAGATAATCATATGCGGGCGTGTTGCCCCAACTACACGTGACACAATGTAATTGTTCTACAATACAACCTTGAATAAAAAAATATATATATGTTATTGGAGTTCCAGCTATACATTTCATTTCTGCATTTTTTACTCCTACATAATTAATATAGAATGTAAGCTCGTTTGAGCAGGGTCCTCTTCAACCTATTGTTCCTGTAAGTTTATTTGTAATTGTCCTATTTATAGTTAAATCCCCCTCTCATAATATTGTAAAGCGCTACGGAATCTGTTGGCGCTATATAAATGGCAATAATAAATAAATAATGTGTAGTTGGGTCAAGCATGCTGGCACTTGGACTTTCCCTCTTCAAACAACTCCTGCAAACTCCTAAAATCCCTGCTAGCTTCACTTTGATCTCTGAGCCACCAGCAATACACAATTCATTTCAACACACACACACACACACACACACACCCCCCAAGATTGTACCTGCTTCAATTGAAGACATTTCTCATCACAGACCACCCGTCCCACAAGTTGAGCTTTTAATAAAGCCTTTTTTGGGGGGCGGGGCCGGACCGCCATGCTGGCAGGTCGCACAGCTGAACGGCTCCTGCAAATATTCTCAGTTTTGTCTGTAAAATACAAATCAAACACCTACCAAAAGACTGACAATGGCAGCCCTGTGTGAGAGGACACCCTGGTTCCGAGGAGAGGCTTGCAGCACAGCTCTAGTCCTTCGGTGGGACGCTCTCCCTCTCCCGCGATGGAGAGCGCTCGGGCGGTGAGTGGAATGGACGGCCGCCATCCCGCTATCCTGCCCACCAGCGGTCGGAACATAGCATGAGGCTAAGGGGGTTCGGCAGGGGTGATCCCGGTCCCCACCCTGGGTCCACCAGCGTGCGGACACACCAACGTGCCATGCGGCGACAGTGCAGATTCAACACTCGGAGGCCGCACCAAAATGGCGGAGACTGCATGGCGAGTAGCCCGAGCCACAGGGAATAAGGGAGCACTCGCCACACAATAAACAGACAGCCTACATGGGCCACGAAGACACCGGCAAACACCTGCCGAGACCCAACCTGGGTCCAACCACACGGTGCACCACACGGTGCACACGGAGCCAGAAACCACGCTGACTCAGGGCTGGCGGTAGGGTACACAACCGGCGCCAATGACCTCACAGTCAAGACCACCTAAGCGAGCTTGCAGAAGGAGCTACCCCCAGCGGTGAAGCCCTGCAAGCTGAGCCTCTCAGAGCAACAAGCGGGGGCCGACACACTCGGACCGACAGCCCGCAGCTGCGAGGTCCAACCCGACAACCAACATGGCTGCAGGGTCCTGGCTCCCACCAGAGGCAAGCACAGGACTAAAAACCGCAAGTACGCCACCTGGGGACTGTCACCAAGCCACTTGCCTGGACTGTGCCTAACATGGCAGCACCCTGGCTCCCGTCCCTCTGCTGCCCACATACTTCACAGGCAGATCCCACAGCGATAAACCACTGACCTTTGTCTGGCAGCTGGACTGTTAACCTGGGGTGGAAAAAAACAAGCATGACTAAAGCTACTCACTTTCAGGCGATGGACTATTGTATTCTACCTGTTTTATCTGTTTCTGAGTATTAGCCTGCTAAGCAACTTTTATAAAGGGACCTAAAAGTATTTTCACGTATACCCCATTACTAGCAATTCCAAATTCTAGCAAAGCGCAGGGTGGTTAGGTTTAACCTATTTAGTGATGTACAAATCTAGTTTTCTATATTACTGATTACTAGTGAATCATAGCTTGCGGCTCTACTAACTACATCTCACAGTAAACTAGCTTATCTGCCTACTATGTTGAAACATGCTATCCTATTCCTATTACTTAAACATACCATTTGCGCAAGTACTTAAAGCATGTACCCAAGGAATAGTGAACAGAATATAGTGAGTGCATGTAATCTTATCTATGTACCGATTTTATCAAAAGGGTGTATTGCCTAGCAAATACCCTACTTGTTATCCATCAATGGTTTAAGCTTGTTAACATAATATAAAATGAGGTTGACAATCCTAGGAGATTTCTGCAATCTGTTACGATGACCCCAACCTGTACAACTCTTGCAAGTCTCCCTCTCTTTTTTCTGTACCACCATAATCACATGCCTCAATAAAATAAAGAATTATAAAAAAAGCCTTCTCTCCCTCCCCCCCTCCCCCCCCCCCCCGATCTTAAAGTACAGAAGAAAAATCCCCCCTCTGAAAAGCATGTCCTTAAATTATTCACGCCCACACTACTGACTCCAAAATGCACTTGACATTCCCGACCAGCACTTTTTAATTAATGCACACTGTTTCCCATCTTGTCTTACAATGGCTGATCTCATCTGCAGGTCATTTGTGCCTTTGGCTCATGAGCTCACCTAGCTTCTACCTTTATCCTCAGTTACATTGTATTAACCTTTGAGCAGTCATTCTGTAATTGTCCTGTGAACAATACAGTTTATTATAGGTGTATACATGCATACAATATTCCTGTCGAAAGCTGCAGAGGAGATCTACTGAAGACTGGAAATTGCCATCTATGAAACACCCATCTCAGAATAAGTAACAAATTAATATAAAATGCCCTGCTCAACACATTGAGCAGAGTGCTATTGGATTTACAGCTCTTCTACGCACTCCATTAAAATAGCACACAAAAATATACTTTGCGTGGAAAACACAAGCCAGATTAGCTAGAGTAAACATGGTTTTATGTTCCATGGCTGGCCCAAGATGAACCTCGATAGGGCCATTACAGTATTTGAACAAATCTATTCATACTTTAAGCCACAACACGGCTTAGTTATCAGTCTCCTTATGGTCTGGTCGGTGTTATCTTTAGTACTCAAAAAGTTCAACTGTTACGAGTTCTCGTTCTCTTGATATGGAAATACTAAGGAAAGGGAATGGGAGCAAGAAACACCCCACTAACCGCAACGTCTGCCCCCTATATTAATAATAAAAAAAGGAACAGAAAGAAGGAATCTATAGAAAACGATAAAGCCGTACCATATAGAATGCAAAAATGCACAAGTGTTTATAGTACTTAGATATTCCCTTTAATAAGTGCGCATTGACTAATATTTAAAGGGACACTGTAGTCACCAGAACAAGTACTGCTTATTGTATTTGTTCTGATGAGTAGAATCATTCCATTCAGGCCTTTTGCTGTAAACACGGTCTTTTCGGAGAAAATGCAGTGTTTACATTACAGTCTAGGGATAACTTCGCTGGCCACTCCTCACATGGCTGTTAGAGATCCTTCCTGGGTCATGGCTGCCTAAAATGCATCCAAACATTCAGTGCCTCCTCCCTCTGTATGCAGACACTGAACTTTCCTCAGAGAGTCATCTATTCAATTCATCTCTATGAGGAGATGCTGATTGGCCAGGGCAGTGTTTGAATTGTGCTGGCTCTTCCCCTGATCTGCCTCTTTGTCAGTCTCCGCCAATCCTATGGGGAAGCATTGTGATTGGATCAGGCCACCACTGATGAGGTCAGCAGACAGCTTGTTTTTCTGAGGCAAACAGCATGCAGAGTTACAGCTTCAGGCTTGAATACAAGTAAGACTTTACGATTTTTAGGGAGGCATGAGGGGACAGGGTGGCTAGATGGTGGTTTTAACACTATAGGGTCAGGAATATATGTTTGTGTTCCTGACCCTATAGTGCTCCTTTAACGCCGTAACTGATTAAGTATTCAGCCACACAAGCACGCAGTGCAGTTTATGTTTGTAGATTTTGCAGAGTTAGAATAAAGAGGGTTAAAAGGGGAATGGAGCCAGACAATGCAACACATTATTAAGCAATATCAGAGAAAAATATAATGAAACAAACAAAAAGTATTCTGGGGAACCTGTGCGACCAGTCTCACCAGATGGAATAATAAGGATTAAAAATAAGAAAAATAACAGCTCACTACTAAAAATGTTCTTCCAGATCACATGTATAGCACTTTGTAATGTAATCTTACAACTCAGGAGGGGAGGACAACAAACATACCATGTACACAATATGAAGAAAATGCTACATCTAGTGGTTTTCATCACAAAGCCAAATTGCAGTGCAACACAATGTGCTTCAATATGACGTATGACATGTTCACTGTGTTGACCAGATAACAGTATTATCTTGGCAAACCAAAAGGGTCAGTCGGACCGTCTTGGCAGGCTTCCATGAATCTCAATACAGCACTGACACACAGGGATCCATCATAGTCCTAATGTGAAGCCAGAACTAAGAGTGAGAGGGCACATGTTAAATCAGACAGGTTTTCATCAGCCCGAGGTTCTTGGATCATAAGTAAAATACACTTTCCCTGTAGATAACATTCTTATTTATTACTGGCATTTGTAAAGGGCCAACATATTCCGTAGCGTTCTCCGGAAATCACCCTTATTTTTACCCAACAGGCTTGGCTGGACAAAGAAATATGCGTAACCCATTTACCCCTCTTCTAGGGGTGTCAGTTGTTTTTTTTGTTTTGTTTTTAGGACCCAAAGCCTTGGGGTCCTTTTTCTTTATTTTGTGTTACTCAGAGCTCAGTGGTTGATGTGTAAATGAGTCATCGAGCCCGAGGGAAGTAAAATCTCACAATAGGTGTGTGTCTTTAACTACTACATTAAAATACGTTTATTAAATTTGTGGTCTTTGCACATAATGGATATCAAACCATACAATTCACCAAATGGTTGCTGACATCAACCCTTAATTACATTCACACGTAAAACAAAAAACACAAACGTTTTGGGGTATCTCAGCATCTAATCATACTAATGTGACAGATAAATAATGGCTGTGTTTACACGAACACAGCTAGCGGATCCTCAGGCTTTCACTTCACATGGTAAAGCAATTTATCAGTCACAGGGAGTCAATACATCTCAGAAGCCTCTGCCGGTGGGTACAATAACGTTTATTGATACGCATTATCCATATTGCATTTTCACAACTACAAAGTCTGATTCACTGAAGTAGTTAAAATTAGTTTGAAAGTAATAATTCAAGCACCATAACCACTATAGTGTCAATGTAGTGGTTATTGTATCAGGAGTGCCCGGGTGCACTCTTCCTTTGTCTGGAATCAAACCGTTTGACCATTTTGACTTTTTAACCTGGATTTTGCCAAGCAGTGCTCCCCAACTCTACTATAGGTCTAAAAGCTCTCAGCCAATGAGATGTGCATGGCTTAGCAGAGGACATCCAACAGCAGCTCCTGTAGGCAGGTGTTTGCACCCCTCTGGCTGTTCTAAAAACAGTTACCCCGCTTCCAAAAGGGAGGTGGTGCCAAGGCTCTCCTAGTACCATAACTACTAAAGGCACACTGTATGTTATGGTGATTTGACTGGTCCTTTAATATTAAACTTTAGAAAAACAAAAACCACCTTCACTGCCGCCAACAAAAAAGACTAGTTTATGAGCAGTGCCAGGCTTTAAACATGAGGCTTAAATAAAATTATTCATGTGACCAGGAAATCTGCGCTTTGTACGAAGAAATGTAATACACAGAGTCTATAACCTTTCACTATTAACCACTCAAGTCCTACAGTTGGACTATGCAAAGTCCATTGACAAAAAAACTAAAATTTAGCGATTCAGAAATTTTTAAAAAAAAATAAAAATATAAACCCCCACAAACGAACTACTTTTATTGTAAAGCTGTTCTTTGTAATCCTTTATGCTCGTGACCACAAGACATGTCACCATCTCCCCAGGAATTTAGTTGCTAACAAGCCAACGTTGTAAAGCTACGAGAGAGTACACTGACCACTGACAGAACTGTTTTGACAATGAAGCATTTGAGAAACTTAGAACAGTATCACTCAATCAGGGCTGCAATATTCAGCTTAGAATTATAACAAACAAAAAAACACAACACTCTTATAACAAGCAACGCACTCTTAAAAAGGAAAGATAACTGAGCTTTCAACCTTTTAAACTTCTAGTAGGGACTCAAATTTTCCAGCAAATGGTTGCCAGATTTTAAATTTCATCTTCTCTCTAATTCTGAATCACTGTATGAAGGAGTCACAAACACTGACAATTTTGTATTAAACTAGTATACAGAGTAAATAATTAGATTAGTGATTTACATAATATTTCACTAATATAGCAAACCCAAATCTATATTCACTCAACCACAATGAGTATCAAACAGCACATTGCACAACTCTAACTTCATTGTGTAATTAGGAGAGAATAAAAAAAGTTTGATAACCACTTCCACAAACAAAAACAAACAAACAATGGTTTCCTCTTACATCAAAACATATTTTACATATATGGAAACACACAGCCTAGCAGGATGGCTGAGCTCCCACACAGGTGCCCCATCCTGAGTTTAACAGATCTGCAGCCAATGCACAGACACACCTCAGTGGGATGGACCAGAAATAAAAGGAGTGTCTGAATTAATTCACTTTATGTCACCTAAACAAAGTAGATCTTTATTAAGTAAATAATGATCAGAGATGAATAGGTTAGTCCTCCAGGCATCACATAACAAGGGGTACTAGTTAGTAATTACCCATACAGAGAACACCCTGGGAGGGGACTGGTTTTCTAGCATGAATACATATAACAAAGGGGTACTAGTAAGCAAGCACCCCTAAATTGAGCAAGCTGGGGCTATAAGTAGGGAACAGTCTATTTCTTTACCTAAATGCCCTCTAGTTAGTGTAAGGATGTAAACCTACATAGGGTATCTTGGCTAGTACCGAATGAACACACACTAAAGGGGTACTAGCAAATTAGCACCTCTACAATAGGGCACCTGGGGTGCAGGAAAGGAACTAAGCTTTAATTAGTTGTATGCACACATAGTTAGTCAGTTACTACCCCTACATAATGCACCCTGGGGTGCAGGTAGGGAACGAATTTCTAATTAGTTGTATACACCCATATAACAAAGGGTACTAGTTAGTTAATACCCCTACATAAAGCACCCTGGGGTATAGTTAAGGAACTAATCAGTAAGGATGTAACCCTAGACAGGGCACCCTTGGATGGGGAGGTAAGAAGGAAGCTGGTTCCCAGAGTTGCTTGCAAACATAGCCAGGGGTATTAGGTTCGGATTTACCCCGGGAGGGGTAGGTAGCTATATGCAATCAGTTTCATGCACACAGAGAAGGATGAAGTCCTGGGTAGGTAGTGCCCCAGCAGGAGCAGGTAGGTGGTGGTCTTACCTGGCTCTCAATGCACACACCTGCCCTCCTGCAGACTCTACAAGTCCGGATCAAAAGCGGCAAACTCAGTGAGTGCAGCCTCCTCCCTCACTCACCGCTAAACTCCAGCCGGAGGGTGAGTGTCCGGACACTGAGTGAGCACTCCAAGTCTGGGAGCAGAGCGGCTGCTGGAGGCACAGACCTGAGATGTTTCCTCCTCCTCCACCCTCGTGTCTGTCCACCCCCTGAACCCTCCCAGAGATCAGAGCATCTACCCGCGCTGCGCGTCCTCGCCGCGCGCTCCCGAGCTCACCCAGAACTCCCGGGGGCGCGCACTGCCTGTACTCCGGGTCTCTGGTCCAACTCCAGGCGGTTGGGGGGGTGTCTGTTTATAAAGAGCAATGGGGGGCAGCACAGTGCTTTACATGGGGAAACTTCCTGCTTTAACTTTACCCCAATAAAAACATGTATACATTAACCCACATTGACATCTAAGGCAGATACTAGCTCCTGGACTCTGTAATGTAATGAATTTTATTAGCTCTGCTGGCCCCTCAGTATTATTATTATTATTATTATTATTTATAAAGCGCCAACAGATTACGCAGCGCTGTATAATGGTGTGACTCTAGGTGCCCAAGTGCTGTTTTGAATTTTGTTGTATGTACTGTTATATTCAATTATGACATTTTGGGACATATAAACAACATATTGCATGGTTTAGTGGCCAAAAATGTTTAATTCTTGTATTTGCATATAGACTACGTGGCCAGTTTACCACAAGTCAGTGGAGGCAAACCCACACCTACACAATGCGCCGACATCGTGGCCATTGCGGTCAATATTCGCCATATATATGGGTGTTACCACATCCTCATCTATTTTATTTAAATTAAGTTTAAATAACGTGTAACCCTGAGAACTGTGCATCAGACTTTACAGCACTGCAGTATAGTGTGTATCATCAGGGCAAGTGCTAAATTTATATATATATATATAAATATATATATATTTGAGCCCGAGAAGTAACCTACACAAAATCTTCTGGGCTGCCGTCTTTGAAAAGTCCTATCTCTCTCTCTTCCCCTAAACAAAACCATAGCTGTGAAAACTACTGTGAGTATTTATTTTTTGTATATGTAAAACGTGTAACAATATTGTAAGGATTATTCACCAAATTATGACAAAAGTGAGAATTGAAGGTGAATTCAAAGTAAATGTAAAATTTAAGGTTAAAATAGCTGAATTGTACTAATTCTCTATGTCAGCTAATTTAGCAAAGACCGAGAAAGTGAATGTCCACGTTACTGCTATAACGTGAAAAAATGGCTGACTTCAAGGATTTTTTTGAAGCTTAAAATTTGAAATTTGAGGCCTAAAATTTGAAATTCTCTACAATTCACATGTAAGTGAATAACCCTACCAACAAGGTTATTAACTAAAGTGAAAACTTCAGGAAATTCAAAGTCAATTTCAAATTTAAGGCAAAAGTAGCTGAACTGGAAGTATAACTGAATTATTGAATTTGTCCAAGTTTGGGTTATTTGTACCTTAAATGGGAAATTCACTTTAAATTCCAGCAACTCTAAATTTAGTAAAACATTCTGCGTGCTTATTCTTTAAACACCTCTGGGCATATCTGAGAACAAGCAGTTTTACAATGGGGATGTATAACAGCAAGTAATTGACACATGTTGACAGGAGGTGATCACAGAAAGCAAACAAGATCACAATCTAGGGGGAAGTTGGGTAAATGAATACAAGAGAGAGAACATTTCTTCAGAGAGAAGTAGAGATTGAGCACTCGGACCTAGTTAAATCTTTATAGCAGTAAAGTGCTGTACAGGAGACAGTCTGCGCTGTATTTAGAGCGAAGCTGAGAAGGCATTTGCTTTCGGCAGCACTTTCAGGGGGGCAGCATTTTTACGCCCCGGTAGATACCTTGTCATTCTCTTGTTCTGGAGGGTGTCTGTCTGTCACTGAGTGTTTGTGTCCTTCAGTGAATGTGTATGTGTTTGTCTGTCAAGCAGTGTGAACGTGTGTCTGTCAGCGTATCTGCACGTGTGTCTGTCAGTGAGTGTATGTATTTCCAAGCATAAGGAACTGTACTCAATCCCATCAATCTGAGCCAGGGTGCAACTGAACCAGTGGCGTAAATATAACATACAAAAAATGGTTCAGGCACTCCAAGGTTCAGAATGGCAAATTTATTGCAGCCCAAAGATTTGGGCTTCAATACATTTGCCATTCTGAACCTTTTAGTGCCCGAACCATTTTTTTGTAAGTTTTAGTGAATGTGTCTGTGTCTGTAACGAAAATATACCCCAACACGTAGGATTCAACACAACAGAAGACAACACAGAGGGGAGATACGTCTACCGGACCTTAGAATGGCGGGACTCGTTGTATATGAGAGGAGTACAGAGACAGGAGCGATCCGAGGTCAAGGGCACAAAGAGACAGCGTAAACTAAGACTAGCCGGGGTCTGGTACACAGTAAACAGCAAGTCGGCAAACAGAACAGATAAGGATAAAGAGATAACGTAGTCAGAAACAAAGCCAAGGTCAAGTACGAAGGAACACAACTGAACACAACAAGCGCTAAAGGGAACTGAAACAGAAACCACTATAGGGCAAGGAACTAAGGGAAAAAGGTAAGTATATATACCTTAACATCTATTTTGATTGGCCCCTGTCATATCCACGCCCCCAAAAGGTAAGTGTATGGGGAGTGTGGCATGACAGGGACCAATGGGAGGCCTTTGCCAATTTAGGCTCCCACTGTCCCTTTAAGAGCGCGCCCGATACCCGCGGCGTGCTCTTAGAGTCAGGCGGGACACGTGACCGCTTTTCGCGGTCACTGCCCGCCTTCCTGTCACAGATGGCGGATGAGCCGCGCGCGGCTCGTGCAGCAGCAGGACCGCGCGCGGCTTGAACAGAGGACCCCGGCCAGCCCCTGGAAAGGGTAAGTACCGCTACAGTGTCTCTCAGTGTATTTGTGCCTCACAGTGTGTGTGTGTCTGACACTGATTGGGTGTGTGTCTGTCAGTGAGAGTGTATATGTGTCTCTCAGTGAGTGTGTGTCCATCAGTGTATGTGTTTGTCTGCCAGTGTGTGTCTGCAAGTGTGTTTGTTTGGGGTTACCTGAGTTTCTTAATGCCTAGGGCAGCACAAAACCAAAATACTGGAGACAGTAAAGCAGATTTTAGAGATACTAGTTATATATAGAGGTACAGGAGTGCCAGGGGAGGGCTTTGGCTTGATGGGCAAGTACTCACTAATGGCTTTGACTTGCACACAAATTGCATGGATCGTATGGTCCTAAACACACAGCGCAAAACGATATATTGGTTTGATAGATGTAGCCTGCCAGGATATATTTCTGCAATGTGCATAAGTTTGATCTAAGCAGCATGATGGAGCATTGACAGAGATCTGTACATGCCTATGTGATGGACTCATCTATGTCTCACCTCATTCCACAGTCACTAG
Source organism: Pelobates fuscus (assembly GCF_036172605.1). Classification (NCBI taxonomy): domain Eukaryota; kingdom Metazoa; phylum Chordata; class Amphibia; order Anura; family Pelobatidae; genus Pelobates; species Pelobates fuscus. Next base: position 354,930,984 of record NC_086320.1, on the reverse strand, counting down.
CTGATACCTCCACATTATACAAGCTCAACCTAGTCTGCTGGTCCCAGATACTGCTGTCTGTAGATTGTAGTAATCCTAGTGGGCCAGTCCAGGCCTGGAGACCATTGAGAATATTGACAACCATTCCAACCACAAAGCCATACAGTGCAGAACTAGAAAAGGCACTGGATTGTACTTCTAGTTGTTTTTAATCATCAGAAGAATAGTGACTTGGGATGCAGTCCACAAACCTTGCATGCTTGTGCTATTGCCCCCCTGACCCACTTGACAGCCGTTCCATGAGTAAGGCTGCTGTGAAAAGACCTGTTACCCAGGAAGATTAAATGTAGGTAGTTCTTAAATATTTCAAAGTATTATAGGTCGACGTAGGCCCTTTTATAGAGATGGTGTGGATTTTGAAAAATCCTCTTCTCCTTCCCTGAGAGTGTAGGATTGAGGCAGGCTTGACACGGTCAGTATAGACATTAGCAGCACTCTTTACTTTATGTACTTTACATAGGACACAAGGTCATGCGTTTAGACTGGAAGAAAGAAGATTTTGTCTAAGGCAAAGAAAAGGTTTTTTTTGCTGTAAGAACAATACGGGTGTGGAATTCTCTGCCTGAAGAAGTGGTTTTATCAGAGTCCATACAGATGTTCAAATAGCAACTAGATGCATACTTGCAAAAACAGAATATTCAAGGATATCATTTTTCAATGTAGGGTAATAGCTTCTTGATCCAGGGAAAAATCTGACTGCCATTCTGGATTCAAGAAGGAATTTTTTTCCTAGTTTATTGCAAAATTGGAAGTGCTTTAAACTGGCTTTTTTTTGCCTTCTTTTGGATCAACCGCAAAAAACAAATGTGAGGAAGGCTTGATGGACGCAAGTCTCTTTTCAGCTATGTAACTGTCAGCCCCTTAAGGAGGAATTTTAGGTAAGATCTCCGACCACTAGAAGGGAAACACACATGGTGTCACCCCTACAAATATACTGTTCACTGGCTTTTCAGGAAAAAAGAGGCTAAACCTACAAATATAGTGGCCTAGTAAGCACAAAATAGCATCTAGGCTACTTCCCAACTGCTATGAAGGACAGTAAAAAATGACTGTTTGATATGCAATGCGCAGAACCAGAGGCATACCTAGGTTACCCCACCCAGGCAGAAATTTATGTTGGAACCCCAAAACTGTGTGGCACTCTGCTCTGCCCCAACACACTTTTGTTATGGAAATTACACATACACATTAACACTTCTATAAACCAACATGTTACATATAATCATTCTTACACACATTCATACACACACTTACATTCACACACACATGCTCACTTTCATATACACACATAAGCAATCATGCTCATATTCTTATATAAACACTCATATTCATACACTCACACACACACTCATTCATATACACACACATTCATACACACAAATACATATATTTCCACACACGCACATTCATATGCACACACACTTAATTTTTATTTAAATCATTATGCCTGGGGTCCAGTGATTACACAGCTCCCTGCAATTTTGTACTAGCACCAGGGCATCCCAGCTCCAGATATCAGTCTTTTATTTATATTTATATATATATATATATATATATATATATATATATATATATATATATTTAATGAAAATTATATAAATTTGTGAAGGATTGAAAGAAGAGCTAGAAAGCATGTGGAAAGTGAAGGTAGTAGTAGTCCCAGTTGTGATAGGAGCACTTGAGGCTGTGACTCCCAAGTTGAGCGAGTGACTTCAACAGATTCCAGGTGGGACATCTGAGGTCGCTGTCCAGAAGAGGGCAGTTCTAGGAACAGCTAAGATGCTGCACAGAACCCTCAGTCTCTCCGGCCTATGTATATATATATATATATATATATATATATATATATATATATATATATATATATATATATATATATTAAACTAGAAGATCAGCTAATTTAAAGTGAAGTCTTTATTGAATCCAACAATATACATGAAAATAAAAAAATAAAAAGGTTTTATGAATCTATGTGTGTTCTCTTTATTCAGAACAGTGTCTATATAATGTGAGTGTATTTCACTTTTCGTTAAATTTTAGTTGGTAGTTATCGAAGTTTACGGGGATAAGATCCTGGTTGTGGCTCCATTCCTTGCATTAGCAGTAGAATGTCACGTCTTAGGTTATTATTGCCACTTAATGAGATCGTTTTATTATTATTATTATTTAATTATAATAAAGGAGTGGTCACTATAATTCTAAAATGTAAATGCTGACAATGGAATAGTCATTGTGGTGGATATTTGAAATGATCAATACCTGTATTGTTGCCTTTATAAATAAAGTCTATTTTATAATGAAATCTTCCCCTCTTTAAATAGGATGTGCATGCTAAATGGGAAAGGCACATTAGTCTTATGTTACACATATACAAACAAGAAATTCAATAGACACGAACACCCTCCTCTTTGCACAAACACGATTATCTTCTAATTGCCGGATTAAATGCATCATACATCGAATATTACTAGAAATAACACCGTATTTGCTTTATAGAGTTACAGCATATAAAACAATGACGTGTTTATTAACAAGATCCATGAATTAAAGCTGCAGCGGAATCACAGTAACATAATAATTAAAGGAATGCTCCAAACACCAAAACGCTACTGCACACTGAAGTGGTTATGGTTCCCAGAGTGCCATTGCATGCCCCCAATGTAAACCATTTTAGAATGGTTTGGCTTAAGTGGTGTCAACCAGGCGTCGCTCTCTGCCTCTAATTTTCCGGTCTTAGAGCCTCAAGCTTCCATCCCATTGTACAGCGCTAAGGAACTTGCTGGCGCTATATAAATAATAAAATAATAATAATAATTTGTGCTCCTGAGCTAAGCCCGACCATGCACTGCTAGCTCATTGGCAGAGAGCATAGGCTGATCACTCTCAGCCATTTTGCTAGGCCCTGCGTCGTCAGTCTTAATTTAGGCAGAAAGCCTTTGTCTCTCTGAGAGGTAAACTGCAGCCCAAAGCAGATCCCAGGTAAAAAGGTCAAACTGTTCTAATTTGGTTTGACTACATGTATTGAGTGGCACCATGGCAATCCTTGCACCATTGTAAGTAGTTTCATTCATATTTTATGAATGAAGCTACATGCAGGTGGATGTTGTACAGGAACCGTTTAGTTTTTTTAGAAATATGAGAGAGCCATTCGAAATCCGGCATATACACACCTTGAATATGCATGCCACAGTCGATTGTGTATATGTCAGAAGAAGGGTAGCTTAACCCTTGTGATGACATTATATTTAATAAGATGGACAGGGAGAGGGCACTAGGACCTGGGGGTGATGTGATAGTGGTTTTACTGCTTGGAGTTTTCTTTTGAAGTTTAGCCCCTCCTTGAGAGCAATTTACCATTTTGTCTTCGCCAAAATTTAAATTCGGTTTGAATTTAATCATTTACCTGGGTTGATATGAGTCACAATAATTTGATACAGTGTATCATTACTTCCTTAAAAATGCATTGTTCAATTTCCCATTCAGGAAAAAAAAATACTTCTAATGTCCCTATTAACCCCTTATGGACCAAACTTCTGGAATAAAAGGGAATCATGACATGTCACACATGGAATGTGAAATGTCTGATTATTTTCCCTCCGGTTTCCGAGGATGACCTGGCATCTACTTTAAGGTTATCTGGGCTCACTGAGAGTCTTTAGAACAATCCTTTAATCTATTTTATCTATAAATCTCCTCTAGGATGCCTTTTTACATGTGTAAACAAATACTTTGGTGACCTTTCTCCTAAACTGAAACCATTGCCAGATTTGAGTTACCAGTGTCTCAACTTTTCCGTCAACTTTCCCCAGTTCTATAATTCTATATAGTCTTTTTTTTCCAGATCTCTCCTGCATATACAAAGTCAGGTTTGATCGTAGATTTGTAAGGAATTTTAGAAATTTTAATGTCACTAGATTGTAGTTTTGTTTTTTAACCTGTCCACAACATTCCAGGCTGTGGCATACAAATTTGGGGTGAGGATGGTGGAGTAGAAACTATTATTAAAGTTATAGTCTCAAAAAAGATTCCGCTTTAAAATTGTGATCCTCTCTTTAAAATACTTGTCGTACAACCTCCAAAAATTGATTGAAATCCTAAAAATATGAGGCATTTTAACAATATTTTTTAAACATATTCTTCATACGTAATTTTTTAATACATAGCAAAAGTGCACAAAAGGGTCTCGGTTAAGAAAGAACAGAATCTCAGAATTTAGAAAAGGCTAGTCATGAAGTGGTTAAGTTTCTTTTCAAACATTTTACGCAACCGTCTGACATCTAATCGTCTGAAGAGTGTCCTGCAACCTTTCTTGATTGACATCTTCAATGTCTTTGGCCAGCTAGTCAACTCGAGGTGGGTAAGGCAGATGAGATTCCCCACTTTGTAGTACCCCGGTTTTTTTTCTTTTGGCCTGCAGGGGCTATTCCGGTCTGCACTGCCCAATACAGCACCTCATGGTTCCGCATCCACTATCTCCAATTTGCACCATACTTACCTGTGGGCTCCAAGATGGCTGCCGTTCCTGCTCCTCCATGACAGATTTCTTTCTTGAGAAGTTTGACAGAATTTGCTCAGGATTTTGGCTACGAGTGGCAACTAGGTCAAACCTATCGGTCTTCAAGTCTAATATAACAAAGCATGCATTATCTTTCCAATCCAGCTTACTGAGCCAGATAGTGGAGAGGGCCCCAGTCGGCTGCTGGCATGGTGCATGGAGGTGCAAGTCAACGGGGCTGACTATCTTCAGGCAGCAGGCCCTTATGGGATATTGCGCCGTGCAGAACTATCATTACTTGAAGGACAAGACAAGCCAACGGAAATGCCATGAGACTTCACTGGGCAGACGATGGTCTGCATGTGACTGTCTGTCTGTGACCGGGGGACAGTCTGTGATTCCGGGAGCTCTCTGACAGGGAGATAAGGTGCCTATGCCTGCAAACAGGCCTGGAAGCCAGTTGCTGTTCTATTGAGGCAGTTGACGGGGAGATAGGAGGTCCTTGCCATCTCTCTCCTACTCTGGCATAAAATTACTAACCGGCGGCAAGCAGCCAGATGATTCTCAAGACACCTCCTTAGATTAAAGCCTAGTATGGTGTTTGTGTCCTTCTTTCTTTTTTTTTTTATATGTTTTTATTTTATCATCTTGCTCATTTAGGAGTTTTTCTATTACACACGTGAGAATACTAGCTTATGTGATAGCCAGTCAAAGTTTAGTCTAGTCCTAGTACAATGAGCATGTTTTATACACTGTTTATGCTGCTCACTATCTACCCAGTGAATGTTATTGCCATTTACGCTTATTAATGCATACTACTCTGTTTGTATGGATGACTTCTATGCATAGTAATAACATATTTGCCATCCACTCCATGCATGATATATGGCCTATGTTTTATTATATCCACTCAATACAAACCTTCCTTGAAAAAAAAAATTGCAAATCATTTTTTTCTTAATTCCTACCAAGGTAGTACATTTCCACCCCAACTCCCGTAGACTTGTCCCCAGGATGTTGGAATAGTAATGAAAATAATTGATTATTAATTCATAATAACAAAGGTGGGAACTGAAGGAATTTTTTTTTTCCTGTGGATTTGATCAAGCAATGGAATCCACTGGAACACTTTGAATTGGGGCTTTGATGTCCCTACTTAGACCCCTGCTCACAGAGATTGAACCACCAGTTGGAATGACTGTTATGGCAAGGGTACATAATTTATTGTTGCTCTATAGAATATTGCTATTTAATATAACCTGTGTAGTGCATCAATAATTTGACCCCTGGGCAGAGGACAAATGGCAAAGAGAAATGGTTCGTTTGATCAAAAGGGGCTTCTGCAAGGTGTGAAAAGGATTGCCCTTTTGATCTACCAAAGGCCCTGCAAGGTGAGACATTTTACACTTGAGCCGCCTGTTTCAATGTAAACTAACTGACTTTGACCATATGGCCTGAAACTCTCAATTGATAGTTCAATCCTTAGATATGTTAATAGCCATAAGCCTTGTTCCAGCATCATATCTAAGGAAGGAAAAAACATTCATATTTACCCTACAGAATATTAATTAAGCCTCATTTTTGTTATATTTGGAATGTGACAAGCGCCATTTTCTAAACAAGCTCAAACATGAGTGGCCTGACTTGACCATAGGGGAAGGAATTGTGATGTACGTCCTATTGGATCATGGGTGGGGAGTGCGACATGTCTAGGGAATGGGAAAATAATAACAAATTAATAGATGCAATTATTATTTCTGTGGCAGGTATACAAGAGAAGATAGAGCCAAATATTTCCATTTGGATTGACGTTGGTCTGGAACAAAGGCAGTGGTCACTTATTATTTCTATAGGTACGCCTTAACTCCTTCCCTTGGCAAGACTTGATAATCCACACGGTATATATCCAATGATTTGGAGGGGTGTTGGTGTACTTGCTTGGGGCCAAGATCTAATTTTGAGTGAGTCACCATCATCCTTCCTTGCCAGAGATCCCCTGGGCAGAAGTTTTACTTTGAAAACCTAAGTGAGTAATTAGGGCTTTTTATCCTTTTTGTTTTTATCTGTTGTTGGTGTAAATAATTTGTTTATCATATATTTTTGTATGCACTGTGACTATTTTTTGCTCATAATAAACATTCATATATTAAGTTCTGCCTTTGTCTGGTTAAGAAAATTAGAAATTAGCTAATAGGTAATTTTTTTTGTTAGTCTCTCTCTCTCTCTAGTCTAACGCATTAAAGGGTTACTCCAAACAAAAAGAGTGTTTTAATGAAACACAGTATTTGAATGGAGTAAGCCTTGCTGGCATCTTACCCCCCTCTTAATAAAAAAAAGAAATAAAGAAACATTAACGTTACCTTCAAATCCACGCTGAGGCCACGTTTTCCCTGCAGCCTGATCCTCCTCAGGTGACGTCGCTCATCCTTGCTGTAGTGGACGGAACATCCCTGAGGCTGGGCTGAGGGCAGACTTAGGGCAACATAGTGGAAAGGGCATGCTGCCATTGGGCGTCTGTCACCAGCATGCTAGTTGTGCATAGAATGGACACAAATGTGCACAGATTTAACATTAGCCAGCCTGGAACTCTCATTTATATTGACACTGGCAGAGGTGGAGTTACACCTCCAGTAACAAAGTGCTATATCTCAGTATGTTCAGACTCTAAGCACCAGAACCACTTCAAATCGCTGAAGTGATCACGGTGCCTGGAGTAACACTTCAAAGCAAACAATTAATGACCTATGTTATTGGAACAGCTCCTTTAGGGTTTGGAAACTTTTAAAAATTATTAGTAATGTTCTAAAACAATTTTGTAAACAAGAAGGTTGCATTGAGATCTTCTGTAAATGTCTTATTTTATTTTATAAAAGTTCTACATATCTAAAGATCTTTTTAACAGAGTAACAGTTTCCTACTGTGGAACTTTAACAAAAACTAAATGTTGGTATTTGTAATGTATTTCAGTGTCCGTAAACTAGTAAATGCTATCTATTCTGCTTATTATTTCTGGCTGATTTAAAAGGAATTATTTATTTTAGTGAAATGTTATACAGTGTCCAGATGTCCACGCATCATGTTTTCTGTATATAAATATTTCGTGAGGGTAGGGTGGTAAAATGTGCAGTCTAAATTGCTTTCTGGAACCGTTATCTTTGACGGTTTATGTAAATGCCTATGAGTATCGTCACACAATTTTTTATTTTTTTTTGTAAATCTCTTTTTATTTTTGAGGCATATGAGTGAACAATATGATCATGTATATGCATGGTACACGAGATATTTACAATTTTCACAATGTGTTAACAGGCTATTCAGCCTCTTTTTATGGGAGTAGGGCACAGGTTAGGTACGCCGTATGTGGTAAGTTAGTTTAAGCATAGAGGTCTGCAGTCATGAAACCCATGTCACATTACGGCCTTAAAAATTAAAGAATATTTAAACAAGTTAGACTGTCTGCTTGAGTAAGAACCCCTATTTAGGCACTATCGTGAGGTGTAAAGCTGCGTGTTACGTGTTCGGAGCTTCAGGCGTCGGTGTGTTTGCTCATGTTCCTGGTGTGGGGTGGATCCTTGTGACTGTAGGTGTATGGGAGTAGCTCGCTACCGGTTTCATTATGTGCCAGGTGGGGAGATCAGGTGATGTGTGCGGTCTCTCTTGTGTGGGTGGTCCCAAATGCTTCTATATGTGGTGCCCAGATTGTTAGCACTATTCTTGTGGTATCTAGGGCATTTGTGGGTTGTGTGTACTCCTAACCAAGGGAGTAGCGGGGGGTGGAGGGGGTTACCTATTAAGGTATGTGTACAGCTGCTTGGGGTGCTTACAAGTTAGTGCGAGCATGCTTCAACATCAAATGGTAATACAGATGACAGCATAAATGATAACTCAAAATGTAAACACAAAATGTAAACAAATAGGAACTGAGCTGCAGCTCTCGTTGCTGCCGCAGGTTTGGTCAACTTTAAGTCCAGTCATGTGACTGAGTCCAGAGATGTTGTTGCCCGTGGGACAAAAGTCACTGCGGTGTCAGGATTCCAGGAGGCGGTCTGCTGTGGTAACTCTGTGGATGTCGGTGTGAGTCCCAGTGTGGACATCAGAGCAGGGACATCCGCCCCTGTGGTGATCTTGTGGACATTGCCGGCATGAGTGATTGTGAGGGATCTTGGTAGTCCCCAGCGGTATTGTATCCCCTTGGTGCGTAGCTGATTGGTAAGGTGGCTCAGAGATTTCCGCCACTGAAGTGTTGCTCGAGATATGTCCTGGAAGAAGGAAAGATGTGAGTTCTCAAATGTGAGGGGTGTTTTGCCGGTTACAGGGTCGGATGGTGTCGTGGTAAGGAGATGTTTGCGGATTGTCAGCAGCTGTCTCAGGAGTGAATGGATATGGCGGCCATTCAGCTCCGGCTCCAGGCTCCGCCCCTCCACACCATTTTTATGGTTTATTCCCAAAACATATATCAGTAGTAAATTGAAAAACAACTTGGAAAAATGTAAGGCAACTAGTGGGTTTGGATAATTCTACAGTTTACTCACAGGTTGGGGATTATAGCCTTAAAGGACCACTATAGGCACCCAGACCACTTCAGCTTAATAAGTGGTCTGGGTGCCTGGTCCAGCTAGGGTTAACCCTTTCTGAGGGTTAATCAAGCCTCCAGAGCCTCTAGTGGCTGTCTCATTGACAGCCGCTAGAGGCGCTTGTGTGCTTCTCACTGTGAAAATCACAGTGAGAAGACGCCAGCGTCCATAGGAAAGCATTGTAAATGCTTTCCTATGAGACCGGCTGAATGCGCGCGCGGCTCCTGCCGCGCATGTGCATTCAGCCGATGACGTCGCAAGGAAGGAGGAGAGGAGGAGGAAAGCTCCCTGCCCGGCGCTGGAGAAAGGTAAGATTTTAACCACTTCCTCTCTCCAGAGCCCGGCGGGAGGGGGTCCCTGAGGGTGGGGGCACCCTCAGGGCACTATAGTGCCAGGACAATGAGTATGTTTTCCTGGCACTATAGTGGTCCTTTAATTTGCTAATTCCATTCTCAAATAACTGCAATTTTATGTTACGGAAATAAACCCCATTGTGACATTGAGATTCAACATACTGTAGGTCTAATTATGAACCTATGCAGAGGTATGTAGAAATGTGTGGATCTTGTATACACTCATATACACTTAGAGGTACACCTATTATGTGCCACGTGGTGCCAAGAGATCTGCCTAAGTTATCTGCAGGATGGATTTAATGAAATCCTAGAAACATTGCCCTGGCACACCATGGCACGCTCACCAGGGAAAATTTTAACTTGATGATGTCTAGTGAGCAAGTGGCATTTTTAAGCCAGAGATCTTGTCCAGAGATCGGACAAGAACTTCATTTACTATCTTCTTACTCTGCCTGTAATTGTCCCATTATATCATGGCATTATCATAGCATTAATCTTGCATAACCGAGTGTAACATCATGCTCAGTCCTATAGACCAGTGGTTCCCACCCCAGTCCTCCAGTACCATCCAACAGTCCAGGATTTAGGGATTACCCAGTGGTGTCCAAGGTGTTTTTAGAAAAAAAGCACTTTAGACACAACAGGGTGATCCCTAAATCCTGGATTGGTAGGGGGTACTTGAGGACTGGGTTGGGAGTTGATCCATCCGGAAAGTAAAAATATTCAAATAAAAGTCATATAAAAAGTCTTGCTAATATATCAGGATAAGGTAGGGGTGCAATCCTAAGGAGTTGATCCGTCCGGATGGTTTAAATATCCGTATATGTGGAGAGACAAAGGTGAAACACGACAAACAGCCGATAGTGTAATATAGCCAAGATCCAATCGTAAAATGGAAAAAAAATGAAGGTAATAAACTCACATTTGGGAGAGCTCTAACCAGCTCTGGGGTGAAGGGCGTATAACGGTATAATCCCCGCTAAAGGATATATTAGCGAGACTTTTACGCTATCGGCTGTTTGTCGTGTTTCCCCTTTCTCTCTCTCTACGGATATTTAAACCTTAGGATTGCACCCCTACCTTATCCTGATATATTAGCAATACTTTTTATATGACTTTTATTTGAATATTTTTTACTATCCGGATGGATCAACTCCTGAGGATCATCCCCCCATTTTATTCTGTTGTCTCAGTGAGACTTTTTACTCTCTACAATTTTATTATCTGCATAGGCCTACTTGTTGTCATATCTCCATTTAGGCCATTTGGTCTGGTTGTTATAGACTACTGTTACTTCCCCTAGGCTCAGCCCTCGCTTCCTTCACATCTTTTTATCTTGTTCAATAAGGGTCTTGAGGGATTCCCTTTTGTTGGGTGGCTGCCTTTCAACTTGTTATTTAGTGCTGACTCTTCCCCCCTGTTTTTATTCAGGTATAACTTACTTTAAAAAAATTGTATCTCCTGTTCTGTAAATTAAACTTTAATTACAAACAGGAGGCTCCTGCAGGGTCTAGCAAGCTATTAGCGGAACAGGAGATAAAAAATTCTAAATTAAACAGTATTTTCAATAAAGGAAGTGTAAAAATCAGATGATTTTTTTATAGGAAGTGTTTAGGAAGGCTGTGTAAGTCACATGCAGGGAGTGTGACTAGGGCTGCATAAACAATGTGAATTAACTCCTAAACGGCAGAGATTTGAGCAGTGAGACTGCAGGGGCATGTTCTATACACCAAAACTGCTTCATTAAGCTAAAGTTGCTTTGGTGACTATAGTATCCCTTTAAATTGTATTCACTAATACAGTGCTAATTGGAAAGAAATGGTCCAATACAGCTATAGTCACAGCTCTTGTAGCCTCGGTTTTGCTGTTCTGGTTTCAGTTCGCTACAATTCACTTTGATTTATCCTTTTAGTATTTGTTACAGAGAGTTAATTATTCCAAAAACACATAGACCGTACTGTGAAGAAACTACCCTGTTTAGCTCACTAAATTGGATTTTTCTTGTTCGGTAGATAAAACTACCGAACACCCCCCTGGCTCATTAACTACAAAGGAAACTGCAGGATCAAGTTCGCTCCCTGTGTGACATAAAAAGAGGCAGCGGGACTTGGTCGTTGAGTGTCTGGAACTAAAATCGGACACCCGACTTGCTGAATGCCGGTCAACTTCGCGAACTACTCCTTCTTTTCACCAACCAGCCAGGAGAGCTCTATTCGGTAGTTCCACAGTTTGTGAAGTCCCCTGTTCACACAAATTAGGGGAACAAACACTACCTATGAACCAGAGAAACAATTCGTGAATTTGTTCGGTTTTTAGACTTCCCGAAATAGACCGACCGCTACCTCTGAAACTGTGGAACTATTTTTGGGCATTGAATCATGCGTGAAATCTGTCGAATTATGACTTCCAGGAAACTCCTGAACCCCATAACCAATCTGGGTGATTTCTGGATATGTCGGTCACCTAGATCGGGGCTATCAGGGGTTGCAACTTTTGTGGGGATATTGTGTGTTTAAATGTATTTTTGGAGGTTTTTTTAAAAATATGTTTTTTTGTGCCTGGAGATAATTGAGTTTAACACAGTGCTGACTCAATTATCTCCCAGGCATAGGGGAGGGATTTACCTATTTTGTATGAGAGTGTCCTGGATCTGAGAGCGAATGTAATTGTGTGTATGTTTTTACTGTAGTATACTCTCAGGTCCAGGGGGGAGTGCCCCTTGCATGGGGATCTGCATATAAGGCCAGTTGGCCTGAATAAAATCATTCCTGTTGTACCCTTCATCTAGTTAAGGCTGATGTTTGGGTATGTGTCTGCTTACTGGGAAAAATTACTGAATGCTGCATTGCCTTCTGGAGAACATCTGAATCAACACCCGCACGGCGAGCTATAATCACTCAGCCTTTAGCAGTTTGGGAGAAACCAGAAGCGAACGGGTATCTGACATACCAGCGTTCATAACAAGTACCATTTATATACTGTATCAACTCTCTGTAAATGCCTGCGAGCGAATGCCTCAGAGAAGATATCATCTGAACTATGAGACTTTAAAGCAAAGCAAGACTCTGTAATATTTGTCCAGGAGACACAATTTAGAGAGGGTACTATGCCAAAATTCGGCAACCACATCTTCCCTGCTGGGTATTTTAGCTGTAACCCTAATGGCAAATCAAAAGATAAAGCAATACTGTTCCAAAGGGAAGCGCAGATTCGGGAGGGGTCTGTTCTGCCAGATCGGGAGGGCCATTACGTTTTTGTGTTAAGGAACAAATCCTATCTTATACATATTTGCTAAGATATACTCCACCAACAGTGGCCAACACCAGTTTTTGTGCAAAACTCTTCGCAAATTGCAATACTTCATGAAGGTCACTCTGATCTTGGGAGGGGACTTTAACGTTGCATTAGACGCTCCTGAGAGACCAACAATTTACTGCATCGATGGACCTGTGTGTCCAATTGTGTACGTGCTGTTTACATATTTATTCATGACCGAAGAAAACAAAATAAAATAATATGTAACATATACTGTCATATTTAATCAGGAAAATTCTACTTATCCCTAAATTAACATCAGTCCCACTTTGTCTAACCTAATTTCTGTGTGTGTGGAGGTTATTATCTTCAATAAAAAAATAACAATGATTGTATTCAATGTTTCTAGTTGTGGATTTGAGAATTTATGGAAGACCTTCCTAGCAGATTACATTTTACTCCCAACTCTTATATCTTTAACTAACTGTGTTACTGTAACAGTCTTTCTTGACAAGAGTTTGATGATAGGTAGGAACAAATGGCTCTGTTACATTTCAATGCGCAATGTTTATGAAATAAATGAAGTATTGTTTGAAAAGGTTTACACGTTTCCAGTTATTAAAATGACTTTCGTATGACTATACTGTAGCCATCAAAAAAATCATGTAATATTATGCAGTCCTTTTCCTAGTGTCTGAAAGGGTTATTTAGTAAAGTGACAATTGCTGGGAATTCAAAGTGAATTAAAAAAAAAATATATATATATATATATATCTTCTAGCCAGATAAGCTTCCAGGTTTTCCTACTTTAGCCTTAAGTTTGAAATTCACTTTGAAGTCGCTTCGAATGTCCAACAATTCTAACCTTAATAAGTAATAACTGTTTCTTAACCTGTTTTTTTTTAGTAAATGTAACTTATTTAGAAGTCTCATGATCGCAAAAAGCTGATTAAAGCTGGCAAAACATGTAGACGGCTCTAGGCAAACTTAGTCTGAAAACATGGAGACATTAAAGGACCACTATAGGGCCAGGAAACTATATAACCCTTAGGTCCCCCCCACCCTCAGGGCCCTCCTCCTACTTGGCTGAAGGGGTTAAAATGGTCACCTTGGCTAGATAACCTGATATAACTGTATACCTTGGCGTTCTCTGTTAGAAATATCCTGATATTAATATCTATATATATATATAATATCTAGTTCCTCCCTGTGGTACTGTATTCAGGAAAGTTATGAAGTAACTTAATTATTATAGTTTAGGCCCACCTAATCCGCTCAGTCCTTTTAAATTGTGATATTTGTGTTTCTGTGTGTGAAGTTTACTCAACAGTTCACATATCCTTCTATTGTAAATCAAAATCTATATGTCTAATTCTGAACTGTTCTTGTCTGTGATGTTATGTATGTAAAATTTGAAAAAAGAATAATAATAATAAAAAAAAAAACCTTCAGCCACTTACCTTCATCCAGCGCCGGGCTCCCTCGGCACTTGTGACCTCTCCTCCCCCTCTGATGTCGGCTCCCAAGTTGGGCCGAATGCGCATGTGCGGCCAGATCCGTGCTCTTTCCTATGTACGTTCTGCGTGCTCAATTCAATTTGCCCATTGAGCTTCACGGAAGCTCCTCTAGCAGCTGTCAGGAAGACAGCCACTAGAGGCTGGATTAACCCTGCAATGTAAACTGCTATTTTTACAGTTGCAGGGTTAAAACCTGGGGGACCTGACACCCATACCACTTCATTGAGCTGAAGCGGTCTGGGTGACTATAGTGTCCCTTTAATTCTTTTGCAATAACACCTGATGCATTCTAAACAGTTGAACATTTTATACCCTCTAGTAAACTAAAAGAACATATAATAAAAAGTAATTAGACATATTTTGTTATATATTATCATAAATGATATTAGGTACATATAATAACATGTTGTTATAACATGTTACCATTTAAAGGAATAGTAAATACTTGGACGTGACATTCAAGACCTGTTTTGCTATTGCTAATGCCTATTCTAGTTTATTTTGTAGCTATCTTAAGAGCAAAATTTCTGTAGGAAACTCATAACTTCTCTAGAATTTCCCTAAACGTCCTCGGAGAATCATTTAGCCTCAAACTACAGGAAAAGACAGTGTTTCCCTTAGCAGAAACACGAAGCTGAATATACACGGGCAGATATTAGTTTCCAGAGAGATTGTTGCTTTTATACTGAACTCAGTGGAAATGTGTAACTCTTTCGCTGGGGAAACTTGTCTAAATTTAGAGACGCTTCAGTTTATCTGCTGCTGTGTTTTGAAATGTATGTTTCTCCAGATTCTACTTACAATGCTATGATGCTGCGGACTTTGCAATCGATTTGGACATTGTCAGGTGAAATATGCATTTTGGAAAAATCTACAGATTGGCCAGTCACTAAAGGCAACTATGTTTTGAAGTCCCCTGTTCACACAAACTGGGTTGGTTCATGTCTAGTATTGTATGAAAAGTAAAGTACAGTTTATCACATTATTCTACCTTACTAATGTGCATGCAGTTTTATAAGAAATTATGTAAACTATGTACCTAAATAAATGTAATTTGTATTTTATCCATGAAACAGAGCTTTCAAACTGACCTTTATTGGGGAGAGAGGTACTAGGCCCATGAATTAAAAGGAATCGTGGTAACAAGTTTGGAATATTGGTAAAGAATTCTTGCAACCTTCCCACGTATAGGGACAATACGTTTTCTATGGTTTCCTGTTCCTATAGATAGAAACATACTTTTGTTACTTTCCCAAGAAACCTCTGTGAGATACATGCACTCAAAGCCTTAGCAATCTGGTTAGCACCTAGTCTTCAAAGTCATTAAACAGGGATTTAACCCCTTAAGGACCAAACTTCTGGAATAAAAGGGAATCATGACATTTTACACATGTCATGTGTCCTTAAGGTGTTAAAGGAATAACTAAATCTGTCCATCACTTAATCACTTGTCTTTATTGGCCCAGCAGTCTGGTGCTACGCTCTGAGCTAGAAAATAATTTACCAGTCTGTTTCAATGGTGGCATCCATGAGATCTCTTGATGTCTGAAGGATGATCCAAGAATGACTAATAAGAGTCCAATGAGAGGCCTAGCTAGGTGGAAAATTTCTGTTCCATGCAAATACATTTATTCAGAAGATATGGAATTCTAGATGTATGCGTTCCTCACGCAGCGCACCAGGTAGAATCTAGGTTTGCATCAAACCATTTAAAACTATTTATATTAAACCAAGGGCCAGTGGACTCAAAACATTATTAAAATATTCTAAGCCTGAATGTGCATAAGTCAGCAGTAGGAGATAAATGAGAACATCCTCTGCTCTCAGAACATTGTCTGATGCATTGAGAATTCTTTTTCATAATAACCATCAGTTTCAAGAATTCCTGAAACAAAAACAGAGAATATGCAAACTCTGAGGAACAGGAAAAAGCTTAGAGAAACTCAGTGGCTTGCCCTTCAGTTAGTCCCCACTCAGGTCTTAAAAAACTTTTTTGGCCACTTGTTCCATTGCAAGAGGAACCTAGAACATTTGCATATCAGACTGGTCCTATCCATAAGGGCAGTCCAGAACCAAAATGCCAGCAAGTTTTCTTTGCATGAGAGATGGAGTAACCCTGGACAATCATTTTCTTTTACACCATTCTTGACCCATTGGCATTGTTAAACCAATTTCAACCATGACATCTGCCACATTAATCCCCTTTGAGATGAGCTAAGCCAGCAAAAGAGACCAGGTTTATATTGCTGATGAACTAGGTATAGTATAAAGTAATAACAGGTTGAATATACTGCATGTATTGCAGGACTAACTTTGCCCAAACAGTTGAAGATGGTACCCATTTGGTGCAAATATTTATAACTTCCGAGGCAGTAAAATCGAATTTTAATAAAATATTTCTCTGTAGAATAAAAGGTGCACTTTCTTCTAAATTCATTGTTGAGGTAAATATTTGGGTCTGGATCTTTTTATTCTTATGGCTCGTGTAATAAAAATGACTGTAGAATATTTTGCTACTACTATTCAGACAGATCGAGCACATACTTGTTGAGACATTCTGATAAATAGGTTTATGTTGGAAGGTAAAGCGTTTCCTTGCCTGAACTTGCAGGATGAAAGATAGGGACACATTGTTTTAGCTAAACTTTGGGTAGGAAGAATAACAAGAAAAGATACATTCATCAAAGTCTGAATTATATCTACAGTTGTAAACCACTGCAACATGTAGAACTGGACCTATGGTGATTAGAGATGAGCAGTGGAAATAGCCGTAAATTTACAAGATTAGCCAGGATGACATCAGTACAGATACAAATGATGCACAGACCCAGAGGGTGAAGAACAACACACATAGACACTGATAGCACCTAATGTCATTTTAGATATTCTCTGAGATGTTACTCCTGGGAATTAGGAATTCAGTGCTAATGATGGTACTTCTATTTCTTCAGATAAAGCATATTTATGTGTAATAATATATTTAAGAGAGACTTTCTATGTTCTTTCCTACAAGGAAAATGTAGTAAGAATTTTAATTTAAGGGTAGATTAAGAAAAAGTGGTCAAAAAAACACAACGTTTAAAGTTTGCAGGAGAAGTGTAATAATATCATAGACTTCAGAAGATACTTAACGGATCACTACAGTGTCAGGAAAACAAACTCGTTTTCCTGACACTATATACTCCTAAGGGCCCCCCACCCGCTGGGCTGAAGGGGATAATACCCCTTCAGCCACTTACCTTTATCCAGTGCCGGGCTCCCTCAGACTTGTGACCTCTCCTTCCCCAACGACATCAGTTCCCGAGTGGAGCAAGAGCCGCGCAAGAGCCGCGCGCATATTCAAACAGTCCACTGGATGAGCAGTTACACAGAAAGTGAAATAGACAGACAGACCGATCGATCAACAGATAGACAGATAGCTAGATAGACCGATCCATCAATAGATAGATTGATTGATCGATAGATGATAGATCGATAAATAGATAGACCAATCGATCTACAGACAGACAGACAGACAGACCGATCAATAGATAGGTTCTTGGATTATTATATAACATTGAGCACATTGCTAAATGATGCAAATTTTAACTGGTTTGATTTCACACTAATTAGATAAACCCTTAGTCTCTAGCTTGGTTAAAGTCCTCAAGGGAACAGATTGATAGACATTTCCCATATGTTCTTCGAAGAATACGTGGTATGGTAATAATGAGAAAAAATGCCCATAGGCAAAGTGAATCCTTAAAAATGTAATGTTTCATGTTATTTAGAAAATAACAAAAAAACTGAAGAAAACAAACTACATTTAATTAGATAGTGTATTGTTCATGATATATCAATTATATAATTACTTTGTTTTCTTCACTCTAAGTTATGGCAGAAGGTAAAAATAACAGAAGTCTCTGAAAAGTAAAACTTCAAAAATACTCATATGTATTATCTACACATTGATTAGTGAATTAAAGGGACACTATAGTCACCCAGACCACTTCAGCTCAATTAAGTGGTCTGGGTGCCAGGTCCGGAGTTCGGAGAAACTGCTATGTTTACATATCAGGGTTAATCCAACCTCTAGTTTTGCATCCAGCGTGCAGAACGTCCATAGGAAAGCATTGAGAAATGCTTTCCTATGGACTGTTTGAATGCGTGCACGGCACTTGCCGCGCATGCGCTTTCCTTTCCACTCGGTAGCTGACGTCGGTGGGGGAGGAGAGGTCACCAGCGCCGAGGGAGCCCGGCGCTGGATAAAGGTAAGTTGCTGAAAAGGTTTTAACCCCTTCAGCGCCAAAGGAGGGGGACCCTGACGGTGGGGGAACCCCGAGGGCACTATAGTGTCAGGAAAACGGGTTTGTTTTCCTGACACTATAGTGATCCTTTAAAAATCTCTGAAAACTCAGCATTTGAGAAATATTCACATTTATTTTTTACTTTGCATGTTTTTTTTGTTTTTTTTTAATCCTAGGCTCTCAGATCATGTTGTTGACAAAAAATAAATTTTCTTGGAAAGAATATACTGCTTTTAGTCATTATCAAAGCAGCTTGCTTAGTTTGACAGATCAATAGTCGGAGAAGATATAAACCAGGTTTATCCCAAGATCCAGTTGAAATCTGTTTATATTTTGAGGCCTTCACAAGTTAACATCTACAGATCTGGCCATCTCATCTCTCTTCAGCAACATGGATTAAGGAACAGCACACACACACACAATATAGCATTTTCACCTGTGTAGCCAAAAACCTTTACCCCAGTATCAGTGGGTCCTTCGTTAATTTTAACATGGGAGATAAACATGCTAACTGCAATACTTCCAGAGACTGCTCTCAATTTATGCTGTCCTGTAGTCACCTCTAGAAGGGGCATCTATAGTGGATGGGTGGGGTGCTCAACCCAAAAGGAATCTGGCCTGGATTCTAAATCTCCACAGAAAAGGGAGAATTTGACCATATAATGTTAAAATGAGTGTTGGAACCACTGATATTGGGGTACTGTGAGTTAGTGGTGGGTTTAACACAATATGGCCAGATGGTGTAACTGAATCCCCATATTAGTTTGCTAAAATACATGATTGCAGGTAGCTTTGTAAAATGTAAAACTTTAATTTTTTGTGTGTGCATTGTTCCTTAACCTGTATTTTCTATATACAGTGGGACCTCGGTTTACAAACGCCTCGGTTAACATCATTTTCTGTTTACAAATGAAAATCCATTGAAAATAATGCCTCGGTTTACAATGATTTTTCGCAATACAAAGCAAGTTTCCCCAGGATGCATTGCACCTGGGAGGTTTATAGCACCGCCCCCTGCATGCCGGAGCCTGTGGGTAGCACGTGGCGTTGAATGTGGAGGTGTTGGAGCGGCTTTTGAATCGAGTTTTGGAGCCATTCTGGAAATTGTTTGCAGTTATTTTGGGACTTTTGGGCGCATTTCTCATGCAGTGGAAAAGTAGGGAGCTGAGCTTTGTCGTTTGAATGCCTTTCATTGTATGTTATGCATTGTGGGTTGGTTCCCATGCCAGCTCATTTTGACTTTTTTCTGACCTCCAGAATGGATTAATTGGTTTTCAATGCATTCCTATGGGACACCGCGTTTCGGTTTACAAATGTTTCACAATAAGAAACATCCTGGAGAACGCATTAAGTTCGTAAACCGAGGTCCCACTGTATATTGGTCTATACAGCAGCAGCAGTGCTGAGATGTGCATATTCCAGGTGTGCTCCCAATTCAACAACATGGAATACATTTACATCGTGTTCTGTCGATTTAGAACATTCTGTTCATTTATGTCTCAATAAAACAGGTCCATTTCAACTTTAGGATCTGGGGAGATTTATAGGTGTAAAAAAAAAAGTACGGATACTGTATGAAATTCTGTTTTTGATTTAATGACGCAGTTTGCAAAAGAAAATCAAAACATACAATACCTTATATTTTTCACAATCCAAGAAAAGAATTAATTGTTTAAAAAAAACTTTTTTTTTTTTTTTTTTTGCAATAAGCAAATGTAATGTTTGAGATTGATCCATCCTTTATTTTGTACTTTTTTTTCTTTTGCATTCCTTGCAGCAAAACTTTTTTTCACAGAGCAGAAAAGTCGAACTGATTTAAGAACCGACTTGCCAAATTTAGGACAAAATAAAAGACATGAAAACGAATCATTAATTAGATATTTTTTTCTTTTGATATTATGTTTACTTATCGCCTATGTTTGACAAATAAGTATTTGTGAGTTGTGAAAATTGAAATTAAACATAGAAATTCATACCACTATATTTACCTCTATCCTATATCTGGGCTCCTGGTTAACTACTGATATATGTGCTGCTTTTTGCACTTATCAGTCAGAATAGAGAGAGTATATAGAGATTGAGGAGAAACAGAAGCAGTATTCTTTTTCTCCACCTTCATTGGATTGTGTGCCTTGGTTGTGCCTTGATTGGACTGATTTGTGGTGTCTTTAATATACATTTAAAAGAAAACAGCACCTTTCAATATTTTAATCAATTGTGTAATTTCCAGAGACTTTTTTTTATGGCACTAGAAAAAGTGCAGAGGCGGGCTACAAAATTAATAAAAGGAATGGAACAGATCAGCTATGAAGAAAGGTTAACAAATTTAAACCTATTTAGTTTAGAAAAACGTCGCCTGAGAGGGGATATGATAACATTATACAAATATATTCAAGGCCAACATTGTGTGGAAATCTATTCACAAACCGGACTTTACATAGGACACGAGGTCATGCGTTTAGACTAGAAGAAAGAAGATTTCGTCTAAGGCAAAGGAAAGTTTTTTTTTACTGTAAGAACAATCAGGATATGGAATTCTCTGCCTGAAGAAGTGGTTTTATCAGAGTCCATACAGATGTTCAAACAGCTACTACATGCATACTTGCAAAAACAGAATATTCAAGGATATAATCTTTCAATGTAGGGTAATAACTGCTTTATCCAAGGATAAATCTGACTGCCATTCTGGGGTCAAGAAGGAATTTTTTTCCTAGCTTGTTGCAAAATTGGAAGTGCTTCAAACTGTTTTTTTTTGCCTTCTTTTGGATCAACAGCAAAAAACAAATGTGAGGAAGGCTGAACTTGATGGACGCAAGTCTCTTTTCAGCTATGTAACTATGTAACTATGTAATTTTCCCTTTAATAAACCCCCCATATATACAGTAAGCTCACTTGAGCAGGGTCCTCATCTACCTATTGTTCCTGTGTCACTGTTTAATTGTCTAATTTATTGTAAATTTCCCCCCCGTTTCATAATATTGTAAAGTGCTGCAGAATAAGTTGGCGCTGTATAAATACCAATAATAATAATAATATATATTCCCTATGCTACAAATGTTGAAGCACTCTAACTGACAAAGCTACAATACCTACTGCAACCTTAATAAAAAGAGAATTAAAAAAAATAAAATTAACTCACCATAACTCTTTTACAACATTGTTTAGTGAATAAACCCCTACTGTCAACAACAAAACAACAGCCACAGGATGAAGGATGAAACTGTCATTTCAAATATATTATAGCACGTCATGAAATGTTCCTTTATTTTATTTGAAATGAGCCAGAACACAGCGCTGGAAACATTATAATCGAATTACATTCAGATGAATAATTGCTGTTGACATCAGACCAAATCCTCAACTAATATAAATGATCTATAATGCGTGTTTAAACATGAACATTTTCAACTGATGTGAGTGTTTTATAAACATATAATGTTCATCGTGGCTGTTTTCCTTAGTTTGGCATGTGTGTATTAACCAAAACTAATGTATATATATATGGCAAGTCAATTAAAGGGAGTGTGTATTCTTATTTAAAGCTACGCCAAGCTCATATCTTAATTAGTTTTATTGGAGATCTGGTTATGAAAAGTTTTTAGGAGTTACCCATGATCCCTTTAACCCATATTCCTGCTCCATTATAATACACCAATAGGGTGCTGTTTGTGACATTTATCCAGAGATTTATCCAGGCAAAACAGGTGCTATTATTAGTGCAAGGTGCTAAAAGTAGATCAACATTCTATTGATTGCCATAGAGATGAAATCTTATTTAGCACTTTGCCATAAAAGAGCACCTGTTTTCCTTTGGTAAATCTCCCCCAATTATGGAGCCCCCAGTGTGGAGGGGTGGGGGTGCTTCTCAAATCCTGGTTTGATAAATTTCCTCCCTTTGTGTGCATAAGACATGATGGAAGTTCAAAGTAAGTTTTGGGCGAAAGGACAAGTTAACAAGTTAAAGGGATATTATAGTACTAGGAATACAAAGTTGATGCAGAGCATGTTAGGTGACCAAAAGTTGCCTAGCAAGCAGGTAATGCCTCTAGTGCCTGTCTGATTGACAAACACTAGAGGCAGTCTTATCCCTGCAATAATTAACATTGCAGGGTTGAGGGGACAGGGATACTGCGCCCAGAATATTTCAATGAGCTGAAGTGGTCTGGGTGCCTATAGTTTCGCTTTAATAAACAGATAGAACATGTCCTGGAACACGGACTTTGTCCTTTTACAGAGATAAGACTAATGGTTTAATAAAGTTATTATTGGTCATGTTGTTGACTCGGACACAGATGGGTTTGACAATATGGAAACAAGCTTGGGAAATAAAATGATCTGTAAGTGTGTTGGCAGGAGGAAAGAGCAGTACAGAAAATCTATTTTTGCTTTACGTAATTGGTTAATAAGGTCACTAATAAACCGAGACTTCATACAGATTCTCATGAATGACAGGAAGCAGACATTAGTGCGGAACAAAAGCAATACGAATCTGGTTTTGTAAAAAAAAAGTTTTGAGCAATGCTATTTATGTTATTTTATTTACAAAGTAAGTATCTCAGGGAGAATATATTGAATACATGGCTCTTGTTTTAAAGTATTCATGTTTTATTCCTGAGGGAGGGCTTACATTTTTGGCCTGGTACAAGTAAAAATAAATGGCTTTTTTGCACACATTTACAGATGTCACTCGTGTGGCACACACAGTATATGGATCTAATACGCTAGTGGATCAAACGCTAGATCAGTTACGTAGATATGTAGCAGCAACAATCCTGCCAAGGTTCTCTCTTCCTGATTAAAGAATTGATAATAGTTCACAGTAGCTGAATGGTTGCGCTTCCAGTAGATGTATATGAAAGACAAAAAGCAACAGACGAAACTTCAATGGTAGACTGTTTCTCTATATGGGGACCCTAAAATATGTGGAGAGTTACTTACATTCAATAGAGCTTTACATCAGCTCAGAGATTCTGCGCCTGGGCGGAACAACCCCCGCCTGTCCTCCTGTCCTCCTCTATGGAATGTAGGGCCTTCCCCGGACAAGTAATAGAACCTTAAATAATGATACAGATTCCACTTTCAGATGTCCCAATCAGTGGTGGTCATCAGCAGCACATGTAAATAAAAGTAAAATCATAGTGTTCTCTATAAAGGAAACCGTGCAATCTGGGGGTATGTCTCAATCCTTAGCACCTTGGTGGAAAAAATCTCCACTATGAATACTACCAGGAGAAGTGTATTACAGATGAGTAGGTATCCAGAAACAGACAAATAAGTATCCAGGAGCAAAAATTAAAAAGGAACTTTATTTCTAACTATAAACAATAAAGGCTTATAATAAAACCACTAACGCGTTTCACCTTGTGTAAAGACTTTTTTAAAGTGTGACATACCTGTCATAGTGTGGCAACATCGCCAACCCCCTTAGCACTCTTATACCAAGAACTGTCATGACATGCTTTCATACAGAATAAAATCTTTTAAAGTAAATCTCTTATTACCAAACTGGGGGCATGACAAGTTCAACTTCAGGTAGGCATGCATTTAATTAATAGATCATGCTGGCAAAAGAACAACTGACTTTTCCAAAATAGCACGAGAAACTAACTGATACCAGAATTCATAGTGAGTGGGTGCAGTTTTGTAGTTTTGAGTTTTCTATGGTGGACATTAGCCTGGTCTCCTGTATCCATCACCAGTCTCCCTCACTCCCATGTGGACACCATGACTTTATATTTTTATTTGCATATCTTTACATAGAAACATAGAATGTGACGGCAGATAAGAACCATTTGGCCCATCTAGTCTGCCCAATTTTCTAAATACTTTCATTAGTCTCTTATATCTAGGATAGCCTTATGTCGATCCCACGCATGCTGAAGGTCATCTGCTGGACTTGTGAAAAATATTTGTCCAAATCAAATGCCTTTAAATCTTATTCATTACATTTGTCTGGACATGGATTAAAAGACAAACGGGAATTAACACATTTTTTATATACAAGTCTAATATCTGCCTGAAAGGCAACACCATACTGCCATTACATTTATATTGGCGTGACACTGATCCCCCATTGAATGAACAATGTGTGTGCGGTGGACAGAATTCCATTTGGAATTTAACAGCATAAGTGACACTTAAAGGGACACTGTAGGCACCCAGACCACTTCAGCTCATTAAAGTGGTCTGGGTGCAAACTTCCATCACCCTTAACCCTGCAAGTGTAATTATTGCAGTTTTTATAAACTGCAATAATTACCTTGCAGGGTTAAGTCCTCCCCTAGTGGCCGTCTACCAGACAGCCACGAGAGGGAATTCTGGGTGCTTAGATGACTTTTGGTCCTCTAAACAACGCTGGATGTCCTCCTATGCATGAGGACCTCCAGCGTCACCAAAATCCCCATAGGAAAGCATTGAATAGCCATTGCCGCCCATGCGCATTACGTCTTCCCTGCCAGCTGACATCTGCGGGGGAGGAGGGTGGGCAGAGCTTGACCCAGCACTGAGGGACATCGCGCTTGATTCAGGTAAGTTTCAGATTCAGCGCCGTTGGATGGGGGGCGGGAGGAACGGGGACACTCCAGGATTCTACAGTGCCAGGAAAACGTGTTTGTTTTCCTTGCACTAGAGAAATACTTTAACTGTCGCTACAGAATTAAGTCTTCTTCTGGAGGTACTAGGAATTTGCTATGGATTGCAATCGTGGCCATAGGAACATAATAATTACAAAGTATTAAACCAGGAAAGGTACATTCAGATTACTCTGGTTTCCAAGTACGTCCTGGGGATGTTACTTTTGCCCAACACCCAGGGGATGTTACTATTACCTAATTTAGTGGTACTCATTTTATCTACCTCTAAAGAATGAAGGGCTGAGTCAAGCCTGCCAGGATTTGAGCATGCATGCCTCCTCTTCCCCCCCGCCCCCGGCTTGAACAGATTCTATTGTTGTCGAGCTATCTCCTCAGGCTTTAATCTACATACGACAATTGTTTTGCTTCCAAGAACACAGGAAACCTTTCCATTTTTTATACCTATCAATCACTGACTCTGGCATACATTCTGAATCATAGGCTGAATCTGGATCTAGAAGATGTTGCATGATAAATGCTCCAGTCTCATCCAGACATCCTTGATACTGTGCACATGGCTATTTGAGCAGCTGTAAACTAGATAAGAAAGCCTCTGTACAGCTGAAATTACCTTTCAATGCTTGATAAGGGATGTATTGACACAAGTCATAGTGTTTACACTTAGAAGAATTCTGAAAAGTTTTGATTTATCCTTATCTACTTTCTAGTGTCTCTAAGTTGCGCAATGATTGATCCATATCAACAATAATACAAACACGCACACACACGCAGACACACGCATACGCACACACATACACATATTTAAATAATCCCACAAACACACTTATCTTTTAAACAACCTCGATTCAATTTTAAACTCGGAATATTGAAATCTTTGACAACAAATGAGCTAGCCTCTTGCATTTTTCACTTAGAATGCCAGAATGTGATTTTTTTTATTCACAGATCAGAGAAGTAAATCTGTGTCTATACATCAGACCATGAAAACAGCGATATTAAAACACATAACAAAGTGCTCTGTTATTGGATGTAATGTCGGAGTACTCCAAGCCGCCTAAACACGACAGCTGCTGTTTTAAAGATGGATTAGGCATTGTTGTTTTTTCCCCTCAACTTTTTTGAAGTGTAAATTTGCAGAAATTCATTTAATTGACAACTTGGTCTTTATTTTGGGAAGCAAATATCGGACTCATCAGATTTATTATTAATAGGAATTTTTCTGTCCACCTAAAACAACTCTAAGTCTACTAGAACATCCACCTAATGTGCAGATTGGATAGTACATTTATTGATAAGGTTCTTTTCAGATCATGTCTCCAATGCCAACCAATATATATATATACATTCCAGTTTCATTCAGTTGGCTGATAATGTCTAAGACGAATACGGAAACAGCTTATCCATTGTTTTACATTGTGACAATGTTCAGTACATGATATTCCTACTCTAGACTGACAGTCACCAGTGGATTTCCTGGATATAAAGCACTTTATTATAATTTATCTTCATTTTCATAACATCGCTTGCCTCTGTTCTATGCTTTCAGAGTAGCAAGTTAAAATGATTTCTCCTGTGTTAAGTGTAGTATCTCCCATGTGAGCAAGAACTGTCGGAAAAAGGGGGTAGGACACAGATTTGGAGTCCGTCTTTGTCCTGCGTGAAATCAAAAACGTAACACCGACGGGGGTTATAGAGAACCCGTCTACGTTGAATGCCCGAACATCCGAAACCCGACCAAATGATACTAAACATAACAACAAAGTGAGCTTGGCTGTCAATTGTCTGAGTGACAAGGCCGTGTTATCAGGCCAGTCCCGGATGAAACGAATAACCACGTCTACATCCCATAGACGTTGGTATTTTGGAGCTGGTGGCCTGGCTAATTTGATGCCCCGTAATAGTCTGCACACTAATGCTTCTTGGCCCACTGGGGTACCGTTGATAGGGATGTACGCTGCTGAGATAGCGGAGCGAGTAACATTAATAGATCGGTATGATTTTCCATTGGAGAAAAGGTATGAAAGGAAATTTAGTATGGCTGAGACAGGTGCTGTAAAGGGATCAAGACACCGTCCCAGACACCAGCGGTCCCATAAAATCCATGCTGCCATGTAGCTACGTCTTGTACCCGGTGCCCATGAGTCCCATAGCAGGTCTTTAGTCGTTTGCGATAGATCTGGGACTGCCCAAGATCTCCTGAAAGAGTCCAGACTACTAATTCTAGACGGTCCTGCACTATTAATGGGTGAGGTTCCGCACTCGGGTTCGTGAGAATCGTTGGAAAAGTTGGTAGTACTAGTGGATGATCCTGTGACAATGCTAGTAGGTCCGGAAACCACGCTTGGCTTCTCCACAGTGGTGCTATTAGGATCAACGATGTTTTGGATATCCGTATTTTGTGTAGTACCCTTGCCATCATCGAAAACGGTGGGAAAGCGTATGCTCCTACCGATGGCCAGTGTTGTAGGAATGCGTCTATCGCCTCGCTCTCTGGATCCGGTAGCCAGCTGTAATACCTTGGCAGTTGCGCATTCGTGCGTGAGGCGAAAAGGTCTATGTGTAGCGGTCCCCTGAGAGTTCTCACCATGTCGAAGACCGTTGTATTCAGCTGCCAATTGCTGTTGTCCCACCAATGACGTGAGACCCAGTCCGCTGTGAGATTGTTGAGACCCGGTAAGTACTCCGCTCTGACCGTTATATTGCGTGGAAGACAAAAACGATATATGTCCTTGGTAGCCTCTGTCAAGGCCCGTGACCTGGCTCCCCCCAGGTGATTCACGTACTGGACCGCCGATATGTTGTCCATACGTAGAAGTATGCAACAATCGGACATGTTCTTGGCTAGGCTGCGGATAGGAAAGGAACCGGCTATCAGTTCCAGGCAATTGATGGGAAGTTGTTTTTCCTCTTCCGACCATGGTCCCCCCGTGGATGCGTGTGCGCAGTGGGCTCCCCAACCCCAGGGCCAGATTAAGAGCCCAGAGGGCCTGGAGCTGACAATTATGATGGGCCTAATTACAGAATCTTATCGACCAAAAACACTAAAACATACCTCCCAAGCGTCATGTATCTGATGGAGATGGCGTTGGAGGGAAACTCAAAGGATGCAGCTATAAGAAAACACATACTCTATGCTAATCTCTCTCTAATTTATGCTTTCATGTTTCAAGTAAATCCAGAACCCCTAACAGCAGTGTCCAGTGAAGCAGGAAGTCAAAGGGAAGGGTAAAAGGGTGTGCCACTGATGCAAATCACGTGACCAGACCTGCCAAAAGGGGTGAACATGCCCAAAAAGGGGGCATGTCTGTCCAAAGAATTGAAAGGCCAGCCTGGCATGAATGCTGTCCAGCTAAGGGCATACTATGCAGGCAGCACCCAGAGCTTAACATAAATGCATCAAATGATGCGCCTACCCCACGCTTTCTAAGGACTGTCCCCTAGCACTCACATGTCCACTTGTCTCCTTATCATCTTACTAGCAGGCAGACGTTCCTGGTATATAGTCTGGGACAGAGTAAAGGTGTATATAGTGAGTGTAGAAGAAAGAGGACATGTCACAGTGTTAGAGAAACCAAAGTCTGCATTACCTAATTACCTAATTTTATTGTCAGTCAGTCCACACAAGTTTTGTTGCCATACATGCCTCTTAAACAAACTTAAAGGGACACTATAGTCACCAGAACAACTACAGATTATTGTATTTCTTCTGGTAAGTAGAATCATTCCCTTTAGGCTTTTTGCAGTAAACAATGTCTTTTCAGAGAAAATAACTCCACTGGCCACTCCTTAGATGGCGACTAGAGGTGCTTCATGGGGCAGTACTTCCTAGTGTGCAGCACTGCCATTCAGTGTCTCCACCCTCTGCATGCAGACACTGAACTTTCCTCATAGAGATGCATTGATTCAATTTATCTTTATGAGGATATGCTGATTGGCCAGGGCTATGTTTGACTTGTGCTGGCTCTGCCCCTGATCTGCCTAGTTGACAGTCTCAGCCAATCCTACAGGGAAGCATTGCAATTTGCTCAGACCACCACTTCTGATGATGTCAGCAGACAGAGTCAGTTCAGAGCCAGCAGCTGCAGACTACAGAATACAAGTAAGATTTTACTATATTTAGGGAGGCAAGAAGGGGCCACGGGGGCTAGATGGTGGTTTTTACATTTACTTACTTCTTCAGGAAAGCATATCAGTTAAACTGTTAATAGCTTTTATAGGGTCAGAAATACATGATTGTGTTCCTGACCCTATAGTGTTCCTTTAACCCCTTAAGGACACATGACGTGTGAGACATGTCATGATTCCCTTTTATTCCAGAAGTTTGGTCCTTAAGGGGTTAAGCAAGAGTATGTGAAGAGTAGTTAGGGTTTCCACCTTTCTTGGGAAAAAAATACCAGCCTTAATCATTTGTATAATTAGTTATGCTTGACATCACATGATGTAAATCACAAGGAGTGACATAAGAGAAAATTCTGTAAAATCACCAACAAACTACTCACAGTTTGATTCTGCTGTATAGAGGAATTGCTCCCAGTGTCTCCCTGTCTCCCAGTCTCGCAAGTCACCCATTGTCTCAGTGTCCCTATGTATCACAGTGCCAGTGTCCCCATGTAGCCCAGTCCCCTAGTCTCCCAGTGTCTGTGTCCCCATTTCTCCCATTGTCCCCATGTCTCAGTGTGTCACTAGGATACTAGGGGACACAGTGAGACATGGGGACACAGTCACCTGGGGACACAAAGACCTGGGGACACATGGGGGCACATGTGAATACAGACATGGGGACAGAGACATGGGGACAGAGACATGGGGACACAGAGACATGGGGACACAGAGACATGGGGACACTGAAACATTTGGGGAAATTAAGACACTAGGGACACTGAGAGACATGGGAACACAGACAGTGGGAGACTAGGGGTTACTGAGACACTATGGACACTGGCTGGGAGACAGACACTTGGGGACACTAGGAGACATGGGGACACTTGTGGACATAGACATGGGAGGCATGGGGACACTGGAAGACATGTGGACACTGAGAGACATGGGGACACAGACACTGGGAGACTTGTGGACACTGGGAGACTTGTGGACACTGGGAGACATGGGGACACTGGCTGGGAGACATGGGGACACTGGGAGACATAGGGACTCTGAGTCAATAGGGACACCGAGATATGGGGACACAGACACTGGGAGACTAGGGGAATCTGAGAGCCATGGGGACACTGGCTGGGGGACATGGGGACACTGTGTCCCTAGAATCTCTGTGTCCCAATGTCTCAGCTTCTCCCAATTTCCCTATGTCTCACACTGTCCCCATGTGTCTCAGCGTCCCCATGTCTCACAGTGCCCCCTAGTGTCTCAGTGTCACCATGTTTTCCAGTGTCCCCAAGTATCTCAATGTCCCCAGGTCTCCCAGTGTCCCCTAGTGTATGTGTCCCCATGTGTCCTCTAGTGTCTCAGTGTCCCCATGTCTCCCTGCAGCCTTTCACCCTATCCCTCACTTACCTGAGCTGTAAAGCTGCTGCCTGGACTCTCTGTGCTGTGTAGCTGCTCCCCCACGGATCAGTGAGTAGTAGAGAGAGGCAGGGATATGCTGTAACTTCCTATCCCTGCCTCTCTCCACACACAGTGACCCCTACTGGCCGGTGCTGGTATTGCAGAGTAATGTCCTTTTATACTAAGAAAATGACCTGCAATTTGTATTGCCGGTATTACTGCAATACCGGCTGTGCCAGGCAGCCTCAAATACTGCCTGTTCCATTAAAATACCAGCCAGGTGGCAAACCTAAGAGTAGTGTGTAAAAAAAAAAAAAGTAAAATTTTTTTTTTTTTTTAAATGGGCCTATTCCATGGGCCTGGGCCTGGAGCTGCAGCTCCATCAGCCCCTATGTTAATCCGGCCCTGCCCAACCCCATAGGCTGGCGTCCGATTCTACGACAAAGTCCGGGTTCGGGCCGAAGATGGCTCTGCCATGTGGAGGAGCCACCAACGAAGCTCTGTCCGTACCTCCGCAGTCAACTTGATTTCCTGATCGTACAAGTGTCCCCGCCTTAGGTGGAGAGCTTTCAATCTCTGCCTGGCCCGATAGAGAAGGGGTCCCGGGAAGATCGCTTGTATGGAGGATGACAGCAGACCTACTATCCTGGCCAGGAGTCTCAGGGGGACCGTGTCTCTTCGCAGAAAACGTCTTATCTCCTTCCGAATATTCGCGATTTTCGACTTGGGAAGGCGCAGTGTGCATGACACTGAATCTATCTCGAATTCGAGAAATTGAACGGTTCTTGATGGGGAGAGTGACGACTTCTCTTTGTTCACCAAGAAGCCTAAAGATTCCAGAAAGTGTACTATAGATTTCGTCTGAGATCGAAGTCTGGATTCGCTCTCGCAGAATATCAGAATGTCATCTAGGTAAATTAGGCAGCAAGTACCCAATGTCCGTAAATGTGTCACTGCCGGCTTGAGTAGTTTTGTGAAGCACCAAGGTGCGGAACTGAGTTCGAACGGGAGACACGTGAATTGACATGTGCGACCTCTCCAGTGGAAACAAAGGAATGGCCGACTGGACTGGGCTATCGGGACCGACAGATAAGCGTCTTTTAAATCCAATTGGGTGAACCAGTCGTGATCCACCAGTAGGTCTCTGAGGAGATGAATGCCCTCCATTTTGAAGTGTCTGTAGGCTACGAATGCATTCAGGTCTCGCAGGTTGATGACGGGTCGGTAGTCTCCCGTCTTTTTCTGGACAACAAATATATTGCTGATGAATCCCGCGTCGTCCGGAGCGAATTCTACCGCTCCCTTGAGGAATAAGGTTCGAATCTCTTCGTCTATGAGTTTGGCATGTTCCGCTGATGTTCTTATTGGTTGTGGGTGACGTGCCTGGAACGGAGTAGTCGTAAAATCTATCTCGTAACCCCTGATCGTTCATAGGATCCAGGCGTTGGATGAAATCTTTTCCCAATTCTGTGAAAAGAGAGACAGTCTGCCATCAGTTAAGTGAGATTGGCAATATATTGGTCTTTGAGTGCTCACCTGTGTTGATGCGTCCGCGGGCGCGTGCCCCTCTGGGACGGAAGGTGCTTCTAGTGAACGGTGGTCTTGATGGGAAGAAAGCTTGCGACGTTTGATTTCTGGGGCCTGTCGGCCAGAAGCGGCTGGTGGCTCGGCCCCGTTGGCGACCAGCCCTGCCGAAAACCCCTCTGTATATTGTGGGCTTACGGAAAACTTGTTTGATCGAAGTTTGTGCTTTGCTTAACGTAGTGAAGAGATTCACGTGCTTCTTCAGTTCGCCAATGAATGGCTTTCCAAACAATTGGCCGTTGGCTTGTGGGCCCAACTCCTTTTTCCCCAGCTCCAGCAGTTTGGAGTCCATTTTGAGCAGAGCGGCCTTGCGTCTCTCCGTACATAGGGCTGCGTTAGTATTGCCCAACATGCAGATCGCTCGTTGAGCCCATTCCCGGATGTCGTGGGCGTCTAGAGCACTGCCACCAGTGAGAGCGTCATCGGCAAGATATAAAATCTTTGCTAGTGGGCCTAGCATGTCTAAAAGCTTATCCTGTGACGCCCTTCTCGATGCCTTTGTGCAGGTCACGACCCGCTCGTGACATGAACAAGACTACCGTAGTGTCAAATTCTGGGGTATGAGCAATTTTGTCCGGAAGCAT
This sequence comes from Pelobates fuscus, assembly GCF_036172605.1. Taxonomy (NCBI): domain Eukaryota; kingdom Metazoa; phylum Chordata; class Amphibia; order Anura; family Pelobatidae; genus Pelobates; species Pelobates fuscus. The sequence continues at coordinate 354,898,199 of NC_086320.1, read as the reverse complement.
GGGTCTCGGACACTCGGCCTTTAGTCTTGCGCGTACTTCCCTTTCCATTGGCTGTCGTAGCCAAAAATGAATGAATTGGGCCAGGTGGTCCGGGAGACCCCACTCCGATGACCTTGGGTGGCGGATTGTGCGTGGGTCGAACATCGGCGTGCCCTGGGGGTCCAGGAAAGCACCCTCTTCCAATCCGTCTGCCTGGATGCGGGGTTTCCTCTGCCCATGACGGGTGTCTCTGTCTTCGTCTGGGTCAGACCCAGGGTCATCTCGGTGTGTGTCCAACCAGTCTTCCTCCTCGGATGGTGAATCCTCCACCTTCCATTCATCCATAACCTCTAGTGCGGGAGGTGGGTTATGTTCCTCCTCATCAGAGGATGACAGTGGGAGGGTAGAAGGGTCTTGGCGTTCCACCTGGGACTCCTTTTCAATGGAGCCTTGCCCTTCGTGGGGCTGGGCCACTACCTTTCCAATGTCTCTTGGATGAGACCAGGTCTCCTGTAGACCGTTCCAGGTCTTTGGTATCAGGATCCTCGCCTGAATTATGGGCCCATAATTTGGCTATAGCCTTCTCCATTGAGGCCGCCACAGCGGAGTTGATCATCGACTGGATGTCGGGCTGTGTTGGTTGAGAAGATTCACTCATAATGACACGGTCTGTCTGTGGGAGATAGGACAGGGTCAGTTACCGAAATACTGGACAGGAAACGGTAATAAAATATTGTGGCCTTCCACTTACGACTGGGGTTCCCCAGTGTATATAGTATGAACCCAAACGGTTCGCAGACCGGTCCTGTATGTATTGCACCGTTGGCTGTAATCATGGGCTAGTGAGGGGGTCACCCTCCGTGAGACCGGGATGAGCGGTCATAATTTAACAGGTGAAATTCGTTCAGACTGTGTCGTCCAATAATAAAGCTCTGGGACGTGTCCCAATAATGATAGCCCAATGGAAACCTATTATCGTAGGTTTCGCCTCCGTTGTCTGGAGGATTTTTTCGGATCACCCGAGTCGTAATGTGGAGGGTGCCGGTATTAGTATCTGCAGAGTATGAATAGGGGTGTCACCCCAATATTTGTTACAGCTTGGTGCAGTTCCAGCACACGCCTGGGGGTCACCCAGTGCAGGGGGTTACCCCTTTAATCACAATAACCAGTGTGCTTGTGGGGGGGTCACCCCACTCAGAGGGGTCACCTCTGGAGAGTACACTTATGCTGACAATATCAGAGAGTGTCTCTTTAAAATAGTATATTTAATTATTTATTATAATTTTATTTCCACAGATTAACTTGTAAATGTAGCAGTCAAAATTATCCAGTTGACTGTCCCTTTAAATGCAGTGCAACGTCCAACACTTGAGGTAAGCAGATGTATATGTGTTTAAATGATGGATGAGTGTAGTGTGACTGAATGGCCGACCGTTTGAATGACGGTTTGCCAGTAACCAAGATGGCCGGCTTGGATCTCGCGGTCTTCCGCGGGATCCAAGATGGCCGCCATTCGCGCCAAAATGCTGAGCGGTCCGCGGTCACGGTGTTAGCCGCGATCGCGGCCGCCAGCAAACAAACTACAGAAAAATCCGGTCCTCCCCGCTCCCACCTCCCCACATGGATCCCCCCCCCCCCAAAGGTAACTCCTGCACTTAACGATGAGCGCGATCGCGGCAGCTACCCGCGATCATGCAGGGAAAATAAATCCCCAGCAGGGGTAGGAAGGAATACAGGGAGAGGAGAGGCAGAGAGGTGGAAAACAGGGAGATAATTGCCGTTTGTAAGTAAATTAATCTAAAAAAAATGGAAAATTAGACTTCTAACAACTTTAATAAAACAATAGCTATGTTTCAAGAAAATAGAAAATAAGAATAGTAGAAAATCAGTAGAAAAATCAATACTCTGACCTGTGACTTGGCTGGAGCAGCAAAGAAAGAGGAAATGGAGAGCCTGTCAGGGACTTATATACTAGATGTGCTGGACTCTGATTGGTTAAAACTTTTCTTTTGATTGATTGACTTGTGCTGCTGGAGGCATAAAGTAAAGAAAGTTTATGCAAAATAGGAAGCCTCCTGTCATGTAATAAAATTGAGCAGTGAAATTGCAGGGGAATGATCTATACACTAAAACTGCTTTATTTAGCTAAAGTAATTTAGGTGACTATAGTGTTCCTTTAAGACAACGGCCTATTCTGAGTGTAAAATGTTACAGCAACAGATCATATCCCACAAACATCATGGAAAGTAAATCTAGATTTCTATACTGATACACATTAAAATGGATACATTTAATAATTATTAAAGCCATACCGGCTTGAATACCACAGCCCCCGTGATGTTATGACAGCCTGGAGCAGGGAGCACGTGTCCACATGACAACTTTCCTCTTTCATCGCAGAACAGAGCATCAACATAGACTTTGAAATTGTGACCTAGAACATTTACACAGTTGACTGCTGAGGATTTAGAAGGATACGGAAATTCCTCAGAGGATGGACTGCCTCCGGGTAAATTCTTCAACATTTTTTTTACTATTTTTGCGTTATAGAGTATAGAGTCTTTTGTAATTTGTTTCATTTTTTTTTCAGCACATGACAGAATGCGTGTCTGGCTCGTGAAGTATTACTATTGAAGTATTACTAGTATAACTATATGAAGTATTACTAGTATAACAGTAATTAAATAATTACAGCTTCTCGTTAGGGAGTATGTGACAATAAGCTCTTATTTGGCAGATTTTGTAGAAGTATTGCAAATTCATTAAAGTAGCTTTGCAAAGCTTCTATTTTTCCTATTTTGTTGTGTAGTCATTTAAATAAACACTATTAAAAGGGCACTCCGTGCACCATAACCACTTCACCTTATTTTAGTGTTGATGGTGCTAAGAGACCATGGACGCAGTCTCTCTGGATTTTATCGATCAATTTTTTAGTAGTAAAAACAATTGGAGTATTTTCTGGCATTCAAAAGGCCATCACAAATGCCATGACTCACAGCAATTGTTAAAGGGGACTTTATTTCTTCTGTTCCTTTTTTTCCCCATTTCTATCTTTACTTTTTTTTCTCCTTACTTTTCTTTTCGTTTCTTCTCTTTCATTCCTTTATTTTTTCCTTTCGTCATTTCTCCCAAATTATGGTGCTTCGTTTGATTTCAATAGTAATTTTTTTCTATTCTTCAGCTGAATGTAAACTAAGCAGTTCTGGGTAATCTGAATGAACCAAATGTCCTCAAATACACACAGAGACTTTGGTTAATAGACACCAGTCTGTTACTAATGTATATGTGATAAAGTTAAAAAGAAAAAAAAAAAAACATTTATGACTGTCCTGATACAAAGCATACAAAGTCTGTCACAAGTGTGGAGAGATAACTGCCCCTACCCAGAGATAAGGAGTTTGACTTTAAAGACCCAGCCCAGAATCCAGACATTTTATCTGGAGCTCAGACAGTTTCCCAAGCATCATGGGAATAAGAACATTTCAGTAGAGACAACCTTGCAGATACGCTTCCTGGATTATTTTTATATATTCCCCTAATGTGAATGAATTTCTTGCAGAGCAAAAATTGTCTGTTACCAGGAAGAACTGAGTGTAAATAGTGCTCAGACACGCACATTGTCTCCTGCCCGGTAACAAGCTCCTGTCATTAAAGAGACACTGCGGGGATTGTAACTACTTCGTCTATTGAAGTGGTTATAGTGTTTGCAGTCCCAAGTTTCTGTCGTTCCATTAAGCATTAAATCATTTTTATGGTTGTAATGCTAAACGAGGGACCCCAACAGGCCCATCCTTTCGTGCTGTTTGGACTAATGAAGGAGCATTAGCCTGAGCAGCAAAAAGCAGCTGATTGGTTGATAATGTCAGCTGACTGCTTTCAGTCTATAACAGTGTAAATTGATGGTATGAAGTGGTATGGCTGAAAGGAAGTGTGTAATCTTTGCCCCAGCCATAACTCCATTCGGGGCCTGGCTGTGGGTGCCCAAATATCATTATTTAGTGTTAAACTGCTCGAAAATGGTTTGGCACTGAATGGCTGGACAGTGTCAAAGCACTCCAAGTCAATTCAGTGGTTATAGTGCCTACAGTGTCTCTTTAACGTTATAAAAACATATACTATATAAACATACTACACAATATAATCATGCCACCTTGGCCAAACCTCTTCTTCCTGTTTTATTTCCTATAATCCTATCAGTGGCCTTCAGCTGTATTTCATTGGACGTCTGACATACCCATGGTCATCAGACATTATGAAAAGCTTAATTCCCTTACAGAAGCTTTCAGACACTATGTATCAATTTCTAACAATTTAACTCCATCCACTTGCTCTTTACTTCACCCACGTTGGGTCAGATATTCCACTCTATACTTTTGTTGACCTTTTTGTTGACACTTGCAACCAGTGCGGTGACCATTCCGCCCCAGACCACACTTTAATTTTCTCAGAACACTAGGATGGGTCTTGGGCCATGGGCTCACACAAGTAGGTATTTCACACCTGTCTCACCACCATCCAGCATAAAAACCACCAGACAAAACAAGGTTAAGCTGCAGACTTCCTTCTGGAAAACAACTTGCAATTACTGATAGCATCTCCTCCTATTCTCCTTAGAGACATACTTAAAAATTAAAGAACATGTATCCTTCCTGGTAAAACACTTTCTAAATATTTTCAAATAAAGGGTTATGTGCATCCATCACCTGGAAAACAATTATGCTGAAGGAGCAGAGTTGGTTAATTCTGGTTTATGTCCTCTAGACACCTGTGTGCTCTATCGTGATATTGGAAAAGTCCCAGATTCTTTGTACATTGCACAGCGGAATCTTAATGAGGAAAGCCAGAACAATGAGGGCAATGCTGTGTACTCAGGCAGGGATGAGATGGAAATCCCCAAATCTCTAGGCTGTCAGAGTACGTTCACTGTTGTCAGACATAACAATGGCTGGGGAGAGTCCAACATTTTTATTTTTTTAAATACCAGCAATATGTAGCTTGTTATTGAGTGAGCGTGCAAAATTTCACATTACACAGCAAGGGCGGAGAGGATATGGGGCAGACTGTATTGGTGGCTATACCACTACGGAATCTCAAGTGTTAAGAAATATTTCTTTTTCAATAGATTCTTCAATGGTAATGAATGGTAATGAACTGTAACTCAGTTGCAATTGTTCTATAAACAAACTCTATGGAATTATCTTGTTCTAGGGTAAAAGGCAAATATTTGTAGCATTCATATCGTTACAGCAGTTTATGCTGTTGCTGTGATCAGAGAGGTTGAGTAATCACAGGCCGGGTTAATTACTGAAGTGCAAAATTACTCAGAATTCAAAGTGAATTCCTTAATTAAGGTCAAAAAAATAGCTGAATTGCTGTTTTCAATGTGTCTATCTAAGCCTAAGATTTACAAGTCACTTGGAAATTCTGACTATTCACATTTTAGAGAATAAATCTGACTGTTTTAAATCAGCACTGTTATGGCCGCATCCGTTTTTTATTTTACCCCTCTCCCGACTCCTCTACACTTTATTGCCCTCCCTCCCCCCAATTACCTCCAAGTGCCTCTATGTCTCCCATTTTACCTTTTTTTTTTACTCCCCTTTTCTTCTCCGGATCTATTTCCTAGGCGCCACCATCTTAGTGTTCCTGGATATGACGTTTACCACGTCGCCTTCATCCGCCCACACAAGCTTGGGCAGTCAAATTCCCGCGCACGCCTTCTTCACAGGAGGTTCTGAAAGGGCGAAATGAGGCAACGCAAGAATATGGAGAAAAGGTGAGTATTTGGGGAAAACCGTCCTTGGACACAGGAAGTGAAGCTAACTTAAGCTCCAACCAGAGGCTAAGAAAGTCAAGCGTAGGAAAAATAAATAAGACAAAGTAGTCCCTAATTTGTCTTATGTATTTAATTAGAAATAGATGAAAAATGAAAAAATAAATAAAAACAGAGTAGGAAAGAGGAAGAGAAGAAGAAGTGATTGGGAAAAGGTAAGTATGGCGTGACAGTGACAGTGATGCTTTAAAGGAACACTATAGGGTCAGGAACAAATGTATTCCTGACCCTATAGTGTTTAACCCACCATTTAGGTGGATTGCCGCCCCCGCTCCCCTTTGCCCCACTATAAAAGTTTAAAAGTCACCTTTTTTCACGTTTTTGTGCAATGTAGAATATCAAGAATATTATATCAAGAATATTCATAAGTAGGAATATGATCAACATAGCAGGAATATCCTAGATTGTCCTACGTAATGGCCCAGAGTGTAAGTACTATTATACAGAAACTCAACAATTTACATGAGAACAAAAATTAATATGGCAAAAGTCTTCCCAACAATGTATGTATAGAAAAACAGACTGTAACCGAAAAATACGAGCAGATGCATTATCCTGCTTTCAAACCTGCAGGCCCATCTAGAGGCCTTAAATTTCCCCTTAGTCTATTCTATGCCATGGGGGCTTCCAATTTACTTTTAATTAAATCCATATTCTGCTTTTAAATTCACATAGTTCTAAGTAATCCATTGCCAAGACTTTTTTTGCAAGCTCTATTGCAGGAATGTTTTTCTCTATTTTTAAAACAATTAGTACATAATCAATACATGATTTTATTTTACAATAAAATGTTATATGAAATTTTAACCCTGATCCTTATTTATATAGTCAAAAATAGTCAGAACAGAGGGGGCGGAGCCAAGACTTCAAGCTGAATGGACATATACTGCGTGAGCTCCTGCACACCTTGCCGATTTTCGGGGGATAACCCCCCAACCAGCAACCTTCAGACAACAAAAACAAGCTACCTTGCTTGGGGGTACTGTGCTGAATCCACAGACCCCTTCTTCGAGCACATAGGCGAGCAGGTGGCCGTGGAGGAACGTCACGACCTGCAGGTAACGGAAAGTCCTGAGGCCTAATAAGGGCCTTCCTGGTGGCAGAGACACGGAGAAGCGGCCGATCTCACGGTCACTTGCCTACCAGGAAACCACTTTACGGTGGTTGAGCCTCTCACCTCCCTCCCCCGCCAGAGAGGGTTATCTATACAGCCCCCCTACCCACTATACAGCCCCCTACTCACTATACAGTCCCCTACCCACCATACAGCCCCTCTACCCACTCACAGTTCCCCTACCCACCTCACAGTCCCCCCACCCAGCTTACAGGACACCTACCCACCTCACAGGCCCCCCATCCACCTCACAGTCCCCCATCCCCACCATATTAGATATATATATATATATATATATATATATACACACACACCCCAATAATATGTAAGGCATGTATGGATATGTATGCATGTCTTGCCACCCCAGATTGAGTAATATACACACATTAAAAAAAAAAATTAAAAAAAATATATATATAGTGCTTATATATATATATATATATATATATATATGTATTACTCAATCATCTTGGGTGGCAACACATAGCCATACGTATTACATGTGACAATACATGGCGTAGTTACTTATGGGGCTGGCATTGATTTTTTTCCAGGGCTGCTTTGTATCCCCAGTCCGGCCCTGTTGGGCATATCGGTCATGGACCGAGGGCCCGAGACAGCCACGGCCCGGCAGCAAAGCCATGCTCCAGCTGGAGAGATCGCTCCAACTGGAACGGCAAATATATATATATATATATTTTCCTTTATTAGGTTGCTGGGTGTAGCGTTACTCACCTTTCCCAGGGGCCGGCCGCGGTCCTCTCTTCAAGCCGCGCGCGGTCACATGTCCCGCCTGAATCTAAGAGCGCGCCGCGAGTCTCGGGCGCGCTCTTAAAGAGACAGTGGGAGCCTAAATTGCCAAAAGGCTCCCATTGGCCCCTGTCATCCCACACACCCCATACACTTACCTTTTGGGGGTGTGGAAGTGACAGGAGCCAATCACATTAGTTTTGAACCTATTTATACTTACCCTTTTCCCTTAGTTCCTTGCCCTATCGTGGTTTCTGCTACAGTTCCCTTTAGTGCTTGTTGTGTTCAGTTGTGCTTCTCCGTATTTGACCTTGGCTTTGTATTCTGACTTCGTTTTTGCTTTATCCTTGTCTGTACTGTTTGCCGGCTTGCTGATTCCTGTGTACCAGACCCCGGCTAGTTCTCGTTTACGCTGTCTCTTTGTGCCCTTGACCTCGGATCGTTCCTGACTATGTACTTCTCCTATTACGTCGAGTCCGGCCACTCTAAGGTCCGGTAGACGTATCTCTCCTCTGTGCTGTCTTCTGTTTGGCTGGATCCTGCGTGTAGGGGTATATACTCGTTACATTACGATAGGGCCATGGACCCCGCAGATTTAGCTCAACAGATGGCGTCCCATGAGGCTAGATTTGTAGAGCAGGATCACCGTATGGATCAGATAGCTCAGGCTCTCCAGACGCTCTTAGCTAGGACCATTCCAGCAACCGCACCGAACCCTCCTACACCCCTGCTTCCTGAAGTATCGACTGTGCCTAATGCTACGGCCCATTTAACGCCTCCTCCTAGGTATGGAGGGGATTCTAAGACATGCAGAGGGTTCATTAACCAAATAGAGTTTCATTTTGAGATGTATCCACGTTCATTTCCCACAGAGAGGTCTAAAGTTGGGTTCTTTATGCACCAACTTACCGGCAAAGCACTTGAATGGGCAAACCCTATTTGGGAGGCTAATGGACCTATGGTGCATGACTTTCACAGTTTCCTTACAGCTTTTCGCAGAACTTTTGAGACTATGAAAAGGTCTAAGAATGCCGCAAGAGCATTAATGAGGGTTAAACAGGGTTCTAGGTCTGTGGCTGATTACGCTATTCAGTTTCGTACCCTTGCCTCACAGGTAGATTGGACCAACAATGGGTTAACTACTGCCTTCATGGAAGGCTTATCAGACTCTATATTGGATGAGGTAGCAGCTAAGGAGCTTCCTGTTGCCTTAGAGGACCTTATTGACTACCTCATCGATATAGATAATAGGATTCGTGACAGGCTCTATACCAAGAACAGGAATAGACGTTTTGTTACACCTATTCACCCCAGAGTTAATACACCGGAGAGTGTAAAAGTATCTGAAGAGGAACCCATGCAATTAGGGGTTGCCAAACTCTCTGATAATGAAAAATTACATAGGAGAAGGGAGGGACTCTGCCTATATTGTGGTAAGAGAGACCATATGGTAAAGGAGTGTCCTTTGCTCCCGGAAAACTCTCGCACCTAAGACCTTATAGGGGACTGGCCTTGGGTGTGATTTCTAAGTCTCCTACATGGCCTCCTAACCGACTGCTTCTCCCTGTTTCTTTACATATGGGAGAGAGTTGTATAGTTGAAAATATATACGCCCTGGTTGACTCTGGAGCAGCTGAGAATTTTATAGATTCTGGTTTTGTAAAGAAAAACAACATTCCCATCAGGGAGAAGGAGATACCCTTGGCCGTTGAGGCCATAGATGGTAGACCATTGATATCTCCAGTTGTTACTCATGAGACTGCACCGTTACACATGTACACAGGGGTTTTACACTATGAAACCATTCGGTTCCAGGTCATCACCTCTCCCTCTTCACAGTTAGTGTTAGGGTATCCATGGTTACGTGCCCACAATCCCATTTTTGACTGGGAGACAGGGCAGATAAAATCATGGAGTGAGGCCTGCCATGAATCGTGTACTATTGAAGTTACGCCTGTGAATTCTATTAATGTTCCTACCACTCCTCCTTTGTCTACGGCTATACCCTCTCAGTATTTATCTTTAAAGACTGTCTTTGATAAAAGAGAGGCTGACAAATTACCGCCTCACAGACCCTACGATTGTGCTATTGACTTGTTGCCTGGCACTATACCTCCAAAGGGCAGGGTGTACCCCTTATCGGTTCAAGAAAACCGTGTCATGGAGGAATATATTAAAGAATCATTAGATAAGGGATTTATTAGGAGATCCTCTTCTCCGGCTGGAGCGGGGTTCTTCTTTGTATCGAAGAAAGAAGGTGATTTAAGACCTTGCATTGATTATAGAGGTCTTAATAAAATCACCATCAAAAATGCTTACCCTATACCATTAATAACAGAATTGTTTGACAGGCTCAAACATGCTACGGTATTCACCAAATTAGATCTTAGAGGAGCATACAATTTGATACGTATAAAAAAGGACCACGAATGGAAGACAGCCTTTAACACTAGGTCAGGTCATTATGAGTATACCGTCATGCCATTTGGGCTTTGCAATGCCCCAGCAGTATTCCAAGAGTTTATTAATGATGTCTTGAGAGACTTTATTCACTCATTCGTTATTGTGTACTTAGACGACATTTTAATATATTCTACAGACTTACACACTCATCACAGACATGTTACGACCGTTCTGAAGACCCTTCTTGCTAATGGTCTTTATTGTAAATTAGAAAAATGTCTATTCGACCAATCCAAAGTCGAGTTTTTGGGGTATGTGATTTCCGCTAAGGGTTTTCGTATGGATCCCCGGAAGCTCGCTGCTGTCATAGAATGGCCTCTGCCGCAAGGTCTAAAAGCCATCCAGCGTTTTCTGGGTTTCTCTAATTATTATAGACGTTTTATCAAAGGTTTTTCGTCTATTGTAGCACCTATTACTCGTATGACAAAAAAGGATGGCAATACTCGTGTCTGGTCTACCGAGGCACTTCAAGCTTTTGACTTCCTTAAGACTACGTTCGCCTCTGCACCCATTTTACAGCATCCTGTCCCCTCATTGCCCTATATACTTGAAGTTGATGCTTCAGATATCGGGGTAGGTGCTGTTTTATCTCAAAGAGAGTCTCCTGAAAAGCCATTGCATCCTTGTGGCTTCTTTTCTAAACAAATGTCCAAAGCAGAGAAGAATTATGATGTGGGTAATCGCGAACTCCTTGCTATCATTTTAGCACTCAAAGAATGGAGACATTTGTTAGAAGGCACTAAGGATCCCATCCTCATATTTACGGATCATAAGAACCTGTCCTACCTTAGCGAAGCTAAAAGATTGTCTTCCAGGCAGGCTAGGTGGTCACTGTTCTTGTCCCATTTCAATTATATAATCACCTATAGGCCAGGTGATCGGAACACTAAAGCGGACGCTCTGTCCAGACAGTTTGAAACTATTGACAAACAGGAGATTGATATTACTCCTGTCATTCCCCCAGACAGGATAATAGCTACTACTGTATTATCTATTTCCTCGTCCCTATTGCAGGCCATACAAGCGAAACAAAGCATGGCACCTAGCGAGAGGCCTAATGATAAATTGTTCGTTGACGTTCCCGAGAGACGGGATATTCTGTCACTATATCACGATACTAAGACTGCTGGACATCCTGGTATTTCCAAAACAGTGTCAGCTGTTTCTCGGTATTTTTGGTGGGATTCCTTACGAAAGGATGTCACTGACTATATAAGTGCTTGTACTACTTGTGCCTGTATGAAATCCTCTCGTAGAGTCCCTTGTGGGCTGTTGCATCCGTTACCTGTTCCCGAGAGACCTTGGTCCAACCTATCTATGGATTTTATTTTTGAATTACCCCCTTCGAATGGTAACACAGTCATCCTGATGATAGTTGACCGGTTTTCCAAAATGGCTCACTTTGTGTCTCTTCGCAAGTTGCCCACATCCAAGGAACTGGCCCTTATCTTCGCTAGAGAAGTATTTCGGTTACATGGCATTCCCTTATCTATTGTGTCCGATAGGGGTAGCCAATTTATTTCCAGGTTCTGGAAGGCCTTTTGTACAGAAATGGGTATTTCTCTCTCGTTTTCTTCCGCTTACCATCCCCAGTCTAATGGAGCTGCTGAACGTGCCAACCAGTCTCTGGAGCAGTACCTCCGTTGTTTTGTGTCTCACCATCAGGACAATTGGTCTGACCTGCTTCCTTGGGCTGAATTTGCTCGGAATAACGCCACTCATGATTCTTCCGGCCAAAGCCCTTTTTACGTCGTCTATGGCCAGCATCCCGTTGTTCTTCCGGCTGTATTCTCCTCACAGGGCATGCCAGTTCTGGATGAACATTTGGCTGGTTTGCATAATACTTGGGAGCAGGTTCAGCGTTCTTTGGTTGACTCTGCTGCTCGCCAGAAGGCTCAGGCTGACAAGCATCGCAGAGCGGCTCCTTCCTATGTTGTGGGGGACAGAGTTTTGCTTTCCACGCGGAATATTCGTCTCCGGGTGCCTTCTATGAAATTGGCTCCCCGCTTCATTGGTCCTTATCGTATTATACATAAGGTTAATCCCGTTTCTTATGCCTTGGGTCTGCCTAAGAATCTGCGCATACCTAATGTTTTTCACACCTCGTTGTTGAAGCCTTACGTGCGCAACCGCTATACCCGGCATACTCCTCCTCCCCCTCCTGTCTCTGTGGAGGGTCATGAGGAGTTCGAAGTGTCTGCTGTTATTGACTCTCGTTTCCTTAGGGGTCGGCTTCAGTACTTGGTACATTGGAAGGGTTATGGGCCTGAGGAGCGCAGTTGGATTTCTGCTGATGCTGTTCATGCTCCCCGCCTTGTGCGTTCTTTCCATTCACGTTTTCCTGCCCGACCTAGTCCTGCCCGCCCGGAGGGCGTGTCCTCAGGGGGGGGTACTGTAGCGTTACTCACCTTTCCCAGGGGCCGGCCGCGGTCCTCTCTTCAAGCCGCGCGCGGTCCTGCGGCTGCACGAGCCGCGTGCGGCTCATCCAACGCTTCAGGCAGGAAGGCGGGCAGTGACCGCGAGATGCGGTCACATGTCCCGCCTGAATCTAAGAGCGCGCCGCGAGTCTCGGGCGCGCTCTTAAAGAGACAGTGGGAGCCTAAATTGCCAAAATTGGCCCCTGTCATCCCACACACCCCATACACTTACCTTTTGGGGGTGTGGAAGTGACAGGAGCCAATCACATTAGTTTTGAACCTATTTATACTTACCCTTTTCCCTTAGTTCCTTGCCCTATCGTGGTTTCTGCTACAGTTCCCTTTAGTGCTTGTTGTGTTCAGTTGTGCTTCTCCGTATTTGACCTTGGCTTTGTATTCTGACTTCGTTTTCGCTTTATCCTTGTCTGTACTGTTTGCCGGCTTGCTGATTCCTGTGTACCAGACCCCGGCTAGTTCTCGTTTACGCTGTCTCTTTGTGCCCTTGACCTCGGATCGTTCCTGACTATGTACTTCTCCTATTACGTCGAGCCCGGCCACTCTAAGGTCCGGTAGACGTATCTCTCCTCTGTGCTGTCTTCTGTTTGGCTGGATCCTGCGTGTAGGGGTATATACTCGTTACACTGGGGCCCCTGATGGAGAGCAGGGCCCCAGCAACCTACCACTCTGTAAATCACCCCTCACCCGAGACCTGGCAGCTTCACCTCCTCTCTGCCAGGTCTCCTCCTTCATGTCCCACGCGGCTCTGTGTGATGGGGAGAGGTGGGGCCAGGAAGTGACATCACTTCCTGTACTCTCCTCTCACACAGAGCCGAGAGGAAGGAGCAGCAGACTGGGAGAGAAGAGGGAGCAAGAGAAAGGTAGGCACTAATCACCCCCCCCCCACTGTGTCACTACTCACCCCCTCCCTTGCCACTACTCACCCCCCCACTGTGTCACCACTCATCCTCCCTCTCTCTGTCACTAGTCACCCCTCCCTCTGTCACTAGTCACCACCCCCGTCACTAGTCACCCCCCCTCTGTCACTAGTCACACCTCCATCTGTTACTAGTCACCCCCCCATTCTGTCACTGGTCACCCCTCCCTCTGTCACTGGTCACCCCTCCCCCTGTCACTGGTCACCCCCCTCTGTCACTGGTCACCCTTCCCTCTGTCACTGGTCACCCCCCCTCTGTCACTAGTCACCCCCCCTCTGTCACTTGTCACCCCTCCCTCTGTCACTGGTCACCCCTCCCTCTGTCACTGGTCAACCCCCTCTGTCACTAGTCACCCCTCCCTCTGTCACTGGTCACCCCTCCCTCTGTCACTGGTCACCCCCCTCTGTCACTGGTCACCCCCCTCTGTCACTAGTCACCCCCCTCTGTCACTAGTCACCCCTCCCTCTGTCACTGGTCACCCCTTCCTCTGTCACTGGTCACCCCCCCATCACTAGTCACCCCCCCCTCTGTCACTAGTCACCCCTCCCTCTGTCACTGGTCACCCCTCCCTCTGTCACTGGTCACCCCCCCTCTGTCACTAGTCACCCCCCCTCTGTCACTAGTCACCCCTCCCTCTGTCACTGGTCACCCCTCCCTCTGTCACTGTCACCCCTCCCTCTGTCACTAGTCACCCCCTCCCTCTGTCACTAGTCACCCCCTCTCTCTGTCACTGTATCATCCCCTCCCTCACTGCCACTAGTCACCCCTCCCTCTGTCACTGTGTCACTAATCACTCCCTCCCTCCGTCACTGTGTCACTAATCACTCCCTCCCTGTGTCACTGTGTCACTAATCACTTCCTCACTGTGTCACCCCCACCCTCCCTATGTCACTGTGTCACTAGTCACCCCTCCCTTTGTCACCCCCTCCCTCCCTTCCTCTGTCATTGTGTCACCCCCTCCCTCTGTCATTAGTCACCCCTCCCTCCCTCTGTCACTAGTCACCCCATCCCTACCTCACTCTGTCCTTAGTCACCCCCTCCCTCCATCACTAGTCACCCCATCCCTCCCTCTGTCACTAGTTACCCCATCCTTACTAGTCATCCCCTCCCTCTGTCACTGTGTCACCCCCTCCCTCCCTTACTCTGTCACTAGTCACCCCTTCCCTCCCTCACTCTGTCCTTAGTCACCCCCTCCCTCCGTCACTAGTCACCCCATCCCTCCCTCTGTCACTAGTCACCCCATCCTTACTAGTCATCCCCTCCCTTCGTCACTGTGTCATCCCCTCCCTCCCTTATTCTGTCACTAGTCACGCCCTCCCTCACTCTGTCACTAGTCACCCCCTCACTCTAGTGACAGTGAGGGAGGGGGTGACTAGTGACAGAGAGAGGGAGGGTGTGACTAGTGATAGAGGGATGGGATGACTAGTGACAGAGTGAGGGAGGGAAGGGGTGACTAGTGACAGAGGGAGGCATGGGGTGACTAGTGACAGAGGTAGGCATGGGGTGACTAGTGACAGAGGGAGGCATGGGGTGACTAGTGACAGAGGGAGGGAGGGGTGACTAGTGACAGAGTGAGGGAGGGGTGACTAGGGACAGAGGGAGGGTGTGACTAGTGACAGTCACCCCCTCCCTCCCTCACTCTGTCACTAGTCACCCCCTCCCTCCCTCTGTCACTAGTCACCCCCTCCCTCCCTCTGTCACTAGTCACCCATTCCCTCCCTTACTCTGTCACTAGTCACCCCCTCACTCACTCTGTCACTAGTCACCCCTCCCTCCCTCTGTCACTGTGTCACCCCCTCCCTCACTGCCACTAGTCACCCCTCCCTCTGTCACTAGTCAACCCCTCCCTACGTCACTTTCACTAATCACTCCCTCCCTGTGTCACTGTGTCACCCCCACCCTCCCTCTGTCACTGTGTCACTAGTCACCCCTCCCTGTGTCACCCCCTCCCTCTGTCATTGTGTCACCCCTCCCTCTGTCATTAGTCACCCCTCCCTCCCTCTGTCACTAGTCACCCCCACTCTCTGTCACTAGTCACCCCTTCCCTCCCTCACTCTGTCCTTAGTCATCCCCTCCCTCCCTCCCTCCGTCACTAGTCACCCCATCCCTCCCTCTGTCACTAGTCACCCCATCCTTACTAGTCATCCCCTCCCTCTGTCACTGTGTCATCCCCTCCCTCCTTTACTCTGTCACTAGTCACCCCTTCCCTCCCTCACTCTCACTAGTCACCCCTCCCTCCCTCTGTCACTAGTCACCCCCCTCCCTCCCTCTGTCACTGTCACCCCCTCCCTCTGTCACTGTCACCCCTCCCTCCCTCTGTCACTGTCACCCCTCCCTCTGTCACTAGTCGCCCCTCCCTCCCTCTGTCACTGTGTCACCCCCTCCCTCTGTCACTGTGTCACCCCCTTCCTCTGTCACTAGTCACCCCCTCCCTCCCTCTGTCACTAGTCACCCCTCCCTCCCTCTGTCACTAGTCACGCCCTCCCTCTGTCACTAGTCACCCCTCCCTCTGTCACTAGTCACCCCCTCCCTCACTGCCACTAGTCAACCCCTCCCTCCGTCACTGTGTCACTAATCACTCCCTCCCTGTGTCACTGTGTCACCCCCACCCTCCCTCTGTCACTGTCACTAGTCACCCCTCCCTCTGTCACCCCCTCCCTCTGTCATTGTGTCACCCCCTCCCTCTGTCATTGTGTCACCCCCTCCCTCTGTCATTAGTCACCCCTCCCTCTGTCACTAGTCACCCCCTCTCTCTGTCACTAGTCACCCCTTCCCTCCCTCACTCTGTCCTTAGTCACCCCCTCCCTCCGTCACTAGTCACTCCTCCCTCCCTCTGTCACTAGTCACCCTCTCCCTCTGTCACTAGTCACCCCTCCCTCTGTCACTAGTCACCCCCTCCCTCACTGCCACTAGTCAACCCCTCTCTCTGTCACTAGTCACCCCTTCCCTCCCTCACTCTGTCCTTAGTCACCCCCTCCCTCCGTCACTAGTCACTCCTCCCTCTGTCACTAGTCACCCCCTCCCTCTGTCACTAGTCACCCCTCCCTCTGTCACTAGTCACCCCCTCCCTCACTGCCACTAGTCAACCCCTCCCTCCATCACTGTGTCACTAATCACCCCCTCCCTCTGTCATTAGTCACCCCTCCCTCTGTCACTAGTCACACCCTCTCTCTGTCACCAGTCACCCCTTCCCTCCCTCACTCTGTCCTTAGTCACCCCCTCCCTCCGTCACTAGTCACCCCATCCCTCCCAACGTCACTAGTCACCCCACCCCTCCCTCTGTCACTGTATCACCCATTCCCTCCCTTACTCTGTCACTAGTCACCCCCTCACTCGTGACAGTGAGGGAGGGGGAGGGTGTGACTAGTGATAGAGGGAGGGGATGACTAGTGACAGAGTGAGGGAAGCATGGGGTGACTAGTGACAGAGGGAGGCATGGGGTGACTAGTGACAGAGGGAGGGAAGAGGTGACAAGTGACAGAGTGAGGGAGGGGTGACTAGTGACAGAGTGAGGGAGGGAGGAGGTGACTAGGGACAGAGGGAGGGTGTGACTAGTGACAGTCACCCCCTCCCTCCCTCACTCTGTCACTAGTCACCCCTTCCCTCCCTTACTCTGTTACTAGTCACCCCATCACTCACTCTGTCACTAGTCACCCCCTCACTCTAGTCACCCCTTCCCTCCCTTACTCTGTCACTAGTCACCCCCTCCCTCACTTTGTCAGTAGTCACCCCCTCACTCTAGTGACAGAGTGAGTGAGGGGATGACTGGTGACAGAGTGGGGGAGGGAGGTGGTGACTTGTGACAGAGTAAGGGGGACAGTCACCCCCTCCCTCACTCTGTCACTAGTTACCCCCTCCGTCCCTGACTCTGCCTCCAGGTACCCCCTCACTCTGCCACCTGTCACCACCTCCCACACTCTTCCACCTGTCCCCCTCTCTCTCACACACTCTGTCACCTGTCACATATGCATTCACACTGACACTATATACAAAAAAGCACATGTAGTCATCCAGACATGCACAAGTGCATTCACACGGACTCAAATACAAACATGCATTGATACACAGGTCTTCACAAAAAACACATCCAAAGGAATTCTGTATTATATGAGAGTTATATTTAAAGGGACACTATAGTCACCCAGACCACTTCAGCTCAATGAAGTGGTCTGGGTGCCAGGTCCCTCAGGTTTTAACCCTTCAGATGTAAACATAGCAGTTTCAGAGAAACTGCCATGTTTACTTAGCAGGGTTAATCAAACCTCTAGTGGGTGTCATCCTGACGTGTAGAACGTCTATAGGAAAGCATTGAGAAATGCTTTTCTATGGACTGTTTGAATGCGCGCTTGCCGCGCATGCGCATTTCGCTCCACTCGTGAGCTGACGTCGGCGGGGGAGGAGAGGTCACCAGCGCCGAGGGAGCCCGGTGCTGGATAAAGGTAAGCTGCTGAAGGGGTTTTAACCCCTTCAGCACAACGGGAGGGGGACCCTGAGGGTGGGGGCACCCTTAGGGCACTATAGTGTCAGGAAAACCGCTTTGTTTTCCTGACACTATAGTGATCATTTAACATTTATTTAATGCACATATATTTGTGCATTCAAAGGGCCTGGGATCTAATTTTGCCCGGGGGCCCCAAAGGCTCTCAGTCCGCCCCTGCCTTTGTGTGCTAGACTCCTCAATTGTATGTAGTCCAGATAACCAGCAGTAACAATTGAGTCTCTTTCTTTCACATCAAGAAACAGCTTTACTGCTTCTACTGTAGGTCTTTAAATCTTAAAATTCTTCTCTGCGTAAACATTCTAAAAATATCAATTTTTGTGTGTAAAACGATGTACACCGCACCTTTCATTCTCTCCGCTTGGTTGGAAAAAGTTCTCATACATCTCTGATGGGGACATGGGGGGGCGGTGCAGTCTTAAAGGGACATTTTAAACATCAGTGCCACTACAGTTTAAAGTAGTGTTTCTGGTGCAAAGAGACAGACCCTGCAGGTTCAGCAATTTAAACATTGAGAAAAGGCAGTTTTTACATTTGTGTCTATGGCCACTCAGACAGCCGCTAAAGGCACATACTGGTGGAGTTCTTTAAGCTTCGCAGGATAGACACTTGACGTTTTTACAGTCTACATGCAGATTGCCGAACACTCCCCATAGATATACATTAACTCAGTTAATGTCTGTGAGGAGATACTGATTGGCACAGCATGGCAAACTAGCCACCCAATGCTGCTCTGTGGGGAAACATTGCACTGGCTGAGATATTTTGTAATGATGATGTCAGCCAGGGAAGTCATGGTATCCCAAGGGAGACCTGCATGCCGAGGGGACTAAAGGTAAGTTAAACTATTTATTTTTTTCAATTCTGGGAGGACCATAAATCTAAATCAATAGGAAAACTCTCATGTTTGTATTCCCAACGTTAGACTGTTTCTAAGTGAAAATAGATGGATCCTACAGGAATACGAATAAAAAAGCGCATTTTAAAATTTTTAAGGGTTTTGTCTAGTGGGGAGTGGGTTCAAGCTGCACATATCTCTCATCGGGTCTGACGGTTTTATCTAGTGGTCTGTCAATGAGTTCTCAGATCTGCAGCCTCCAGGTCAAACTATGGACAGTTTCTACGAATGATGTACAAACACACCCTCTATGCAAAAGTTCTGTGTCTCCAGAATATTACCTGCTTCTCCTACATACTTTAACAGCTCTTTCTCACCTGCCCTGGGTTAAAGACAGTAGTGCTGACACCTAGTGGTAAAAATATTCAAGTGTGAATAGAGTCTTAAATATAAAATTCAGCTATTTTATTTGCCTGCAGATGCTTAAGCAGTGCACAGAGGGACACTTTAAAGGTAAGTAACTTTTTTTTTTTTTTTTTTTAATTTACTAATTTAATTCTTTGCAATATCTTTCAATGCATTATCTATATATTGGATTAAAGGTAAATGTTATTTATTATTTTCAACTGAATTGGCTCTTTAAAGGAATACTCCCTCCCACATAATCTTTTCATCTTTTTAAAGTTGGTGTAGGGGTGTTGTGATTGGCATTCATAAGTGTCTATGAATCGGACCCTGACTCTGGTTCTTAGTGGTCTCCCCTTAGGTAGGTCGGGGATAATGGGTGGACAGGAAATGGCACAGCACACTTTAAGTAAGGAATAATTGACGACAGGCCGTTGAATTATTCGAAAAATAATGCACACCTGAGGTGGTAATGCGGTCACGACGCAAAGCTAATGTTGGGAATACAAACATGAGAGTTTTCCTATCGATTTAGATTTATGGGCTCCCCCTAGAAATGGAAAAAGACATAGTTTAACTTACCTTTAGTCCCCGCGGCATGCAGGTTTTCCTTGGGATACCATGGCTTCCCTGGCTGACATCATCATTACAAATGATCTCAGCCAGTGCAATGTTTCCCCACAGAGCAGCATTGGGTGGCTAGTTTGCATTAGTGGCAATCTCCATGCTGTGCCAATCAGTATCTCCTCACAGAGATTAATTGAGTTAATGTATATGTATGGGGAGCATTCGGCAATCTTCATGCAGACTGCAAAGACGTCAAATGTCTATCCTGTTAAGCTTAAAGAACTCGACCTGTATGTGCCTTTAGCGGCTGTCTGAGCCATAGACACAAATGTAAAAACTGCCCTTTCTCAGTGTTTACATTTCTGAACCTGAAGGGACAGTCTCTTTGCACCAGAACCACTACATAAAACTGTAGTGGCACTGATGCTAAGACTGTCCCTTTAAGACTGCATCCCCCCCCCCCATGTCCCTAACAGAGATGTATGAGAACTTTTTCCAACCAAGCGGAGAATGAAAGGTGCAGTGTACATCATTTTACACACAAAAATTGATATTTTTAGAATGTTTACGCAGAGATAAATTTTAAGATAAAATTCTCACTCCATCCACTAACAGTCCCATCACACACTGCCAGTAAAATGTGCAGGAAGGAACAGTGATACAAACCTCTCACTGTTACAAAGATTCTAGTGACTCTTTTGAAAAACATGTTAGAGTCACATGGTGATTGGCTGTTGCTGAGTTACAGCTTTAAAGCGGCACTGTCATGCCGAATCCCGTTTTTTTTTTAACCCCCCTCCCGCCTCCACTACATCCAATTGACCCCCTAGTCACCCCCAAATGCCCCTAAGCCCCCCAGATTACCTATTTTTAAATCTGTATCTTCTGCCCCGATCTTTATTCAGGGCGCCGCCATCTTTGTGTGGGTAGGTGAAGTCCCTGTGGGACACGTCATCTACCCACACTAGACAGACTGTGAGATTCCCGCACATGCCCAGTGAAACACCTGGACATGCGAACGGGAATTTCATCTATTCATTCATTCATCAGACAGACGAATGAATGAATAGAAAAAATCAGACGAACAAACTAACACTGAGTATCAGTGTTCGTTTGTTCGATCAGTTTATTACAAGGAGGGAGCTACCGACGTGCAGCTCCCTCCTTGTAATATGTAAAGACAGAAGCGGTGGGGAGCTGTGCTCCCCACCACTTCATAAGCCCCCCAGGTCCCCCCTCACTCTATGGGGGTCAATATGACCCCCATAATAGCACAAGGGAGATTAAAATCTCCCCAATGCCCCTACTCGCTATACCGCGAGTAGGGGCATGTCCACTAAACAGTGAGCAGCCTATGGCTGCTCACTGTAAAAACATAAATGGTAATAAGGGGGGGGGACCTACTGTCCTCCCCCCTGGCCCCCACCCCTGCGCGGTGGGTGGGGGCACTAATAAAATAATAAGGGGGGGGGACCTACTGTCCTCCCCCCCGGCCCCCACCCCTGCGCGGTGGGTGGGGGCCCTAATAAAACAATAAGGGGGGGGACCTACTGTCCTCCCCCCGGCCCCCACTCCTGCGTGGTGGGTGGGGGCCCTAATAAAACAATAAGGGGGGGGGGCCTACTGTCCTCCCCCCCCGGCCCCCACCCCTGCGCGGTGGGTGGGGGCCCTAATAAAACAATAAGGGGGGGGACCTACTGTCCTCCCCCCCGGCCCCCACCCCTGCGCGGTGGGTGGGGGCCCTAATAAAATAATAAGGGGGGGGACCTACTGCCCTCCCCCCTGGCCCCCACCCCTGCGCGGTGGGTGGGGGCCCTAGTAAAATAATAGGGGGGGGGGACCTACTGTCCTCCCCCCTGGCCCCCACCCCTGCGCGGTGGGTGGGGGCCCTAATAAAATAATAAGGGGGGGGACCTACTGTCCTCCCCCCCTGGCCCCCACCCCTGCGCTGTGGGTGGGGGCCCTAATAAAATAATAAGGGGGGGGACCTACTGTCCTCCCCCCCTGGCCCCCACCCCTGCGCTGTGGGTGGGGGCCCTAATAAAATAATAAGGGGGGGGACCTACTGTCCTCCCCCCCCTGGCCCCCACCCCTGAGCGGTGGGTGGGGGCCCTAAATGACCCCCCCCCCCATCAAGGTGACTAGGGGTCCCAAGCCCCTAGTCACCCCACCCCCCCACCCCAAAACATTCTAACCCCTACCTACCCCCCTCACCCTAAAAATAGTGAGGGGGGAATAAAATAACTAACCTGTAAAAAAAATAATTAAACTTACCATTTGACGTCTTCTTTTTTCTAAATTCTTCTTTCTTCAGCCCCCAAAAAGGCCAAATAAAAATCCATCATACCCGTCGCACTTGAAAAAAAAAAAAAAAAAAAAACGAGCGCAAAAAAAAAATTAATCCATGTTCACCCATGGAGGACACGCCGCGTACTGAGCTCCGCAGGGCGGGTCAAGGCTTATATAGCCTTGCCCCGCCCTGCAATTAGGCTTAGAACACACTGATTGGTTGGTTTAAGCCAATCAGAGTGCTCTGTGTCATTTTACAAGCGTGGGAAAATTCCAAAGAACTTTCCCACGCTTGTAAAATGACACAGAGCACTGTGATAGGATGGTTTTCAAGCCATCCAATCACAGTGCTCTGTGTAATTTTACAAGCTTGGGAAAGTTCTTTGGAATTTTCCCACGCTTGTAAAATGACACAGAGCACTGTGATTGGATGGCTTGAAATCCATCCTATCACAGTGCTCTGTGTCATTTTACAAGCGTGGGAAAGTTCTTTGGAATTTTCCCACGCTTGTAAAATGACACAGAGCACTGTGATTGGATGGCTTGAAAACCATCCAATCACAGTGATCTGTCATTTTACACAGCGTGGGAAAGTTCTTTTGAATTTTCCCACGCTGTGTAAAATGACACAGAGCACTCTGATTGGCTTAAACCAACCAATCAGTGTGTTCTAAGCCTAATTGCAGGGCGGGGCAAGGCTATATAAGCCTTGATCCGCCCTGCGGAGCTCAGTACGCGGCGTGCCCTCCATGGGTGAACATGGATTAATTTTTTTTTGCGCTCGGTTTTTTTTTGTTTTTTTTTAAAGTGCGACGGGTATGATGGATTTTTATTTGGCTTTTTTGGGGGCTGAAGAAAGAAGAATTTAGAAAAAAGAAGACGTCAAATGGTAAGTTTAATTTTTTTTTTTTTACAGGTTAGTTATTTTATTCCCCCCTCACTATTTTTAGGGTGAGGGGGGTAGGTAGGGGATAGAATGTTTTGGGTGGGGGGGGTGACTAGGGGCTTGGGACCCCTAGTCACCTTGATGGGGGGGGGGTTCATTTAGGGCCCCCACCCACCGCTCAGGGGTGGGGGCCAGGGGGGGGAGGACAGTAGGTCCCCCCCCTTATTATTTTATTAGGGCCCCCACCCACAGCGCAGGGGTGGGGGCCAGGGGGGGAGGACAGTAGGTCCCCCCCCTTATTATTTTATTAGGGCCCCCACCCACCGCGCAGGGGTGGGGGCCAGGGGGGGAGGACAGTAGGTCCCCCCCCTTATTATTTTATTAGGGCCCCCACCCACAGCGCAGGGGTGGGGGCCAGGGGGGGAGGACAGTAGGTCCCCCCTCCCCTTATTATTTTATTAGGGCCCCCACCCACCGCGCAGGGGTGGGGGCCAGGGGGGGAGGACAGTAGGTCCCCCCCCTTATTATTTTATTAGGGCCCCCACCCACCGCGCAGGGGTGGGGGCCAGGGGGGGGGAGGACAGTAGGTCCCCCCCCTTATTATTTTATTAGGGCCCCCACCCACAGCGCAGGGGTGGGGGCCAGGGGGGGAGGACAGTAGGTCCCCCCCCTTATTATTTTATTAGGGCCCCCACCCACAGCGCAGGGGTGGGGGCCAGGGGGGGAGGACAGTAGGTCCCCCCCCTTATTATTTTATTAGGGCCCCCACCCACAGCGCAGGGGTGGGGGCCAGGGGGGGAGGACAGTAGGTCCCCCCCCTTATTATTTTATTAGGGCCCCCACCCACAGCGCAGGGGTGGGGGCCAGGGGGGGGAGGACAGTAGGTCCCCCCCCTTATTATTTTATTAGGGCCCCCACCCACCGCGCAGGGGTGGGGGCCAGGGGGGAGGACAGTAGGTCCCCCCCATCTTTAACCCCCGCGCAGGGGGGGGGGGGTTATTAGGTGTTTTTTTTTTACAGTGAGCAGCCACAGGCTGCTCACTGCTTACTAGACATGCCCCTACTCGCGGTATAGCGAGTAGGGGCATATTATTTACTAATACTAAGTAATCTTTACTTAGTATTAGTACATTTGGCTTCAAGACCAATTCAGGTCTTTCAGCCTTTTAGTAGATAGCTCCCCGATACCGTGGGAATTAGGGAGTTATCTACTAAGCGGCTGCAAGATGCAGCCACAGCAATGAATAGGATCGGAGTTTCATTCATTAGAATGAAATTCCGATACGATCAAAGTACCGAATTGCATCCTAACACCAATGGAGAAACTCTTCTCATTCTGTTAGGATGCAATTCGGCAGTTTTGCCGGCGTTCTGTCTAAGTGACAGGACTTTCGGCAATACTGACAGGAAGCATTGTGGAAACTGGGAGGAAAGCTAGGGATCATGGGAAAATTGCTCTGACCAGCGGAAATGAAGCACACTTTGCTCCTCCGCTGGTCAGAGCTGGTCAAGCGGAGGAATCCTCCATAAGACAGAGTCCCTACTTTGTCTTATAATTTTAAAGAAAACTAAAGAAGACAGGAAGAAAAGAATAACAGATCCCGAGAGAGGGGGAGAAGAGGAAGAGATTGAGGAAAGGTAAGTTCGGCATGACAGTGCCACTTTAAAGAAGAAACCAGCAGCTACGGTATATGTTACAGATACTTTTTTTGGACATTCCGGTCACCAGTTAATAAAGGGTTAAAAATATTTGAGTGCTGTCAATTTTAATTATTATTTTTTTTTTTTAAATTTATTTTCTTTAGTTTACGATTATTATTGTTATTTTTAGAATTAGTAGTAAAAGCAAACTGCAATTCTCCTAAAAAGGTTATGGAAAAAGGAAAAAAAAAATTGACTAACATCCGGATAAAGGACGAGTTGTAAAATAAATATTTTTTTCTGCACAGCTGGCTTGCTTTGTTTAGCATTACAAAATGATTTTGTTTATTAAAAAAACCCCACAAAAATAAACAAATTTATAGAAACTCTGCTCTTCAAATCACAGTAAAGCCACATTTAGAATGAGCCTATTATTGTTTTAAATTGGCACTAATGTTAGTATGTTAGGAACAATACTATTAAAAATGTGTGCACTCGCTGTCACCTAACAAAATGTGTGTCTCTGTATTCATATTGTACATAGGGAACTGAGTCAAATATGTAAGCTAAATAGACTTCCCTGCAAATCTATTCCCTTTATTGGAGATTGATCTTCATGTTAATGAACTCCAGTAATTAACACTATTATTTTGACACCATTACAAAAGGTATCTATGGTAGGGAGGGACAACAGATAAACATCTAAAGAAAATCAAATTAAGGGCCAATGCAATTGTCAAATCCAGAACTTGACTTTTTTCCATCAAGCGTCTTTTTTTTTTTGCGCTACGGATGGACAGGACTCTGAATAACGAAACAAATGAACCAGCAAAATTTAGATAAATTGCGATTTATTTATTAATATTATTATTTATATAGCACCAACAAATTCCGCAGCGCTTTACAGTGGGTGGACGAACAGACATGTAGAGGTGATACTCGAAAAATTAGAATATCGTGCAAAAGTTCATTTATTTCAGTAATGCAACGTAAAAGGGGAAACTAATAAATCTGATAGACACATTACATGCAAAGCAAGATAGTTCAAGCCGTGATTTGTCATAAGTGCGATGATTATGGCTTACAGCTCATGAAAACCCCAAATCCACAATCTCAGTAAATTAGAATATTGTGAAAATGTGCAATATTCTAGGCTCACAGTGTCCCACTCTAATCAGCTAAGTAAGCCATAACACCTGCAAAGGGTTTCACTTAGAAACAAGCTAACCTTTAAATGGTCTGTCAGTCTGGTTCAGGATGAATCACAATCATGGGGAAGACTGCTGACCTGCAAGTTGTGCAGAAAACTATCATTGACACCCTCCATAAGGAAGGAAAGCCTCAAAAGGTAATTGCGAAGGAAGTTGGATGTTCCCAAAGTGCTGTATCAAAGCACATTAATAGAAAGTTATGTGCAAGGGAAAAGTGTGGAAGAAAAAGGTGCACATGCATCAGGGATGACCGCAGTCTGGAGAGGATTGTCAGGAAAAGGCCATTCAAATGTGTTGGGGACTTTCACAAGGAGTGGACTGAGGCTGGAGTCAGTGCATCAAGACCACCACACACAGACGGATCCTGGACATGGGCTTCAGATGTCGTATTCCTCTTGTCAAGCCGCTTCTGAACAACAAACAACGTCAGAAGCGTCTTACCTGGGCTAAAGAAAAACAGACCGGGTCTGTTGCTCAGTGGTCCAAAGTCCTCTTTTCTGATGAGAGCAACTTTTGAATCTAATTTGGAAACCAAGGACCCAGAGTCTGGAGGAAGAATGGAGAGGCACACACTGCAAGATGCTTGAAGTCTAGTGTGAATTTTCCACTGATTTGGGGAGCCATCTGCTGGTGTTGGTCCACTGTGCTTCATTAAGTCCAGGGTCAACGCAGCCGTCTACCAGGAGATTTTGGAGCACTTCATGCTTCCTTCCGCAGACGAGTTTTATGGGGATGCTGACTTCATTTTCCAGCAGGACTTGGTACCTGCCCACACTGCCAAAAGCACCAAAGCCTGGTTCAATGGCCGTGGGATTACTGTGACTGGGTGAGCATCTAATGGAGGAGGGAAGTGAGTTCCACAGGAACGGTGCCCTTGAGAAGTTGTGGAGGCGAGCATCAGAGGTGGGAGTACGGACAGAAGATAGACGTAAGTCTTCAGCAGAGCGTAGGGGCCTAGACAGAACATACTTGTCTATTAGGTAGGATAGATAGGTGGGAGCAGCATTATGTAGAGATTTGAAAGCAAGAACAAGAATTTTAAATTGAGCTCTATATCTTACAGGAAGCCAATGTAGGGACTGACAGAAGGGTGAGGCGTGGGCAGTGCGGGCGGACAGGAAGATGGGCCTGGCCGCCGCATTCATTATGGACAGTAATGGCGCAAGTTGGAAGCACGTAAGACCACTGAGAAGCGGATTACAGAATGCACAAATCTAGTAGTTACGTTCATTCCCTTTTTTTCTCAGTGCTAATTTCATGAATAATATGACAAAAAAGATTTTTATTAGATATAAAAAAAAAAAGCAGCCAGAGCAGCTAAAAATAGGCACCTGGTTGGCCGCCAGTTAGACAGAACTGACGTGCACTTATCCCAATTAATGAGGAAATCACAAAGCGGAATACTGTGCTTACTACTGTCCACTTACAGTATGTGAGGTCATCCACTTATGTTTGTAAATATTCTTAAACCTGAAATGGATATAATTCTTAATTAGACACATGACAGAAAAGAACAGGAAGAAAGCAGGAGTTACATAGGTTAATTGGTAACATAAGCAAGTCAGCAACGCATGGAAAATTGTATTGAAAACAAGAGGCACTTGCTCTCTAGCTCTCCCCCCTCTTTCTTGGACTCATAGATCTTCTGTAATTAAGGCCTTAAGACAAAGTAACAGAAGACAGAGCAGGTCCTAGAGTGAGGCAATAAAACATGAAAGTATTTAAACAAAGTCGTACAATAATACCACAGCACAGCAATTTTTCCACGTAATACAATACACCGGAGGATTTCTTTAAACATTATTCCTCATCCAAAATGAAATTAAATACTCCAAAATAATGACCCTCATAACTTTTAATACTTCAGTCGATCTTGTAATAAGAATTTCACGTGAGGGAAGAACCTGCAGTGTTTCAAGAATTTTGGCAAGGGGTGACAAGTTACAGTCTTTAGCAGAATGGAGTACTATTTTACAATTTTAGGTAGAAACTTGTAGAATATTTTGGGAAAAACAAAACAAAAAACTACAAATCAATAAATACATTTGTTCTTTTTATGACCACATCACTGCTTTGGTATGTGGCAGAGAGTAGAATGTCCAATAGACATCATCAACGGTAACGTTATACGGTGAACTTTTCAATTAATTTAGTCAGTTCTGTACAAGTAAAGGTAATGAGTTTGAAAGGAAAATTTCACAAAACAACTTTTCTTTGTGAAACAATAATGCATTACATAACATGTTTACTGAATACTGGCAGATAAAACCAATATTTTACCATCAAACCTGCACTGTAACTGTACTAATTTGATATGTATATTTTTAGAGTGCCTCACTGATGTGTTTAGAAATAGTGATGTCGCGAACATAAAATTTTCAGTTCACGAACGGCGAACGCGAACTTCCGCAAATGTTCGCGAACGGGCGAACCCGGCGAACCGCCATAGACTTCAATAGGCAGGCGAATTTTAAAACCCCCAGGGACTCTTTCTGGCCACAATAGTGACGGAAAAGTTGTTTCAAGGGGGCTCACACCTGGACTGTGGCATGCCGGAGGGGGATCCTTGGCAAAACTCCCATGGAAAATTACATAGTTGATGCAGAGTCTGGTTTTAATCCATAAAGGGCATAAATCACCTAACATTCCTAAAATGTTTGGAATAACGTGCTTTAAAACATCAAGTATGGTGTTGTATCGATCAGGTAGTGTAAGGGTTACGCCCGCTTCACAGTGACAGACCAAACTCCCCGTTTAACGCACCGCATACAACCGCAAACAGTCCATTTGCACAACCGCAAACTCCCCATTTGCACAAGGTTGGATACCAAGCTAGCCATGTTCCGTTCCTTGTCCTCACTGATGTCATTGAAGGTCTCTTCCTCCACCCAGCCACGTACAACACCAAGGGTCCCCGAAAGTTGACAACAAGCCCCCTGGGACACCTGCTGTGTTTGGTCTTCCACCTCCTCAAAGCCACCTTCCTCTTCTGACTCCTCTTCTTCAGACTCCTCTCTCTGCGTTGCCTCTCTCTGCGTTATTATAAGGTGTGTTAAGTAGTACTATTCCTATCAGTTTAATCCCTGTTACGTCCCCTATCAGGACGTGCATATGGCATCGATTTTAGGAACCGGGAGATGAAAAAAGATGCTTGGTCGGTCCTCCTACTTCAAATTTGGGGCACTGCGCGTGCAATCTAATATGCCACCAGATAGGAGTGGTGTGTTAAGTAGTACTATTCTTATCAGTTTAATCCCAATGTCACGACTACTAGTGTGGTCCAGCACGCAGAAACTATGTAAACATATACATAGGGAAGAAAAGGAAAATAAAAGGACAGAGCGTAAACCGGACCTTAGAATGGCCGGACTAATACGCTAGAGACAGAGAATGGTCAAAGGGAAAGCCGAGGTCAAGGAAGCCAGAAAATACACAATACCGTTTACACAAGCCAAGTCAGGGAAAACAGAATTCAGAATAACCAGGGAAAAGCCAAGATCAGGATACCAGGAAATCAGATTCACAATGATAAAGCACTCTCAGGAAACCAGGAACAGGAAACCACGACAGGGCAAGGTACTGGGGTGAGCTAGGGATTTAAATATCACGCGGCGGGCCGGCAGCCGCGACACCCTGTTACGTCCCCCTCATCAGGCCTTTTTTAGTCGAATGTATCGCCCACTGTCAGTCCCTTCGGGATCCATCCCTCATTCATCTTAATAAAGGTGAGGTAATCTAGACTTTTTTGACCTAGGTGACTTCTCTTCTCAGTGACAATACCTCCTGCTGCACTGAAGGTCCTTTCTGACAGGACACTTGAAGCAGGGCAGGCCAGAAGTTCTATCGCAAATTGGGATAGCTTAGGCCACAGGTCAAGCCTGCACACCCAGTAGTCAAGGGGTTCATCGCTCCTCAGAGTGTCGATATCTGCAGTTAAGGCGAGGTAGTCTGCTACCTGTCGGTCGAGTCGTTCTCTGAGGGTGGACCCCGAAGAGCTGTGGCGATGCGTAGGACTTAAAAAGGTCTGCATGTCCTCCATCAACAACACGTCTGTAAAGCGTCCTGTCCTTGCTGGCGTGGTCGTGGGAGGAGGAGGATTACTTTCACCTCTTCCCCTGTTAGATTCCCGTTGTGCTGTGACATCACCCTTATACGCTGTGTAAAGCATACTTTTTAATTGATTTTGGAACTGCTGCATCCTTTCCGACTTGCCGTAATTCGGTAACATTTCAGGCACTTTCTGCTTATCCCGGGGGTCTAGTAGCGTGGACACCCAGTACAGGTCGTTCTCCTTCAGTCTTTTTATACGAGGATCCCTCAACAGGCACGACAGCATGAAAGACCCCATTTGCACAAGGTTGGATGCCGAGCTACTCATGTCCCGTTCCTCGTCCTCAGTGATCTCACTGAAGGTATGTTCTTCCCCCCAGCCACGTACAACACCACGGGTACCAGATAGGTGACAACGAGTACCCTTGGATGCCTGTTGTGGTTGGTCTTCCTCCTCCTCCTCAAAGCCACATTCCTCCTCTGACTCCTCTTCCTCACAATCCTCTTCCAGCGTTGCCGCAGGTCCAGCAAGTGATGCTGATAAGGCTGTTTCTGGTGGTGATGGTGACCACAACTCTTCCTCTTCACGCTCATCTACGGCCTGATCCAGCACTTTTCGCAGGGCACGCTCCAGGAAGAAAACAAATGGTATGATGTCGCTGATGGTGCATTCAGTGCGACTGACTAGGTTTGTCACCTCCTCAAAAGGACGCATGAGCCTACATGTTTTTTCACCGCTGGATATCTGAAAAGTGCGTCATGGCCGTGTAGGAACGCCTGAAATGGCCACACACCTTCCTGGCCTGCTTCAGGACATCCTGTAAGCTTGGCTACTCATGCACAAAGCATTGTACGATCAGATTACACACATGTGCCATGCACGGCACATGTGTCAACTTGCCCAAATTCAATGCCGCCAACAAATTTCTTCCGTTGTCACAAACCAGTTGGTGCGGAGTCAGCCACTGATCCACCTGTGCGTTCAGGGCGGACAGGAGTGCTGGTCCGGTGTGACTCTCTGCTTTCAGGCAACTCAACCCCAAGACAGCGTGACACTGCCGTATCCGGGATGTGGAATAGTACCTGGGGAGTTGGGGGGGTGCCGTTGATGTGGAGCAAGACGCAGCAGCAGAAGAGGACTCAGCTGAGGAGGTTATGGAAGAGGATGGAGTAGGAGGAGAAGAGGAGGTGGCAGCAGGCCTGCCTGCAAGTCGTGGCGGTGTCACCAACTCCTCTGCAGAGCCCCGCATTCCATGCTTGGCAGCCGTCAGCAGGTTTACCCAATGCGCAGTGTAGGTGATATACCTGCCCTGACCATGCTTTGCAGAACAGGTATCAGTGGTCAGATGGACCCTTGCCCCAACACTGTGTGCCAGACATGCCATTACTTCCTTTTGCACAATCGAGTACAGGTTGGGGATTGCCTTTTGGGCAAAGAAATTTCGACCAGGTACCTTCCACTGCGGTGTCCCAAAAGCTACAAATTTTTTGAACGCCTCAGACTCCACCAGCTTGGTAAAAGCTGGCGGGCTAAGAGTTCAGTCAAGCCAGCTGTCAGGTGCCGGGCAAAGGGGTGACTTTGTGACATTGGCTTCTTACGCTCAAACATGTCCTTGACAGCCTGTACCACGGTGTCTATTAAAAATACACATTTATTTTTCAGTTCTACCACGGGGGAGAGTTTTACACTTAAAGATAATATTAATTGCCACACGGACTTTGTGGTGTATTTGCTACAATGTCCGTGTGGCATGCAATACGTGGGACGGACTAAGAGGATTTTGAAGGTTCGCCTATTAGAACATCTTAACAATATCAGAAAGAGACTGATGACACATTCAGTCCCATCCCATTGTATATCATGTCCCTTCTTTTCATTCAAGGATTTCAGATGTTGGGGAATCGAACGAGTTCCCCCTTTTTGGCGTGGGGGTAACAGCAGGGCCGGACTGGGAACTAAAAGCAGCCCTGGAAAAAATTCTATACCAGCCCAACAATGCGCCGCGGCAGCACAGGCGAAAATGCATCACACCCAAACACACACACAAAAAATGCATCACCGCCTAACACACACACAAAAAAATGCATCTTCGCTTGTTTTCTTGTGTTTCTTATTCCCTCTTTTGATTTTTTTTTTAACTCGTTTAGTGTATCTTGTCTCTAATTTTTCTCCTGTCTCTTAGAACCCCCCTTATGTGTCTTTTAACTCCCTCGTGTATCTTTTACTTCATCCCAGCCTGTGTGTCTCTTTTTACCTTTCTCCAGCCCTCTGTATGTCTCTTCCCCATCGCCTTTTGTGTGTGTCTAAGTCCCCCCAGCAAACCTTCTGTGTGTCTCTTTGTTTTCCCCAGTCCCTCTGTGTGCATATTTTTCCCCCAGCCCAGCTTTGTCCCCCACAAACCTTTTGTATGTCTCTTTGTCCCCCAGCAAACCTTCTGTGTGTCTCTTTGCCTTCCCCCAGACCCTCTGTGTGCCTCTTTCACCCTCTGTCTCTTTCTCCCCCCTCCGCCTGTTTCTCTCTCTTCCTCCTCTGTCTCTTTCTCCTCCTCCGTCTTTCTTCCCCCTCCCCCTGCCTCTTTCTTCCTCCTTTGTCTCTCTCTCCCTTCCTCCTGTGTCTCTCTCTTACCCCTCTTTCTCCCCCACTACCCCTCTGTCTCATTCTCCCCTGTGTCTCTTTACCCCCCTCACCCTGTGTCTCTCTCTTACCCCTCTTTCTAACTCTCTCTCCTCTGTCTCTTTCCCTCCCTTCCTCCTGTGTCTCTCTCTTTCCCCTCTTTCTCCCTCACTCCCCTTCTGTCTCTCTCTTCCCCCTCTTTCTCCCCTACTAGCTCTCTGTATCACTCTCCCCTGTGTCTCTCTTCTCCACCTCCCACTATTTCTCTCCTTCACCCACTGAGACTGACCTTGTCTGAAATCGGATCTAGAACGGCAGGGACAGCAATGTGATGTTGTCTCTCTCTCTCCATCATGCTCCCATGCGGTTCCCACAATTCCCTGCATGGACACATCATAGAGTAATTACTACTCTATGGTGTGGCTGTGCTGGGAATTGTGGGAACCGCATGGGAGCATGGTAGTTAGCTCCGCCCCCATCCTCATTCCTCCAATGCTTACTGACAGCTGCACGCCTGTCAGTATCCGTGAGTGTGCCGCCAGACCCAGTGGCGGATCCAGAGCCTGATCTCGGGAGGGGCACTTATAGATTATTTAAAAAAAAAAATAATCCTGGCACAATAACCACTACAGCTCAGTGTAGTAGTTATGGTGCCAGTAGTGCCAGGATCCCACCCCAGAGTAAGTAGTCATACCGTTTAAGAACAGTTTGACAACTTACCTGGGGTCTGCTGGGATATAGGGCATAGGAGAAGTGGTGTGTGTTAGGGGTGCAGTGTGTGTGTGAAAGGTGCAGTGTGTGTGTGAGCGGTGAAGTGAGTGTGAGTGCGTAAGGGCGGCAGTGTGTGTGAGGGTGGCAGTGTGTGTCTGTGTGGAGCAGTGTGTGTGTATGGGAGGGCACTGTGTGTATAGGGGGGTCGTGTGTGTGTGGGGGGCAATGTGTGTATAGGGGGGTCGTGTGTGTGTGGGGGGCAATGTGTGTATGGGGGGGCAGCAGTGTGTGGGGGCAATGTGTGTATGGGGGGGCAGCAGTGTGTGTAGGGCACTGTATGTGTCTGTGTGTGTATGGGTGTGCAGTGTGTGCAGGGCAGTGTTTGTGGGGCGGTGTGTATGGGGACAGTGTGTGTATGGGGGCAGTGTGTGTATGGGGGCAGTGTGTGTATGTGGGGACAGTGTGTATGTGGGGGCAGTGTGTGTATGTGGGGGCAGTGTGACCCCCCCCTCACCTCCCCTAATACACAGTTGACCTACCCCTCCCCAATACACATTTGACCCCCCCAATACACAGTTGACCTACCCCTCCCCCAATACACAGTTGACCTACCCCTCCCCAATACACATTTGACCTACCCTCCCCTAATACACAGTTGACCCCCCTCCCCAATACACATTTGACCTCCCCTAATACACAGTTGACCCCCCCTCCCCTCATACACATTTTACCTCCCCCCCCTCCCCTCCTCTCCCCTCCCTTCCCCTCATACACAGTTGACCCCCCTCCCCTCATACACATTTTACCACCCCCCTCCCCTCCTCTCCCTTCCCCTCATACACAGTTGACCCCCCTCCCCTCATACACATTTTACCTCCCCCCTCCCCTCATACACATTTTACCTCCCCCCTCCCCTCCCCTCCCCTGATACACAGTTGATCCCCCTCCCCCAATACACATTTGACCTCCCCTAATACACAGTTTTCCCCCCTCCCCTAATACACAGTTGACCCAACCTCCCCTCATACACATTTTACCTCCCCCCTCCCTTCCCCTCATACACAGTTGACCCCCCTCCCCTAATACACAGTTGTCCCCCCTCCCCTCCCCTAATACACAATTGACCCCCCCCTCCCCTAATACACAGTTGACCCCCCTCCCCTCCTCTCCCCTGATACACATTTGACCTCCCCCCCTCCCCTGATACACAGTTGACCACTCTAATGCATTACTGACCCCACCATCCCCCAAATGCAAAACACAATAGGTCCCCCAAGCCATTCTTACCTGCTGTACTACACGATGCAGCTCAATGGTGCAGTCAGTGACTGTAGAACCGCCGCCGCGCAGCCGCCGGATGTGACGTCATGTCGTCATATGCCACTCACATCCGGCGGCTTACAGGAAAAATCTGTGCGCCCCCTCAGTTCCTGCATCCTCTTACAGCAAGCCGCAGTAGCGGCTTGCGGCCGCGGCTGAGTCCGCGGCCGCATAGACCAACAGGCTACATATAATTTTTTCTCTTGTGGCTGAAAGTGCAGCCATATCTCAAAGCGGCCCCAGGGCCGGCGGCCTACCGGGAAATATCCCGGTATCCCGGTAGGCCAGTCCGGCCCTGGGTAACAGAGTTCAAAGACTAGCCCAAAGGGAGACGTTCTGGATACACAAATTACAGACCCTTACACCTAAGGGTCTGAATATAGATATCGATTTAATTTGTTTTTTTGATTAATATGGCCTAAATAAGACCTAGAATAGAAAATAAAGGTATGTGTGTTTTGCCTCCAATCTGGGGCTCTCTCTACAGTTGAAGGTTAATCCCCATTTAGATAGAGGATTTATATATATATTAAATATCAAGCAGCTATTTTTTACTCTATATGTTATGATTTACTGTCTTGTATGACTAAGATCATAAAAATATAATAAAAATACAGCAACCAATTGTTCTAATGTAAATAATGGATTTGCTCTAAGGATATATAGGGCTGGTATAATTTAAAATGTGGTAGATTCACTAAATAGAGTCTGTATGAAAAGTAGTTATTTAATGCACATTATTTCTTAAGCTATAACCCACTATTTATTTTTGTACTCATAATAATGGACTGCCTTAAGGTGCTAAATAGGTTTGTTCTAAAGATTTATATGAGGAGCACAAATAAAATGTGATACACTGAAGAATAACTAAGATGGTGATGGATTAACTATGATGTCCATTTTCATTAAGATTGTATAAAGTTATATTAAAAAAACAAAAAACAAAAAAAAAACACTTTATAATAATACATATAAGAAAGATGATCACTTTATAACATAAAGCCTTTGGCTTATAATACATTGAGGTATTATGATCACTGGGTGAAATATAAGGATTAACACTATTTTTTGTGATAGGATAAATGAGGAGGATGATACTCTATATATATATATTTGTAAATAACAGTTGAATATATTGTGCATGTCTAACAATCTTTTCTCTAGCAGAACTTAGGTTTTTATTTGTCCTAGTTTCATGCGATCTCTGAATGATCTGATCGCGTTCGGTTGCCATGGAGACGTCACCGGTGGAACGCATGTGGAACGCGGACGTTACCGCGACGTCACTTCCGGTTTTGGCAAAATATGATTACTCCCGACATTTGCCAAAAAGGGCGCGAATTATAAAATTGATAAATGAAAAACAGCTGCCACAAGAAGATTACTCCTCCAACCAGGAATAAGGAGGATTTACACACCCACTGGATCCACCAATGGACTTTAGGGATTAGCCCTATTTAAGGACACAGGGAGGGGGATTTGTATAGGATGTTTATTTATGGATATGAAATGAGAAAGAGACTGGATAGGGATTAGAGTGGAATCCTCCCAATTCGCAGTCCCTATACCCCAAGGAGACACTGGTTCATAGTAGAATGGCAGAAAAATGCCCGTATAGAACTAAAATGAAATATATAGAAAATAACAAATTTTTATTAGTCCCACTTAGGGAGAAAATAAATAAGAATCAGTGAAGATAATCAGTGACAAAATGTGTATAAACAGTGAAAGAGTAGAAAAAAATGTTTACAGGAGTCGTCTATAGTTTGCTATGTATTCTCTGCACTTTTAAACTAGTGATAACCAGCTAATAGGATAGACAGTATGGTAAAGTATCCATAAAATTAGTAACAATGTCTTGGTAAACCATAGTAGCTCTATTGGTGTGCAGATAACAATAGATATCATGCATAAAGGGTACACCCAGAGGCTAAAGGGCTACTGATTTGCCTTGGTCTGTGGTCTAGTGATAACCAGCTAATAGGATAGACAGTATGGTAAAGTATCCATATAATTAGTAACAATGTCTTGGTAAACCATAGTAGCTCTATTGGTGTGCAGATAAAAATAGATATCACCGTAGGTAGAAGTAATTAAATAAGTAGATATCTATCATGCATAAAGGGTACACCCAGAGGCTAGAGGGCTACTGATTTGCCTTGGTCTGTGGCCAAAATTCGTCAGGAGGCTAAATCAGTAGTTAAATACTAGCGGGTACCCTTGGGAAATGAGTTTAGTAGAGAGCCAATTAAATATGCTCTAAAGGTCACCCCAAATGAAGTGGTATAGGTGCAGGATGCTGGTAACCTCACCAAAGAAGCTTATAAGGTGAGAGTGTTGGCATTAAGAAAATCGTCACTTCCCTAGTGAGTTTGTTTTCTCAAATATCAGCTTAAGTGCTAAGTAAGCTAAGGTAGCGACAGAGGATACTCAATATTAGCCAAAATCCTAAGTGCCTAGATCCCACAACCCAATCAAAGTTAGAGCGATTCTCTCTTACTAGAAACTAAAGCAAGCAGGATACCTAGACTCCCTAAACTTCAATAAAGACCATGTGGTCGCGATAAAAGCTCAATGCGCGTTTCGGCGCTGCTGATGCGCCTTTCTCAAGAGCTTACCGGACTGGTATCGCGCCACAATTTTAAACCCCATCAGCTCCGCCCCTTGGCCTCTGACGTCATCGGCACATGCGACTTTCGTCAGTCAGGTGGGCGGGGAGCGGGTAGATGAGTGGCAGGAGCATCCTCACTGCCGGGGAATGGGTATGGTTAACCCTGTAAGTCCCAGTTCGTGCAGGAGGATGCTGGTTAAAGTGAATCCTAAGTTAGGATATATTGGTGAAGTAAAAAAGGTATATTTCAGATAAAATGAGCTGGTTGTATTGTATGCATACAGCTAGGTAAAATATGAATTAAAAGGACGCAGAAAATGAAAAATAAATCAATAAAGTAAATAGGCAACACACAAAAGAATGAAAATTATTGGACACACTAAAAAGAGGTATATACATATATACATCAGTGCCTTCATAGTAATAGTCATTGGTGAGGTGGTAAATTCTCACTAGAGTAGTAGGTATGTCAAAATAGATATGTACTATTTATTAGTGCAGAAGGCATGATCTTAATAGTGTGAATGCCACAGTAAGGATATATACAGAAGCTCTATAATAGAGACCACTTGTCGGATTCTATACCAAAACGTATAGGATCACATATATACTGATCATTGATATATTGATGAAATACTGGTAATACACATAATCAATCATATAATCAGCATGGAGGAAAAAATGAAAAAATGAAAAGATGATGGTACCCCCGGAAAGATGCTTCTCAGTGGATCGAAAAAAGAGACTCATACTAAAATCGGTGCTAATACACACTAATGTTTTAGATAAATGGGGCAAAGGAAAAGCCTTCATTTAGACCTTTTGGTTGTAGCGTCTTGAGTCTATATATCCTTTATGCATGATAGATATCTACTTATTTAATTACTTCTACCTACGGTGATATCTATTTTTATCTGCACACCAATAGAGCTACTATGGTTTACCAAGACATTGTTACTAATTATATGGATACTTTACCATACTGTCTATCCTATTAGCTAGTTATCACTAGACCACAGACCAAGGCAAATCAGTAGCCCTTTAGTCTCTGGGTGTACCCTTTATGCATGATATCTATTGTTATCTGCACACCAATAGAGCTACTATGGTTTACCAAGACATTGTTACTAATTATATGGATACTTTACCATACTGTCTATCCTATTAGCTGGTTATCACTCGTTTAAAAGTGCAGAGAATACATAGCAAACTATAGACGACTCCTGTAAAAAAATTTTTCTACTCTTTCACTGTTTATACACCTTTTGTCACTGATTATCTTCACTGATTCTTATTTATTTTCTCCCTAAGTGGGACTAATAAAAATTTGTTATTTTCTATATATTTCATTTTAGTTCTATACGGGCATTTTTCTGCCATTCTACTATGAACAAGTGTCTCTTTGGGGTATAGGGACTGCGAATTGGGAGGATTCCACTCTAATCCCTATCCAGTCTCTTTCTCATTTCATATCCATTTTTTAGGGTTATGCCCTCATACCCTGCAACCATACCAACACCAGTGGAAGGTCTTTTGGCCCCTCACTGGATGTTGAGTCTCTTTTGATGTTTATTTATGTATTGTACACTGATACATTGTTATTGTTTTTAATTGTGGTCCCTGAGGAAGTTCTTATAGAACGAAACGCGTAGGACAACTGTTTTGAAATTTATATCCTATGCTGAAATGGTGACTACACTTTTTATTTGAATACATTTTTTATTACTGAACCCTGACCTGTGGATGTCTTTTGGTGAAACAAGGATCCAGAGGTGATAAGAAATACCAGCTAGCCCCTCATTACATCGGGCGAGGCACCCTTATATCGTCTACATCTTGTAAGTGCAAAAGATTTGTGTGAGTGCAAAAGCATGAAATATTGTGTTTTATAACAATATCACACAATGTTTTGTTTTATGTTTCTTCTGTAGATTTACATATCCAGAATCTTCTTTGTTTTGATTTACACTATATATGATATAGGTCGCTTGTTTGGGTAGCGACCTAGGGAGGCTGTCACACATCTTTATAAGCTAAGTACCATTGCTTTTTATATTATTATTTTTCTGTATATTGTTTGAGATATACTTGTAAGCTAATGTCCTTGACAGACACCTGACCGTGGGCAGATGAGCAGGAACTGCTCAAGGCGAGAGACGGAGTGGCGGATGGTTGAGAGGGGGCAAAGAGGACAGCAGTGGTTGACGTGGCTGAAGATGCTGGACCAGGAGGAGGATGGCGGCTTTGAGATTGTGTGCTGCTTGTACTCATGTGTTGATCCCATAGGCGTTTGTGATGTGCGATCATGTGCCTTCGCAAAGCAGTTGTACCTAGGTGGGTGTTGGACTTCCCACGACTCAGTTTCTTTTGGCACAGGTTGCAAATGGCATCGCTGTTGTCAGAGGCAGACACACAAAAAAAATGCCAGACTGCTGAGCTCTGCAATGACAGCATTCTGGTGGTGGCAACAGCATGCGTTGATTGGCGTGCTGTCTGGCTGACCCCGGGTGCCGATGCATGCTGTCTGACTGTGCCACTAGCTCCTTGTGACGACCTCCCCCTGCTTCCAACTCGTCTCCTCCTCCTCCTCTCTGTCTCCCCATCTGAACTTTCCCCCTGTTCTCTTCCAGCGGGCACCCACGTGACATCCACGGACGCAACTCGGTCTCTGTGACTCTGTCCTCTCTTGGTTTTCCTCCTATCTCTCCCAACGCTCATTTAGTGTCTCCTTTTCCAAGGATACCTCCTCCCCTCGCCCTGTCTCGGTTGGAGTTCCCCAAGGCTCTGTCCTTGGTCCCCTTCTATTTTCTCTTTATACTGCCTCTCTTGGAAAACTTATTGCCTCTTTTGGATTCAACTACCACCTGTACGCTGATGACACTCAGATATACCTCTCCTCACCGGACCTCTCCCCGGCCGTCCTGCAACGTGTCACTGCTTGCCTCTCTTCCATCTCTGACTGGATGTCGTCACGCTTTCTCAAACTTAACCTCTCTAAAACTGAACTCCTTGTCTTTCCTCCTCCTAATACTGATCCTCCTCTCTCACTCTCCCTTCAAGTCAGTGATATCCACATAAGTCCATCCCTACAAGCGCGCTGTCTTGGCGTCATACTTGACTCTGGTCTCACCTTTGAGTCTCACATCCAGTTTGTTGCCAAGTCCTGTAGGTTCCAACTCAAAAACATAGCCCGCATCCGCCCCTTTCTTACGCAAGATGCTACCAAGGAGCTTGTCCATGCTCTAGTAATT
The DNA here is from genome assembly GCF_036172605.1 of Pelobates fuscus. Classification (NCBI taxonomy): domain Eukaryota; kingdom Metazoa; phylum Chordata; class Amphibia; order Anura; family Pelobatidae; genus Pelobates; species Pelobates fuscus. The sequence goes on along the minus strand of NC_086320.1, from coordinate 354,857,816 downwards.
TCCCGCATGGATTACTGTAACCCTCTCCTGATTGGTCTCCCCAAAAGCCGTACTGCCCCGCTACAGTCTGTAATGAATGCTGCAGCTAGACTGATTTTCATATCCAGTCGGTCCTCTCACACCTCGCCCCTCTGCCAGTCCTTACATTGGCTCCCTGTATCCTATAGGAGTCAATTCAAAGTGCTAACCCATACATTTAAAGCACTGAACAATTCCAACCCCTCTTATATCTCTTCACTGATCCAGAGGTATGCCCCTCCTCGTACCCTCCGCTCTGCCCGCGACCACCTCCTGACCGCTGCTCGCACCCGTACGGCCAACTCACGCTTGCAGGACTTCTCACGGGCGGCTCCTCTCCTATGGAATAACTTGCCTACTGCCATCAGACTCTCCCCTAGTCTTCAATCATTTAAGAAGGGCCTTAAATCCCATCTCTTCAGGAAAGCGTATGGCCTCCCAGAGTAATCTCTCCCTTACATACCTGTCTCTTGCTCTCCTATGGGATAGTGCTTTGCTCTCTCCTCCAGCTCTGCTTCACTCCTACTTGATATTTCCTATCCTAATGTTTCTAATACCCCACCTCCTATAGACTGTAAGCTCATTTGAGCAGGGTCCTCTTCAACCTATTATTCCTGTAAGTTTTCTTGTAATTGTCTTATTTATTGTTGCATCCCCCCCTCTCAAAATATTGTAAAGCGCTACGGAATCTGTTGGCGCTATATAAATGGCAATAATAATAATAATAATAATAATCAACCGCTTCACTTGTATCTGACAACTCAGCAAAGGAAGCAGCAGCGGGTACAACATCATCATCATCACACCGTACGTCCATGTGTGTAATGCTGCTTGACTGAGACATATCCCTGTTATCTACATCCTCTGGCAATAATGCTTGCGCATCACTCATTTCTACCAACTGATGTGTAAATAACTCCTCTGACATACCAAGTGAAGCGGCTGTGGTGCTAGTGTTGGTGGTGGCGGCAGGCGGGCGAGTGGTAACTTGAGAGGTGCCCGAAGCTAAGCTGGAGGAGGATGGTGCGTCAAGGTTCCGAGCGGAAGCTGTAGAAGATTGGGTGTCCTGTGTTAGCCAGTCAACTATGTCCTCAGACTATGTCCTCGAGTTCAGGGTACGTGGCCTCTGAACACTGGGCATTATTCTAGGGCCAAAGGGAATCACAGCACCACGACCACGACGGCCCCTGCGAGGTGGGCTGCCTCTGCCTGTCATTTTTTTTTTCAATTAGTGGTACTATGCGTGCAAGCTACTCTGACAACAGATATGAGTGGCACTGTGCAGTGGCAGAAGTTGGCAGAGTAGACGCTGTAGGCCTGACACACACGCTGGCAGACAACTAACTGCTATTCAATCTATTACAATCTATTTTTTTTTAAATGTACACTACTGTTACACCAGATATGAGTTGCACTGGTGTGACACTGTGCCCTGGCAGGCCCTGAAACGCACACTCATGAAGGAAACTGACTGCTATTATATTACAGTAAAAAAAGTTTTTTTTTTTTAAATGCAAGCTATTGTGACACCAGTGAGTGAATGGTGGCACTGGGCAAGTGGGCACAGTATATGCTGTGAGCCAGACACACAGGCTGGCAGGCAGGCAACTGCAATTACATTACACAGAAAAAAAAAGCAGACTGATGTTCTAGCCCTAAAAAATGCTTTTTGGGGTGCTGTCCTTACAGCAGAGATCAGATGAGTCCTTCAGGACTGTAGTGGACACTGAATACTACCTAGCTATCCATTTCCCTATCAAATCAGCAGCAGCTACACTGTCCCTCCTCTCACTAAGAATGCAGCTCCACAATGAATGTAAAATGGATGCTGTCCAGGAGGTGGGAGGGTCTGCTGCTGATTGGCTGGAATGTGTCTGCTGACTGTGAGGTACAGGGTCAAAGTTTACTCAATGATGACGAATAGGGGGCGGACTGAACAGCACATATGCCCGCCTGCCAACGTCATTGGAGCAACTAAATGACCTCCATTTGTCTAAATATACATAGGGATTAAGGAGAAAGCGCAAGTAACATTTTCTTTTCTTTGGTTTTTACTATATATTGGGGCTGATGTGTATTGTAGTCGTTGCTGCTGGTCCAGCAATAATGGGACTAAGCGCAGGACTTCTCTTTTTGTATTTGAACAGCACATATGTTCGCCATTCGTGGCGAACGCGAACAAGCGATGTTCGCCAGGAACTATTCGCCAGCGAACCGTTAGGGACATCACTATTTAGAAACATAAAAACATAGAATGTGATGGCAGATAAAAACCATTCGACCGATCTAGTCTGCCCAATTTTCGAAATACTTTCATTAGTCCCTGGCCTTATCTTATATCTAGGATGCTTAAACTCCCTCACTGTGTTAACCTCTACCACTTCAGCTGGAAAGCTATACCATGCATCCACTACCCTCTCAGTAAAGTAATACTTCCTGATATTATTTTTAAACCTTTGTCTCTCTCATTTAAGACTATGTCCTCTTGTTGTGGTAGTATTCACTGCCGAAGTTTTGTTTCTACTTCTTTAGAAAAAAAGTAATATTTTATCAACCATGGGATGAATTGCTGGTATATGGTATTAGGGGAGAACAGCATTTTTTGACTGCAGATTGCTAGTCACATATACCAAACGATTACAATGATATACATTTCCATAACAGTCATAGCAAACATTTAACCAATTAAGACAATTTGAAATTGAAGGTTCATTTTGTGGGGTCATTGGTTTTCCAATTCTTGTCACGCGCCCACCACTTCCTTCTTAAAGGGACACTATGAAACCCCACTGTGCTGCGGGTCTAATGAGGAACTGCCAGCTTGAGCATTAATAGGTGGTTGTGATTGGCTCAGAGTATCACCTGAGAGAGTCAGCTGGCTTCTTTCAACCTATCAGAGTGGGGGCCAAGGTGTTGGTGGTCAATGGGCCTTTTTCAGTGCTAAACTGCTTAAGGAGAGACAGTGCCAATGGACTCAAGGCAATATGTCCAATTCAATAAGATGGAATAGTTATAGTCCCTACAGCATCCTCATAGTAGAACTACAGGAGGGGACTCTTCCATAAATGTCAAAACAAGGGACAGGACTAGAATAATGCACTCAATAGTCCTGGCACCAGATCTGACCCATCCTGCAAGAAAGAGGCTGTGATATCACCAATAGTGCACTGAATCTTTGTAATTATGTTTGATATGGTAATCTGAGGTCTGGGGAATATTTCATGTTACAATTTCTTGCAATTTAACTTTTTACAATTACTTTTTTTTTTTTAAATGTTCCATGCTCATTGTGCCTAGAGGGATATCAGCTACACCTCGCTGAAGAGGCACAAAGAAGGCTAAAATGATTGCCCACGGTTGCTGTATCTCTTGCGCAGAGGTAACTTGCCAGCATTTCATATCTGGACTGCCTTTGTGGGTGGGATCATTCAGATATGCAAATAGTATGCACATAGGTTCTCTCGGTAATGGCACAAGTGAGAAAAAACATTTTTGAGACCTGAGTGAGGACTAACCAAAAGGCAAGCTATTGAGGTTTCTCTGAGCTTTTGCCCATTTTCAGAATTCTTATATTCTCTGTTATTGCTGCACATATCCTTTTAGAAGATAACAAGACCCACACAAGTGTGCTTCTGTGCCAGAAATCTAATGACATTAATATATTGATTAACCATAAACCATATATATATATATATATAAATAATAATAGATTTTCTGTTGTTTATTCCTCATTCTCGGGTGCTCTACCTGGAATCTGTTGAAGTCACTCCCCCAACTTGGGGATCACAGCCCTGAGTGCTCCTATCACAACTGGGACTATGACTGCCTTCACTTTCCACATCCTTTCTAGTTCTTCTTTCAGTCCTTGGTATTTGTCCACCTTCTCATGGTCCTTCTTCTTGATGTTATAGTCACTGGGTATTGCCGCATCCACCACGACTGCAGTTTTTCGTTCCTTGTCTACCACCATGCTGTCTGGTTGGTTGGCCAGCACTTGCATGTCTGTCTGGGTCTTGAAGTCCCACAGGATCTTAGCCCTGTCATTCTCAACTACCCTTTGTGGTTCATCCCCCTTGAAGAGCCACCTTACCGGCGAAAAGCGCGTCGGGGTTCTGCTCTCCACTATCCTCTAACATGAATTACCTTAAGATTTTTTTTGTTTATAATTAGACTTAGTCTTTTCTCAATGGTGCTTACCTTAGACTAGTAGCTTCTTACATAGAACAGGTGTCCTTGAAGGCACAGATTAGTAGTTTATAGGACGACAGTCAAAATCACTATTTTGGATATTAGTCACACATTCAGTGATTTGATCTTTTTATCTGGCATTAGATAAAATGGATCCTTTAGTGACATTCAGTACAATAAACATTGGAGACACAAATATACTTCTTTTCTTGTTCCTTCCCTCTTCATTGGTAGTCCCACAGCGGAAGAAAATATCTAATTTCTCTGGCTTTGCAATCAAAGTTTGGAAAGTTATTAGCAAAAGACCATTTCCCTTTATTTTTATTATATTTTTTTGTGGGATGTATCGTTGGTTCAACACCCGCGTGGAAAAATCAGCTCAAATGTAAGAGTTTTCAAGGGAATTCCTACAACGGTGCCAATTTTCACACATTTTACTTTTTGGCATGCGTCTTGCATGGATCTCCATTTTGGGGTTGTAACAAGACGGGTTTGGTTACTTTTTGTGGTCATGAGCGATACATTCCTTGACGCAGCTCGGTAATCAACGTTGAGATACATTCTGCTTGTATAAGAATAGTATTAAACATTATGCTTGTAATAACTACATAAAGAGGCCCAACTAGAATCACACACACACTTTAAGTGTTGCCACTAAATAGCATTAAATTGGTTCCATAACATTTTATTACACTCTTTAATGTGGTGAAGCAGCATAACAAAGTGTGCAGATATTTGTCTTTTTTTTTATAAACTGTGAGAATATATTCAGCACATGCAATCTTCTCTGATTTTGGTTTTCTGCCATTTGAATGTTTTCCTCCCACATTTTTAAGTGGGGCAGTCATATTTTCATGCGTTTTGTAAGTTTTTGTTTAACATCTTAGGACCGTAAATGGTTAGAAATTAAATCTACTTATCTTGTGGTTAATTTCATTTGTATTTTCAATGAACCCATATCTACAAAAATGGTCAGATCATGAACTATTAAGGCAGTGATTCCTAATCTGCTATTGCAAGGTTAGCTTGTCAACACATTCTTAAACTGTTATTTAATACGATAAATTAAATTGAGCAAAACACCTTCATTAAGATACTCGTAGTGAAAATTTGTCTCTTAATTACTGGGGAATGTGGTGCTGTTTCAGTAAAATATCTGTTGTGGAATGTTCCCTGTTTAATATAGTGTGCCTGTTCACAGAACACACCTGGTTCCACTATTTTTGGCTTCAGAACGCTGACGTCAGAAGGTGTGCTTGCATTGACACACGTTTGATGCACAAATCTGTGAGAGCAATAGTTAAGGGCAATGTCTGTGCATCAATCAATCTGCAGCAACTAACAAATTAACTATGAAGAAGACAAAACATATCATTTTGGTCTGTATTTGTTCAAGTGCTGTTTTTAAGTATTAATTTTATGTCTATTAAACTGGTGATTTGCTATTAAGATTATTGTGAACTAAAATTCTTACCAGGGGCAGCCAACAAATGGGTGAGATTTATTGGAGTTATATTTTACATAAGTGTGTTGAGCAAATGGTTATCTCAATATTCCCACATACGTCACATGCATATTTTACCTCCGATCAGCCTTAGCCAGAATCTCATTGATCCTGAGTTGTAGTACAGATGGGGTAGGCAACTTCTTGTATTCAATTTGATGAGACATAAATTCTTATGAAGGGCAAAGGTCAAAAACCAAAACCAATTTAGAAAATTAAATTTCCTGAGAGCTGGAAGCAGTGGCTTTAACATTGTATATGTACCTCATTTAAGTACAGGTGTCCGGGGTTAGAAGGTGGAAGGTGTCTTGGGTTAGAACATTTAATTAGCCTTGAGATCTTGGGGAAGTGGCCAGTCTAATATAGCAAATAGTTTCTATTAGGGTCCATTTGAGAGCTGGTGGATGCAATTATGTGTCAACTAATGGAATTTAGGTTGTTTATAAAGGCACTTGCAATTTAATCCATTGTTTGGAAGTCTAGAGAATACCTGCCAGTCTTGAGTATTATGTGAGGCAACGTCAATTGAGTGAATCAACATGCCTTCTAGATAGGCTATTACACAGCTCTAGAGAAAATCCATAAGAATGATATTAATGAATCTTTGGAGAATTAATCAAGTATTAATTACAGAGATTAAAAGGCACGACTGTATACTAATAATGTCAATTGCACGTGTTGAATGCCATCTTCCTCCTATATATGAACTATCCCTAAAATTTTGTTTTTGGAAGATCTTACATCAATATCAAACAATTCAATCAAACTGTAAAAGACTCTACAGAGTTACATAGGAAAATATCTGGATCTAAGAATGTAAATACAAGTGAAGTGAAGGTCTCTTGTGTTTATCCTTGATAGCCTGACATGTCCTTAGATGTGTATCAGGTAGGAAACTAACACCATTCCTCCAAACAGTGGGAGTTATAAGGCCATTTTGGGAATGCCCTAGTTGGCTTCGCCAGCGACTCAACTTGTATCACTGGTGATGCACATATTATACAGGCACAAGTGGAAAGAGAGCAAGTCTGCCCAGTAAAAAAGCTTGTCAGCCTGGCGTCAATCATTCAACACTGATAGACAGCCTCCAGGTCAGCTCCCAACACAGAAGACGATGCAGAGATTGTTGCTGAAGCTCTCTATAAATGGTCCTCGTGTCCGCTGCACAATGCATGCTCCCATTTCCTTGATGTCCCGGAAGCAGAGCACCAGAGAAAAAGATCAGGACAGCAAAACCCAAAAATAGCGACCCACCGAAATTGGGATAGTTAAGAAGACTTGTAACAGTTCTAGCTCTGCACATTCTCTACTTTGGTTCTATTCTACATCTCTCACTATTTAGTCAACAGATTTTGTTACACGTTCTGCCACACCTTTCATTTCTCTCTGTAAAGAGAAAGCAGTTGATCTCCAGGGCACCGGTCCAGCCATTTTCTTTGCTACAGTGATCTTCCATTCGTCTAAATTCTCAGATTATGAAAGTAACTGATACAGACCTGTTATTGACGGCAGTTGAAAAGACCACATGGGATGATAAATGACATCTTTAAATGTTCAACCTTGTTGGATTTATATTACAGCCACAGATCACATTGTTTATTTAAGTGGCATTACTCAAAGCAGCCGATCTGGATTAATCTTCTTATCCCACAAATTGGAAATTTGATTTCAGTCCAAAGAAAATCAAATGCAATCAAAAAATATAACTAAATATCAAGATTTTTTATTTTTTTTTTAGATAAAATTCACAAATAAAAAAGAGGGGCAAGGATTGACATATAGTGGCAATAAAATAAGTGTACGCAAATCTGCATTAAGTTAAATCATATAAAAAATGGTCCTGTGCTAAATCAGATTCTAGAAAATGGTTAATGTAAATTTAAAAAAAAACAAACAAGAAAAAAGTAACACTGAATAAATATTAAAAAGTACTTAGTATAGACAAGAATTCTAGAATGGGGAGTTAATCCCTGAGGTTAAACATTTATAATGATGTAGTTTAGCATCTGTACATCATTCATCTTAGTTACTCAACACTCTGTATAATATTACTGTTATACTTCCTTGTAACTGTAATACGCATTAATGTGATCTGTTAAAGGAGCACTATAGTGTTAGGAATACAAAACTGTATTCCTAACACTATAGTGTCCCTCTGCCCCCTGCACCTTTCCCCCAGCGAATAGAGTGTGAAAACCACCATTTTTCACCTACCTGATCCCAGTGGTTTGGTCTCCTCTGACGTCAGCGAGTGCTGCAAATGCGTAATGCCTTCCCCATAGGAAAGCATCGAATCAATGCTTTCCTACGGGGATTTTCAAGATGTTGGATGTCCTCATACAACGGACATCCAACGTTGTTTCATGGAGTTAAACTCTGTGAAAGGTCAGGAAGTGCCTCTAGTGGCTGTCTTGTTGTCATAACCCTGCAATGTAAACATTAACATTTCTCTGAAACAGCAATGAAGACTCATACAAGGGGTTCACCTGCTGTCAGTCACAGCAACTACAGTGCATGTTCTGTTGCTGCCATGATTATACTTCTGGTGAATGCATCTTGCACTTATCTAGAGAAATATAGAAATTGAATGACAGATATTGGTTTATTCTGATGCCAAAGCACTGACAATGATGCCCGTAAATGTGTGTCTATGGGGTGTTACACAATACTTTGTGTTCCCAGCAGGGGCTGATTGGGTAATTGGACAGAATGTAGGTATGAGCAAGGGGTTGGTTTCACATTAGTGTAACCCAATCACTCTGCTTAATGGTGACTGCCAGACTGGTGGTTAGAGGGACCAGACACATGATCCTACAAGCCACAGAATTTACATTACAAAATGGGTTATTTAGCAGCTCAGAAGATGCTTTAAAATTGGTTATGTCACTACTCGTGCTGTGAATTTCTACCGAGCAATTTTGTCCCTGTTAGAGCATTTGCTTGTTGATGGCACTGCCTATTTACACAAACTAGTAAATAACATTTTAGGATAAAAACGCAGAATCGTAAAAAAAAACCCCAAAAATAATTATTCCAAGAAGTAAATGTATTTTTTAAAGTTGAATTAAATATGAAAATGTGATATGGTGAGAATACAGTGGGGATCTACTTGTTTTTTAAATGCTGAATCACATTTTGTATATTGTGGGTTTCCATTTTCCCTTTCTAAATCGATGTTTGCCTTCCTCAACGGTACCATCACTTCTATAAAGCACTGACCAATTCTAGCCCCTCCTATATCCAGGGCCGGATTAACATAGGGGCTGATAGAGCTGCAGCTCCAGGCCCAGGCCCATGGAATAGGCCCATTAAAAAAAAAAAAAAAAAAAAAAACTTTTACACGCCATTCTTAGGTTTGCCCCCTGACTGGTATTTTACTGTCACAGCTGGTATTTGAGGATGTCTGGCCATGCCGGTATTGCAGTAATACCGGCAATAGAAATGCAGGTATTTTTCTCAGTAGAAACTGAGATTACTCTGCAATACCAGCACCAGCCAGTAGAGGTCACTGTGTGTGGAGAGAGGCAGGGATAGAAAGTTACAGCATCTCCCTGATTCTCTCTACTACTCACTGATTAATGGGGGAGCACCTACACAGCACAGAGTCCAAACAGCAGCTATACAGCTCTGGTGAGGGATGGGAGGAAAGGCAGCAGGGAGACATGGGGACACAGACACTAGGGGGCACTGAGACACTAGAGGACACTGGGAGACATGGAGACACCAATACTAGGGGGCACTGTGAGACATGGGGACGCTGTGAGACATAGGGACATTGGGAGACACTGAGACATTGGGACACGGAGACACTAGGGACACAGTGTCCCTATGTCTCCCAGTGCCCCCATGTCCCCCAGCCAGTGTCCCTAATGTCTGTGTCCCCATGGCTCCCAGTTTCCCCTAGTCTCCCAGTGTCCCCTAGTCTCCCAGTGTCCTCTAGTCTCCCAGTGTCTGTGTCCCCATGTATCTCAGTGTCCCTAATGACTCAGTGTCCCCATGCCTCCCAGTGTCCCCAAATGTCCGTGTCCCCATGTCTCCCAGCCAGTGTCTTTAGTGTCTGTGTCTCCATGTCTCCCAGTGTCCCTATGTCTCCCAGCCAGTGTTCCTATGTCTCCCAGCCAGTGTCCCTAGACTCCCAGTGTCCCCATGTCTTCCAGTGTCCCCAAGCCTCCCAGTGTCTGTGTCCCCATGTCTCTCAGTGTCCCTAGTGTCCCCATGTCTATGTCCACAAGTGTCCCCATGTCTCCAAGTGTCCCCAAGTGTCTGTGTCCCTATGTCTCCCAGCCAGTGTCCCTAGTGTCTCAGTGTCCCCATGTCTCCCAGTGTCCCCTAGTCTCCCAGTCTCTGTGTTCCCATGTCTGTCATTGTCCCTAGTGTCTTAGTATCTCCAAATGTTTCAGTATGCCCATGTATCCCATTGTCGGTGTCCCTAGTGTCTCAGTGTCCCTAGTGTCTCAGTGTCCCCAAATGTCTCAGTGTCCCCATGTATCGCAGTGTCTGCCTACAACCATCAAGCTCTCCCCTAGTCTTCAATCATTTAAAAAGTGCCTCAATACCCATCGCTTTGGGGGGCGGAGCTTGGAGCCGGAGCTGAATGTCCGCCATATCCATTCACTCCTGAGACAGCTGCTGAAAATCCGCAAACATCTCCTTACCACGACACCATCCGACCCTGTAACCGGGAGAACCGGCATCAGGACTCACACCCGCATCGATAGATGCCTTTCTTTCAGAGCCCGAAGACCGGGAGAACGAAACGGCAGACTCGGGCCTACCTCCCAGCGGCTTACCGCGACCTGGATATCCTCCTTGGCGGGACGCCTGAACGGAGCTGCACTGCATCACAGAGCCCACATACCTCTCCCGGCGACAAGACTCCGGTAAATATGGGGCGCCGCACGCAAAAACCACAATCAGGCCCCACAGCTGAGCATCCAGACCATGGAGCCATGCTACAACGGCAACCACAACCCAAGATGGCCGCCGCAGAGGCCCCAGCCACACTATCACAACCCCACTTGGGGGCTCACCCTAATACACAGCCCAGACCGGACCCAGCACAGGTCCAGGTACCATCACTGGTGACTCCTGATGACAACTCACTAGCCACAAAAAGGGATTTACAAAACTGGATGCTAGACATTCAGAAAATGCTCTCTGCTGACATAGGGACCCTTAAAGCTGACATGCAAAAGGTTACAGTCCGTGTCAAGGCGACAGAGGATCAAATATCGGAAATCCACAATAATATGTCCAATATGAAAGACCACATGCAACACCTGCACGCAGTGCAACAAACCCTCACGTTGCAGATGTCCACCCAGGAAGACCGCGCACGACGCAACCATATTAAAGTCCGCGGCATACCGGGTGACATAACTGCGGATGAACTGCCACACTACACCAGGAGACTCCTGGCCACCATTGTGCCCCCGGCAACTGCCCGGAAAATCAACTTGGACGGGATATACCGTCTCCCAACTCCACTGACTGCACCCACCAACGATGCCAGAGACGTAATCCTCCGCTGCACCACATCGTACGAGAAGTCTCAAATTATGACAGCACTCCGCGGCAAAACACCCCTCACATTTGAGAACTCACATCTTTCCTTCTTCCAGGACATATCTCGAGCAACACTTCAATGGCGGAAATCTCTGAGCCACCTTACCAATCAGTTACGCACCAAGGGGATACAATACCGCTGGGGACTACCAAGATCCCTCACAATCACTCATGCTGGCAATGTCCACAAGATCACCACAGGGGCGGATGTCCCTGCTCTGATGTCCACACTGGGACTCACACCGACATCTACTGAGTTACCCCAGCAGACCGCCTCCTGGAACCCTGACACCGCAGTGACTTTCGTCCCACGGGCAACAGCATCTCTGGACTCAGCCACATGACTGGACTTAAAGTTGACCGAACCTGCGGCAGCAACGAGAGCTGCAACACAGTTCCTACTTGTTCACATTTTTTGTTTACAGTTTGAGTTGTCATTTAGGCTGTCATCTGTATTACCATTTGATGTTGATGCATGCTCGCACTAACTTGTAACCACCCCAAGCAGCCGTACACATACCATAATAGGTAACCCCCTCCACCCCCCCCGCTACTCCCTTGGTTAGGAGTACCCACAACCCACAAATGCCCTAGATACCACAAGAATGGTGCTAACAACCTGGGCACCACATATAGAAGCATTTGGGACCCCACACACAAGTGAGACCGCACACATCACCTGAACTCCCCTCTTGGCACATAATGTAACCGGTAGCGAACTACTACCATACACATACAACCACAAGGTTCCACCCCACACCAGGAACGTGTGCACACACACCGACGCCTAAAGCTCCGAACACGTAACACGCAGCTTTACTCCTCACGATAGTGCCCACATATGGGGTTTTTCTCCAGCAGACAGTCTAACTTGTTTAAATATTGTTTAATTTTTAAGGCCGTAATGCGACATGTGTTTCATGACCGCAGACCTCTATGCTTTTACTAACTTACCGTATACGGCGTACCAAACCTATACCCTACTCCCATAAAAAGAGGCTGCATAGCAAAAGTATGATGTATGAAAAAATTTCCGTCAACACATTGTGAAAATTGTAAATATCTCGTGTACCATGCATATACAGGGAGTGCAGAATTATTAAGCAAGTTGTATTTTTGAGGATTAATTTTATTATTGAACAACAACCATGTTCTCAATGAACCCCAAAAACTCATTAATATCAAAGCTGAATATTTTTGGAAGTAGTTTTTAGTTTGTTTTTAGTTATAGCTATTTTAGGGGGATATCTGTGTGTGCAGGTGACTATTACTGTGCATAATTATTAGGCAACTTAACAAAAAACAAATATATACCCATTTCAATTATTTATTTTTACCAGTGAAACCAATATAACATCTCAACATTCACAAATATAAATTTCTGACATTCAAAAACATAACAAAAACAAATCAGTGACCAATATAGCCACCTTTCTTTGCAAGGACACTCAAAGGCCTGCCATCCATGGATTCTGTCAGTGTTTTGATCTGTTCACCATCAACATTGCGTGCAGCAGCAACCACAGCCTCCCAGACACTGTTCAGAGAGGTGTACTGTTTTCCCTCCTTGTAAATCTCACATTTGATGATGGACCACAGGTTCTCAATGGGGTTCAGATCAGGTGAACAAGGAGGCCATGTCATTAGATTTTCTTCTTTTATACCCTTTCTTGCCAGCCACGCTGTGGAGTACCGTATTTATCGGCGTATAACACGCCCCGGCGTATAACACGCACCTCATTTCCAGAAGGAAATTCCAGGAAATTTCCACCCCTCCCATAGTATTCCCCCCCCTCATCCCATAGTGTTCCCCCCCTTTCCATAGTAATCCCCCCCCTCCCATAGTATTCTCTCCCCCCTCCCATAGTATTCTCCCCCCCATAGTATTCTCCACCCCCTCCCATAGTGTCCCCCCCTTTCCATAGTATTCTCCCCCCCCCCCTCCCATACTATTCTCCACCCCCCATAGTGTGTGTCCCCCCCCTCCCATAGTGTCCCCTAGTGCACTTTCCCTCTGTCCCATATTTTCTTACCTGTCTTGAAGCGTGGGCCGGCTTCACAGCACGCACCGCGGAACTGGAACTTAAATTTCAGGTTCCGGTTTCCGGCGGGACTGAAAGGAAGTGTGCACACAATAGTGTGCACACTTCCTTTCAGTCCCGCCGGAAACCGGAACCTGAAATTTAAGTTCCAGTACCGGCGGGACTGAAAGGAAGTGTGCACACAATAGTGTGCACACTTCCTTTCAGTCCCGCCGGAAACCGGAACCTGAAATTTAAGTTCCAGTTCCGCGGTGCGGGCTGTGAAGCCGGCCCACGCTTCAAGACAGGTAAGTAAATGTGGGATATCGGCGTATAACACGCACCCATGATTTTCTCCCTATTTTCAGGGAGAAAAAGTGCGTGTTATACGCCGATAAATACGGTACTTGGACGCGTGTGATGGAGCATTGTCCTGCATGAAAATCATGTTTTTCTTGAAGGATGCAGACTTCTTCCTGTACCACTGCTTGAAGAAGGTGTCTTCCAGAAACTGGGAGTTGAGCTTGACTCCATCCTCAACCCGAAAAGGCCCCACAAGCTCATCTTTGATGATACCAGCCCAAACCAGTACTCCACCTCCACCTTGCTGGCGCCTGAGTCGGACTTGAGCTCTCTGCCCTTTACCAATCCATCCATCTGGCCCATCAAGGCTCACTCTCATTTCATCAGTCCATAAAACCTTAGAAAAATCAGTCTTGAGATATTTCTTGGCCCAGTCTTGACGTTTCAGCTTGTGTGTCTTGTTCAGTGGTGGTCGTCTTTCAGCCTTTCTTACCTTGGCCATGTCTCTGAGTATTGCACACCTTGTGCTTTCGGGCACTCCAGTGATGTTGCAGCTCTGAAATATGGCCAAACTGGTGGCAAGTGGCATCTTGGCAGCTGCACGCTTGACTTTTCTCAGTTCATGGGCAGTTATTTTGCGCCTTGGTTTCTCCACACGCTTCTTGCGACCCTGTTGACTATTTTGAATGAAACGCTTGATTGTTCGATGATCACGCTTCAGAAGCTTTGCAATTTTAAGAGTGCTGCATCCCTCTGCAAGATATCTCACTATTTTTAACTTTTCTGAGCCTGTCAAGTCCTTCTTTTGACCCATTTTGCCAAAGGAAAGGAAGTTGCCTAATAATTATGCACACCTGATATAGGGTGTTGATGTCATTAGACCACACCCCTTCTCATTACAGAGATGCACATCACCTAATATGCTTAATTGGTAGTAGGCTTTCGAGCCTATACAGCTTGGAGTAAGACAACATGCATAAAGAGGATGATGTGGTCAAAATACTCATTTGCCTAATAATTCTGCACGCAGTGTACATGATCATATTGTTCACTCATATGCCTCAAAAATAAAAAGATTTACAAAAAAATAAAAAATAAATACCCATCGCTTTAAGAAAGCTTATGGCCTCCCAGAGTAACCTCTACCTCACATACCTGTTCCTTGCTCTCTCCTAAAGAACAGCACTTTACTCTCTCCTCCAGCTCTACTTCACTCCCACCTGGTTTGATTGCTACCTCCTGTCCTGTTGGGTTTTACGCCCAACCTCTTATCGACTGTAAGCTCGTTTGAGCAAGGCCCTCTTCAACCTATTGTTCCTGTAAGTTTTTGTAATTTTCTCATTTATTGTTAAATCTCCCCTTTTGATAATATTGTAAAGCGCTACGGAATATGCTGGCACTATATACATACCAGTAATAATAAAAACCAAGACATGTACGTTTCTTACTTGACATGTTTGCTGATTACAGACACATTTCTCTGACTGTGATACGTGTTCAGTGTATTGTGCTTTTTGTGCCTTATTATTATTGAATAAAACAAAATAAAAATGTAATGAACAAAGGAACATTTTTAAAACACACTTCAAAAATCACACTAAAACTTACCTTTTGTCCAGCACCAAGACAACCTCTTGTTAGCAACCCCAACCTCTCTGAAGTCACCAACCATGATGACTTGTGTCCAGTCAGATGCTTCTCCTAGTGAAGCACTGTGTACAGATGGCACGTGCACAGCTTTCGCCACGATCCACCAATACAATGCTGAGATGACACCAAAGGTG
Source organism: Pelobates fuscus (assembly GCF_036172605.1). Taxonomy (NCBI): domain Eukaryota; kingdom Metazoa; phylum Chordata; class Amphibia; order Anura; family Pelobatidae; genus Pelobates; species Pelobates fuscus. The sequence goes on along the minus strand of NC_086320.1, from coordinate 354,842,433 downwards.
AAGTACTTCAAAAATTGGAGGAACGGAAGGACAAAGTGACTCTAGTGGCTGTCTGGTTGAGAAAATGTAAATATTGCTGTTTTTTGTATAACGGCAATGTTTTACCCTGTAAGATGTAACAATACTTGCTTAGAGTGTTCCTTTAATTCTATATTTTAAAAAAATTACAGAATACATAAAATAAATAATAAAATAAAAACGTATTCTTCGTTTACAAAATAAAAACAATTGACGCAGTTTTTTGACTTGTGTTGAACTGCGTTGTGCCTATTTTGTTGTAGATTAACGTTTATGAAGGAACGAAGATGTTAACATTCATCTATAATGTAACGAGATGATTAAGCATCATCAGTAATGCATCCACAACAGCTGGGGAGCCAAAGGTCATCCAACAATGCTTCAGGGTTTCCTCAAAGGTTGTCTGCTTGGTGTATGTGCAGAGATAAAAGAAGGATGACACCTTTAAAAACTGCTGTGTTTTTGTTTTTCATTCATTCACTCTGTTTAGTAACAGTATTCAGGATATTTCCCATACAAGCTTCTCACATTCGTCATTTCCCATTACATAACCCATATAACCTCTGTAACAATGTAGCCAAGACTTTAAAGGGAACTAAATCTGTAACAATTGTTAAAATCTTGATAAAACAAATGTCATAGTGTGTATAGTCAGGACGACAGTGTTATGACGTAGTGTTATGTGAACACTTTCCAACAATCAATCATAAACCTTTAGTTATGGTTACCTTCGATTAGCCTTATATGAGCCATGTCATAATAAATATAATGTGTCTAAAGATTGGAATAGTCAAATGGCTAACAAAGGTATAGATACAAATATTTAGCTTGCCCCTGTCTTGAGACACATGATTGTATTCATCCACACACAGCTTTATAAAATTGCTAGTGCACATACAGATCTAAAATTATTCATTATTAATTAACTGCTTGACTTTCTTGTAAAGGTTTTCTTTATAGTCCTCATTGAAGGAGTGGGAGATGATCTTGATCTTGTTACGCATTATGAAGAATAAAAAGTAAATTAAAACTAAAATAAAGAAGAAAGGTTTATCGTCACATCACTGCCAGCCAGCGATGGTGAAATCGAGCATGATGGATGCATTCCTTAAAAAGAAACCAAACTTATCAGGCAATGCTTTTAGAGTCCTCTACAGTCTATTTTAATCTAGTTGTACACACAGCTAAGACCAGGTACTTTCGCTGAAATGTAATTTGATCACCAACTACCATACCCAGGACTTACTTGAAAACGAGAGAAATCTCAATGTATCCATCCTGGTAAAATATTTTTAAATAAATAAATACTCCAATTATGTTGAAGTGTGATGAGTTTCATGGGTCCTTTGAATTATTTTTCTGGATTCTCACATAAACTATATGTAGCCGGGGGGCGGGGCCGGACCGCCGAGCTGGACGGTCGCAGGCAAGCAGTGCACCTGCAACTCCATATTAAAAACGACCAAAAACCAAGTCTTTAAGACGAAAAGCAGACCGACAGTGTTGGTATCTACAACAGGGGGACTGCTGGATCCAGGGAGAGGCTGGCTCACGAGCTACAGTCCCCTGGATGAGAAATCTTAGTACATCGATCTGAGGCCTTCTCCGGCGGTGAGTGGGGCAGACGGCCGCTGCCCCTCTATCTTGCAACACAGCACCCAACCTGAAACACGAATCTGGACGGACCCGGCCCTGTTCCCCCCCCTATGGATCGGAGGGGTGAACCTGGTCCTCACCCTGGAGCCTTGTACCGGGAAGTCACAGCTGAAGCTGGGGGGTCACCCCGCTAGACCCAAGATGGCGGACACCATGTGCGCAAGAGACGAAGGGAGGACCAGTACCCAACACCGGAGCCCACGGCTACCAACGAGGCTCCTGCCTCCAGAATCAGCTAAGCCACAAAGCGGGATCATTATTACTCACCCCCGCAGCCAATTGATCCAGCAACGACAACGGCGGCACAGGGGGGATAGAGGTAATTCACGTACCGACTATTACCGCCTGAACGGACTGAGTCTGTCATCGACGCAAAGGCAGACCACCCACACACCCCACAGTGAGCCTGCAACACCACCCAGGTATAGACAACCACATGCGGACAACACCAAGCTCCCTTCCATGGCTAATTCCGGCCCCTCGAAAACCAAGAGGGACAATCATAACGAAGCACAGCTACAGCCCCAGAGGAACCAGCGGGAACATGGCGGCGCAGCATGGCTGGACTATGAGCAGAAACCCGCTATGCTAGACACTCAATACATGCAACACGGATCAGACAGAGCAGGTGTCACAGGATAGTGGGACTCCAACCGAATATGGGGTCTCAGGACCACCACGGAGACTGCTCCCCACAGAGGCAGCATGGGCGATCCTGGTCGGCCGGCGTGACATTAGCACTAAAGCGGTGTAACTGACTTTAGCCTATTGCTGGCAAATGCATGCTTACTGCCTACTTACATGATTATTTTCATGATATATCTTATATGCGAGCATTGTTTAGTAATTTAAAGCATAGTAACTAACTTTATCCTACTGCAAATCAATGCATGCTTATTGTCTACGCATAATGCGTTAGATCACTATCACGATATACATTGTGCCAGAATTGTTCACTAATAGCACTAAAGCAATAAAACTACCTTCAACCGGTTGCTAATCAAGCATGCTTAAAGGACCACTCTAGGCACCCAGACCACTTCAGCTTAATGAAGTGGTCTGGGTGCCAGGTCCAGCTAGGGTTAACTAATTGTTTTATAAACATAGCAGTTTCAGAGAAACTGCTATGTTTATCAATTAGTTAAGCCTTCCCCTATTTCCTCTAGTGGCTGTCTCATTGACAGCCGCTAGAGGCGCTTGCGTGATTCTCACTGTGAAAATCACAGTGAGAGCACGCAAGCGTCCATAGGAAAGCATTATGAATGCTTTCCTATGTGACCGGCTGAATGCGCGCGCAGCTCTTGCCGCGCGTGCGCATTCAGCCGACGGGGAGGAACGGAGGTGGAGAGGAGGAGGAGAGCTCCCTGCCCAGCGCTGGAAAAAGGTAAGTTTTACCCCTTTTCCCCTTTCCAGAGCCGGGTGGGAGGGGGTCCCTGAGGGTGGGGGCACCCTCAGGGCACTCTAGTGCCAGGAAAACGAGTATGCTTTCCTGGCACTAGAGTGGTCCTTTAATGCTTAATTGTAACTCTTTGGATTATTCTCATGTATGTTGTAAGTCAACACTGTTTAGATATCAAAAGCATAGCCAACGCATAGATCTAGCCTAAATTAACCATATAGCTACCTACACAAGCGACTGTTTCTACTTGTTATTATTATAACATGTGCCTGTTCATCTTGTGCCCCGCATGTTGAGCGTGGAAAAGTTGGAGGACTGCTTTTGGGGCACCTCTTACCTGCCTGTGATCTATATAAGCACAACAAAAATAAAGAATAAAGGGGGGCGGAGCTCAGCCACCAGCGTGAATGGACGCCACACATGCAAGCTCCTCCAAGCGACAGAGAAAAGCCCCTAAATAAACCCAAAACGAACACCCGAACGGGACCCAAAACCCGCCAGTCACGTCCCCCAGTATCCCCTGAGGCGATAGATGCCTTTTTTTCAACCCAAAGCCCAACCCGGACGAAAATGGAAAACCGGGGCCTACCCCACATTGTCCCTGCCAAGCCTGGAAGCACTCCTCCGGCAACGGGCGAACGACTACTCTCCCCAGGCACCACCGGAGGCCTCACCCCACATGCCAGCGATGGGTCACCGCTCGCAAAAGACGGCAGTGGTGGAGCACAGAGACATCGGAACGATGTTCCAGAGGCCCATGCAGCTCCAATCCACACCCGCGGAGTCCGCGCGGCAGGCCGCTGATACAAGGCCTGAAGCCCAAACTAACCCTCACGAACAAGCAGGAGCGGAGGGGCCGATGGACACTCACCTGCAGTCGTCAGAAGCTCCCACAGACACCTCACCAACGACCAGGCAAGACCTAAAGGTACTGCTGATGGACTTTAACAAAATACTAGCTGCCAAACTAGCTCCAATTAAAAATAACATGAAGGCCATCACAGACCGGGTACAGGCCTCGGAGAGGGACATAGCAGAAGTCCAGACACAGGTACATGAACTCCAGACCTCGGTCCAACAAATATGGTCTCACCAAAGGGCTGTCACCTCACACATCACAGCAATGGAAGATCGTCACCGCCGCACCAATGTAAAGATAAGGGGTGTCCCCACTGCAGTTACAGCAGATGAGCTCCCTCACTATGCCAGACGGTTGCTGACTTCCCTCTTGTCCCCTGCAGTAGCCAAAAAAATGATTCTCGAAAGCACCTACCGCCTACCAGGGCCCAAGGGGACACCGACAACGGCACCAAGAGATGTGATACTAAGGTGCTCTACAACACACGATAAAATACTCATAATGTCAGCTCACAAGGGCAAAACTCCCCTGCAATTTGAGGAAGCCTCCCTGACGTTTTACCAAGATCTCAGTAAAACTACCCTCCTGTGGCGAAAAACGTTCCAACCGGTGACCAGCCAGCTTCAATCAGCTAAAATAAACTATAGATGGGGTGCAAACGGATCACTGACGGTATCCAGGAACGATGGCGTACACACGCTCACCTCTATGGAAGACACTGCATCATTCCTAACGGCCCTGGGACTGGCACAGCTACCGGACACCACAAGACAAAGAGCCTGCACCTCAACGTCAACCTGGAACCCGGTGCATGCAACACCCTTCATCCCAAGAATGAGGAATGAGAGGACAGCAGAACCAGGAACAAGCACCAGCGAGGACCCAACATAAGAAGACAGCCCGGCCGCAGACCAGCCAGCCACACCAGCCGGACCCTAAGTTCACCTTGGGACTGTCTCAGGACATTATGTATACCCTATTGTTCCCCCAGTTACTCCCACCCACACCCTATACCAAGGACCGTGCAACTGTTTATTCACACAAACAATAGGGCACTGCAGATACATAGGCAACCACACCTAAGGTTGGGGACATCACCAACGCTCTACCCCCCATAACGGGGAACAACAGCACCCCACCACATTCACACATGAGGCAACCGCCAAACTTCTCACACACTCACCCCCCCGCAGCTCCCATGGTCAGGAGCCACTACACAATAAACTAGGCGTACTTCATAATCCCAGCACCCCCACGGGACTCACACAACATACGCCTTGTACCGAAGAGGCTACAAAACACGCTACACCACAAGCCCATAGGCTGCACGAACAACCCAAAGGACCCTCTACGAACAACCGCAGCGCACAGACTCTCACCCATAGATCAGCTAATACACCACCCACACTCAAACACCTCAGAACAGAGTGATGACACAATAGCGATCAAGGCTTACACAAACATGTTAAAAAATAAAATATTGCGAGAAAGTACTGTAACCCTGCTCAAACGCAAATTGTCTAAGTTCCTTTTAACGAATGCTGTAATGACCATACGTCGCACTGAAAAATAAAGAATTAAAAAAAAAAAAAAACCTATATGTAGCCAGGTCTGTACTCCGCACTATTTTTGTCAGCCACCTTGATAAACTAGACATTTTTGACTACTATTCGTCAGTTAGGTGGATGGTCATTTAACGAAAACTAGTCCTCCTGAAATTTCTTACCAGAGCCCTTTTTATGGCACACATGGCATGACTGCTGACCCCGGCCAAAACCCCCACCACCCGTTGCCCAATAAATACACAACACCTTTTGTATGGGTAAGGGCAACGGCCACAGCTTTATTAATAGATTATTAATAGATTATCGCCAGCATCCACAACCTGTCAGCTGTTGGGGGATTACCAACAGACAGCTCTATCAAAATGACCCACGAGTCCGGAGCAGCCTGCCCCCGCCATCAGCTCTCAGCAGGCTGCGACTCCCCAAGCCGCTTGGGCACTTCCTTCCAAACCTCTTCGCTGGCCAGGACTACTGCCACCGCGGTTCCTCCCTACCTACTCCCCCGGGAGGGACCGCCCCCCCCGCAGCCAGCGCCTCCTCAATACCAGACTGTAGTCCCGCATTTAGGATATCCAACCCTATGAGGGAGAGGTGTACCCCATCCTTACGCATCAAGTTGGAATTGTCCCCTTCCAGTTCTTTGTGCCTAACGACAAACCCGCCGATGCGGCGGACAAATTTTCCAATGGCCACATTTAGCTTGCGCCTACTACGCTCCACGCCCTTTGCGTGAGGCAGCAAATGCCAACACGGCCTGGACACTATGTCCGACCAAATAAGGGTAAACTCGGGGAAAAGGGCCATACACCGAGCCAGATCATGCCGAATTGCATGCAGGAGGTCCACTGACCTGCTGCGCCCTAGGTCATTTCCCCCTGCATGAATAACTACAGTCACTGGCCCCGACACGTACCTACGAAGGGATACGCACTCGGAATACATCTGCTGCCATAACATACCCCTAATACCCCTTCACCTTACCCTGGCTATCTCGTAGGGAAAAACAAAAATTTCTCCCATAGGGACGCTCCTCAGCTCGCCGCGCTGCCCAATACATGAATGTCCCAGTATCCAAATGCAGCGGGGCCGAGGACCTACGGAGAAAATGCGTTATAGTAAATGAGGTCTGACATAGGACCTGTAGCGGTTTGAACCCCATCTACCCAAGCGAGAATCGCTGCGTCCGAGTAACCCCACAAACTAGACTGGGTGGCTGCCCCTGTGCGAAAAGAATGAGCCGAGTACTGGCGAGGATTTACCCCGCACTCAGCCAGAGCAGCACGGAACCTGGCTGAGAACTGGTAGCGTTTGAGAGGGGACCCATCCCTATGAACCAGAAAGGGGAGACACCACACCGGCCTAATCTGCAAATAATCCAAGAAAAGACGGACTGGGAAAAACACGCCACCCGTAGCGCCGATACGTGCCCATGAACCTCCTTCCCCGCATCCGGCGCCCTGGGCGATGATGTTGCACCTCACTTCCAGGTTCGCCGACTGATGACGTCCGGCGCCCTGACGTCCGCCACGTTCACAGGCGCCGAAGCTTACCGACATTTCCTGCATCCTCTGTCTTCCCACCATTTGGACCGGAAGAGACGGCAGGATCCTGGATCTCACCGCCATGCCGCCATCTTGTCCTTCAACGATGGTGCCAGGATCCAACCTCCGGCTCACTCTTCCACGAACTGGTGAAGTCCTGGCAGTGACGATCCGCTCCCCTTGCTGCCAACCACGCTGTCTGGACACTGGACTCGGTGACAAGCGCGTAGGAGGCCTGGAACGCCAGGCCCTCCTACCGCCCTCTGGCACATCCTCTACCGTCTCCGATCCCGTAGCTGGCGCCGGTCGGGCCTCAAGACCGGCAATCACCTCCTCCAACAAGCCGGCTCCATGGGACTCCAGGTACGCCTGTAACAAGGATACCACCGCATCTCTGGACACCGCTGCCATTCTCCCGATACCAGCTAAGTACTCAATGAAGATTTTAAAAGGAATGAAATAGCTAATTGAGCTATCTAATTACTATATGCTGAATATAATATCATTTATTTATTAATTTTATTACAGTCCCTAGGGAAGCTAGCAACACTACACCTCTGCCCGGAAACTGGTGAGTACCCTCCCCCTTTCTCCCCTTCTTTATGTACCCCAGGTGCCACAATGTATCCCCTTATGACCCGACCCCTTATCCCTGCCAGCAGTCATGTCCTTGCTTCCTTAAGTTTCCAGGGAGGTACTTTCTATCATTCACGTGTGTCAACATCGAGTCTTATTAATCTTAACATACTCTGATCATTTCTATTACTCTCTCTCTCTCTATTAGATCATTCTCAAATATATAGCCAATTTGGTTGCTAGAAATTCTTGATTACCTGGTGTACATAAATGTAACAGGTCAAACTTCTTTTCTGCTTTATTACCTAAACAAATATTTATTTTACACATCATCCCAAAAGTAAAATATTTCTCTAAAAAATCATGAAGAATGATGAAGAGAATATAATTTTTTTATCTAGAACCCTAACCTTTTTAAAGGTTATTATAACAAGAGGAGCAGAATTGGAACACTAACATAATTATCATGTAACTGGTTAGATACATATCATGTGATAGGTTAGATACACATCATGTGATTCGTTAGATACAGATCATATGATTGTTCTTATGTTAGATACATTTAGTGAACCTTTCTAGTTATTACTATGCCAGAAACTAGTTTAATATTGAATTATAGTATTTTTTAAAATACAAAGATTGAATAAAATAAAATGTTGAATAAAAAGATTTGACTTTAATAACAAGTATAATTTTTTTTTTAAATATTCTTTATTTTTGCTGTGCAAAATAAAAATACAAGCAGGCATGAGGTGCCCCAAATATAAAACACTAAAAAGCACAACCTAAAAAAAGTACAAAAGGGAGACCAATAGTGCAGACTGAAAATAAAAAAAATCCGTGTATAAAAAGCTAAAAAACACACTCACAAACAAACGTAAAAAGTAGGCAGGGTATAGTTGGTCCTCTTCAAATATTTCTTCGCTTCTCAGTGTAGAAACGGGTACCCAATTCAGGAGGTGCAAGAGACTCCTCAATGTCTCTGATATCGAAAATATAAAACACTAAAAAGCACAACCTAAAAAAAGTACAAAAGGGAGACCAATAGTGCAGACTGAAAATAAAAAAAATCCGTGTATAAAAAGCTAAAAAACACACTCACAAACAAACGTAAAAAGTAGGCAGGGTATAGTTGGTCCTCTTCAAATATTTGAAGAGGACCAACTATACCCTGCCTACTTTTTACGTTTGTTTGTGAGTGTGTTTTTTAGCTTTTTATACACGGATTTTTTTTATTTTCAGTCTGCACTATTGGTCTCCCTTTTGTACTTTTTTTAGGTTGTGCTTTTTAGTGTTTTATATTTTCGATATCAGAGACATTGAGGAGTCTCTTGCACCTCCTGAATTGGGGTATTTATATTTTATATATTTCGTTTTCCCCGTTTGACAGCCACAAGGGTTTTTTTTTTTGCAATTTTTTTGCAATTTTTTGCAAATCACTTTATTGTTATATGAGGTGCCCCAAAGGCAGTCCTCAGGCGATCATTTCGTTTGACATTTGAGGCAAATGATTGACTTTTTTATACACACATTTTTATAGGATATACAAGTGTAGGTAGTTGTGTCTTAAAAGCTTAGTTAGGAGTGAAACGTGCGCCTGTTATGCAAGCATCTATTATTAAAAGCATGTCATAAAGAGCAGTCGAGTAGGTGTCGTTTGTTTGAGTCTGGTGCAATCAGTGGAGTCAGTGCTTTGAGTTTATCACCCCAGGCCATCAGAGACAAGCGCCCCCTGTGAGTGCATAGCAATGAGTGGTCAAGGTTAGTGTTGTGTCGTGTGCCTGTGTAGGACCTCGTGTAGGCATTTTGGTGCTAGCGTGTCCCCCCAAGTTGTGTGCATGTGAGAAGACATGTTTTTTGCATGTGAGTATGGCATAGGTTGTCAGAAGCCAGCGATATCAGTTCTCGAGTGCTCCGTAACCCGAACCCAGCACGGGAGACATAAACACTGTAGCGATGAAAGTGCGGATAGTGTCTCTTAGCCAGCCCATGACCGCTGGTGTTGGTAGATATGGCCTCAGGGTCTCGGTCGGGCATGGGGAAGTCCTTAAGATTGGGCCGGTATGCTGCCATAACATGGGTATGCTTCGAGTGGTTGGTATGCAGGTGGTTTGTAGTGCTCTGTTGTTCCATCTTGCAGTGGCAGTTGTTGTGTGAGTGGGGCAAGCCTGCCCATTGTCCGTTTGAGCTGCAGCTCGTTGTGCTTCTGTTATGGGCTTTTCACTAGCTTGCTGTTTATTCTACTGTGTGGCGTGTGGCTAGTCTTGGGTTGCTGCTGGGCAAGAGGTATTGGTTGGCAGGGTGTTTGAGTGGTTGGGGGGGGGACGTTTTGTCTATGGCTCAGGCCCCAAGGCTGTGACAAACAGGGTTGGTAGCTTGGCGCATGGTGCCGGTATTTGTGGTGCCCCAATTCGCTGTGAATCTCCCCCACCCCCTTCCTCCCGTCTGCCTCTTGGAGTAGGTGTCTCTCGAGGGAAACTCACTGCTAGGTGCTTAGCATGTCTGTCTGGCGGGGCTCAGCGGTCTGCGTCGGGCTCCGTGAGTTGACGCCTTCACACACGGCCTCCGCCATTTTAGATTCAGGCTTCGGGCCTTCTGGGTACAGCGTGGTCTCAAAATGCGGCCTTGGGGTGAGGACCGGGATCACCCCCCCGGCCCACAGGGGGGGGACCGAGGCCGGGTCCGCGCTAGTGCAGCGTGTCTGTCGGGCATCGGAAAGCGGCATAGCGGAGCGGCGGCCGTCCGCTCCACTCACCGCCAAGAAAGTTCCCGCCAGTTGTAGCTGAGATTTCCCCTCCGGGGGACTAAAACTCAGGGAGCAAGCCTCTCCCCGGTTCCGGAAGCCTTCTTCCATCGAGGGTCACAGTGATGGATAAGTTAGGTGGTTAAAATCTAGTTTGGCAGGCTTATAGGGTCTTTGTTTGTGGGAGCTGATCTTCCCTGCGACCGCTCTGCTCGGCGGCCCGGCCCCTCACCCAAGTATAATTTTGAAAAGATCTTATATATTATATGAACACGGTTTGCTCTATACACTTTGCACTGTTAACATGAGAACACAGATGGCAGAAATATATATTTAAAACCAACCACGTATTTCAACAAAATCCATAACTGGTCTTTTGGAATATTTATTCTTGATATGGTTCATTAGCAGACCACAACAACATGTGCTTAATAGCTCTTATCTCTATTGATTCTTCCTGTCCTGCTCTCATTGTGCAGACAGTTGATAATATTTATTTTCTCTGGTACGTAGAGAGCCCTTTTCCTCCTTTCTACAACCACTATAATTACTAATTGAGAATTAGTTATATTGTATAATGGAAACAAACAGCATGACTATACCCCAGAGTATATAAAGGTTTGACAACCAATCTCTTACATGATGTTCTTATATTAAGCATTAGTAACAATGCTTGCTTTTTATCGATTCAGAAAAAAGGTGTAAGAGACATCGATAAGAACAAAGAAATGCTTAAAAGAACACTCTAAGCACCATAACAACAACAGTGTGCATATTCTAATGTAAAATCCTATCAAATGAGAATATATTGCGTTGGTGCCCATAGTGTCCCTTTAATTCAGCTCCTCTTTCTTTAGTGGTTATTGTACTGTTAAACTCTTCTACTGGCATTGCAGTAACTAAGATAAACTTAATTAATTCTGACAATAAAATATCATCTACTGCCTAAGACTTTAGCTCACACTAATCTCAATCAGGCCAGAGCTTGCATGTCAATTTGCAGCCTTAAACGAACACTACATAGTAATCCATGAATTTTGTTTTATTGCCCGAAATTGAGAGGGGTCTGTTGGATTCCAGGTCTCCCTTTTCAGTAAAAAACAATTAAAAAAAAAATAAGGAAAAAAATAAGGCTTGTCCGGTCAAATGCTTGTTTGAACATTCAGCGTCCTCACGCAATGAGTGAGGATGCTGAACATCAAGAACCAAGTCTGACTCAGTTCTCATTGTGGAAGCACCATCCAGTGGCTGTTAGTGTAATAGCCACTAGAAGTGTGTTTAGCTCCGCATTGTATCTCCAAAATACCAATGTTTTTACATTGCAGGAGCAAAACACCAGGAACCCTGCACATAGACCACTTCATTGAGAAGAAGTGGTCTAGGTGCTGATAGTGTCCCTTTAAAATGAGGTGCATTAAGACTAAAATGTGGTGTCACCCACTGTGTAGTTTGGGATTTGAAAACATATTCTCTCCAGTTTGCTTTGCACATTTAGGAGGTTAGCGGGAAGAGTCCCATCATGTCATGAAACTAAAATTACAAACAAACAGAAGATGATGGAACAATAGAGTCTGTGTTAGGGAAGGCTCAGGGCTAGACTACATTTCATTCTTGGAGAAAGACCAACATAAACTGGTATCCTGCTGGTTTATGCCCTCAGTAGGTGTTTAGAAATGACAATGGAATGAAAATATTAAACTCATGACTGCAAGAGTTTGCTTCTTACATTAAAAAATATATATTTCACAACTGTTAAACATCTGGTTTTGGTTTGAAATGACGGCTCTCATCCCCATAACGTATTACCCCAGTATGTACCTTGCTGCTTCAATGATGATCTGGGTGATGTCACTTTGTCAGACATATTTACAGAGAGAAGGCTTTCTTGCATTGAACGCTGATGGAAAGCCTGTCGAGCTGCAGAAGGCCAGAATATTATTTAAAAAGTAACATGATATGGTGGAGCCATATTTGCTTTGTATGACTATCTTAAATCAGCTGGTTTACTGAGCATAGCAAAGGAAAATGAAAACACACACTGTTCATAGCTTAAATGGCAACATTCCATCAGCAGTTCCCCAGTGGTAATATGATTAATACATTCCTCTTGACCTTATAAACAACCAATCCCAGAACTGGTATAATAACACAGGTGTGTTGCATTATATCAATCGCTGCCACCATTAAATCAAGTATTACTATCTATTTTTACAACTGCTGCTATACGTGTCTGTGTTTGTTTGTTTTTTACGCCATCGTACATATTTTTGAAAAGGTTGTATTTTGTTCAATAAAGTAGAATTAAACTAAACTAAAATATGAAATATATAACATTAGGTTTAGGTGGTTGCCAACATTACAATAAAGTCCCGAGTTTCTACATTCTGCTAAAATGCTTATAACTACGAGAGTAAAATTATAAATACACCGAATATATAAATATGTTAGCTACAGTAAATTGTTAGTTTGCATCCAATCATTAACAATAATCGTCTCGAAAAGATGAAAAAAAATAAGCTTTTCTCCAAAGCTGAGACTCCCTCGGTGCAGAGGCTCATGCCGTCTCCAGCGACCTCAGCATTGGGGACTGATGAGTATGTGCAGCGAGTGCTGCGTGCAGCAAATGCTTCTCATAGAAAAACATTGAATTAATTGCTTTCCTGAGGTCACATGATTGAGTTTTACTCGCTCATTGCTACGGAAGTACCTCTAGTGACTATCTGGAAAACAGCCACTAAAGTGTGTTTAACCCTGCAATGTAAACAATGTAAACTTTCTACAAAACTGCAATGTTTTATATTGCAGGGTAAAAGGGAAATGTTCTGGGTGCAGTGTCCCCTGTTCCCTTAACCCTGCAATATAAAGGTCTTCCATACAGCTCCGTGACACGACACTGAGGGACATTGACGCTAGAAACAAATAAATAAAAGAAAGGATTTTATAACCATATCATGGCTTGGGGGAGTCGATGAGGTGGGTGCAAGTGAGGGGGGCAGGGGCAGAGGGACATTGAGGTACTAGGAATACAGTTTTGTGTTCCTAACACTTGACATGCGCACAGTCGATTATTCGGCAGGTGCGCTGTTTACCCCAACCCCCCCCATAACTTACAGACACCGTATTTCTGTTGGAATATAAAAGTCCACAGCTTTATTTATTATTATAAACAAGGTAACAAATTGGGGTCATTGCCACAAATGTAAATTTACCTCCACCCCCCACCGTACATAAATTACCCCCGGCAATGACCCCGCCCAATAACAATAAATAACATTATGAATAACAAATAACACATAACACATGGCCTACCAAAGAGGCCCCATATCCATAACTTTTTTAACTGTAGGGGTGTACCGAGACCCCCCTACACCACCTGGTTCGGAGCCACCGATGAGCTCGAACCCACAAACCATTTCACACTCCAGTCTAATCCAGCCTAACCAATTTATACTCCTCCTACCTTCCAATTACCCAAGCCCTATCCCGCCGCTGTGACCAAACGGGAACTCCAAAACAACAGGGAGGGTGGGAGGGACAATTACCAGGCAAGTGTCAGTTTAGTTAAAATGTCCCTTAGTCATAAAATGGCCGCTTAATATACTCCTATTATCCAACCCCCATTTACCAATAACCACGCCCCTTTAACTGGTTACTCCCCTGCCTACTCCTGGCTCTGTCAAGGCCCACTCCCCTGACTGCGCTGTTCCATGGGCTTCAATAGTGTTCTTTTAAGAGGGCTGCACGTCTCCAATACTTGGTACCACTAGAAAACTATCATATGAATGTGACCAACATTTCAGCGATCAAACATTAAAAGAACACATTACACATTATCTACACAATATCAATGTTAACTATTATTTCATGCAGACAGCTGATGCAAACGCCTTAATAACACAATTCCACAAGAAGTGCATATGTGGCTCCATACGTGGTCTTTGTGAAACAGTCTTAACATTAGAAATAGCTTGATAATTTAGATCACATGTGTATATATTTAAATAAATATTTTTATAATAATAATCTTTTTTTTTTTTTTACATTTTGTGTGGTAACATGTATATAATGCTGTCATTGTCCTTTCCATATTCTGTATTCTATATATGTTAGAAAAGACAGGATTAATCATTCAAGACTCTAAATAAAATAATTGAACTCCCTTTTCAGACCACAATTCCCAGTTTGCCTTGGGATATATATCAGCTGTTTGGTATTATGATCAGTATATGGAAACAATTCCAACGCTGAGCGTAATTTATTAAGTGCATTTAAAAAGTTTTGTAAATAGAACACTGGGTCATTGCACATTGTATACAGTGCGATCAGCAATCCCTTTGAAGATATCATCCAAGATATGTACTATGTCAAATAACCTTAGGGGAAATATCAATATTAGGAGCTAAATATCAGAAATAATATTTCAGCTATAAATAATAGAGGTTTAAAACCTGGCATAACTTCTGCCATTTTCCCTCTGGGAAAGAGAAATCTAAAATCCTCTCTTTGTCTATAATTTGGATACTTTGAGTAATGCGTTACATCACGGAACATCCATTTGGAATCTCCACTCTTGTGCATGACATTATAGAGAGCCTTGTATATCTTTGCATCCTTGAGACGCATTTTGTAGGCATTTCTTCCAAATTGATGATATTTTGCTTCCAAATGTCGCCATTTGCCCGGGCTGGAAAGATAATTCAGCCCAAGTTATGCATGTGGCGTGAAGGTGCCACATCTAGAAACTGCAGTAAATTGGCACTGGGCAGCTCGGAACGAAGTGTCTTGGCTGTCCGACTGACACATTTTCATTCTCACTTTGCTATTAGGAAATTAAATGGAAATCCAAGTGGCAAAATATGCCAAAATAACAGATTTTGAAAAAAATGTGTACTAATAGTTTAATTATTTTAGCCTAGATTTTCAATTTGCTACAATTAGGAGTTTGTTTAAAGAATGGTTTAATAATTCTCTAGAAAAAGAACCCTATTATAGTGAGTAATATAGAAGTATAAATAATGAACTAATAATCTAGCTTTAGAGGTCCATTTGCTGAAATATGTTCTACTGCCTCAATATGTCTACTTTGAATATAAATCCCATATTTTGGGAATTCAGTATAATAAAACATGTCAGAGCGGTGGTTCTTGTGTGGACCAAAGCACACTACAATGAGAGAGCAGTTTCCATGACATACATCCTTTTTTCTTTTTACATTCATCAGGAGCTTAGAAATGTCATATTTTTACTTGAAAATTTATGAAATCAATACGTATAGCCAAACTGACTTAGTTAGTTGTGATTCATAGCCAGTTGGAGATCCCAATTTTAATGCTGTTACATGTGGAAAACACTGCCAGGGTTACTTAAGAATTTAAAGTGAATTCAGAGAATTTCAAACTTAAGGCCAAAGTAGCTGAATTTGAAAGATTCTCTACCTCATCTATGCTTTCAGTGAAACTACTTTGGCCTTAAATTTGAAATTCACTTTGAATTCACACTGAATTCTCCCTTTAGTGAATGATGACCCTATCAGGGTGCCAAAGGGAATTCTCATTGTAACTGCACCAGGTGTAATGAAGCTTTGTGAATAAGGTCTTGTCCAAAAGACAGATAACCTTAAACATTATACACTAGTTCAGCTCCTCATCAGCAAAAAAAAGTGAGAAATCACTCGTTTAGACAGTACCAGTGGCCACTCCAGGGGGCCCGGCCACCCTGTGGATCCCTGTGACCATGGTGTCCACTGCAATTTGTTGCGGCCCCGGCCTGCGTGGCAGAAACGTTATGAGTCCCATCGACTGACCCATGCTCTTTAACGGCGCGACCGGGCCCCCTGAGATGACATCACAGCTGGCAGGAAGTGATCGCCCCGGTCACTCCTCTCAGCTTACACCGGGAGCTGCGCGGGAGGAAGGAGAGGAGGGAGTCAGAGTGGGAACTCTGACTCCCATCAGGCTGAGCCACTGGAAGTCACCCTCCTGCACCTAAAAGGTAGGAAATAGGAGGGTGACTAAAACATTTTGTATATGTGTGTGTTTGTTTGTATGTATGTGTCTGTGTATGTGTTTCTGTATGAATTTTTCTCTGTATGTGTGTATGTATGTGTTTCTGTATGTATGCATGTTTGTGTGTATGTCTGTGTGTGTGTGTGTATGTATGTGTGTTTGTATGTATGTATGTATGTATGTATGTATGTGTATCTGTATGTGTGTCTGTATGTATGTGTATGTATGTTTATTTGTATGTATGTGTGTGTGTTTGTATGTATGTGCGTCTGTATGTCTTTGCGTGTGCATGTCTGTGTGTGTGTGTGTGTGTGTGTGTGTGTCTGTATGTGTGTTGGTATGTATGTGTGTGTGTATGTATGTCTGTGTATGTGTGTGTTTGCATGTATGTGTGTGTGTCTGTCTGTGTGCCTGAATATGTGTGTCTGTGTTTGTGTGTGTTTGTAAGTATGTGTCTGTATGTATATGTGTGTGTGTGTTTGTATGTATGTGTCTGTATGTATGTGTGTGTGTCAGTATGTATGTTTGCCTGTATATGCGTGTCTATATTGATGTGTGCCTGTATGGGTGTGCCTGTGTGTACATGTGTATCTCTGTATATGTGTGTGTCTATGTGTGTATCTGCATGTGTATCTGTTTGTCTGCATGTGTGGGGCGGGGCAACATATGGGAGGGGGAGGGTAGATGTATGGTGGGGTGGTGGTGTGGTAGGGGTAGACATATGGGGGGAGGGCCAAGGACAGTTTTTGCACCAGGCCCCTTGGTTTCTAGTTACGCCTCTGTACAGTATGTATATATGTTTCACTATATAACAAGGAAAAAGATGACATGTTGACAGGCATTTTAAAATGTTGCTCACCTTTGCTCATTAAATTACTGAAGGTGCAAACAAGATATAATAAGAAGTGAAGAGCAGGGACCGATTAGAATTAATTAAATTTGTTATATCAACAAGACCCCCGAAAAATGTGCTGACACTCAGTTATTTTGCTAAGGAGAGAGACAGCATGATGAATTTCAATATGTCTTTTATTGCTCTAGTAAAATGTATTATACAAATGTTTTTAGTACTTTACTGATTGTCTGCATTTTGTCAAGTGAATGTTCTTACTACTTAGCCTGACCAGCTGCTTTAAATAATAGAGAATCTTTTAAAAATATAAGGAGATGGATGATTATACCATGACTAAGTGAAGGATGCCTTTTGGAATCTCGCCACAAGAGATGGACCTGGACTCGATCACTCATAGAATAATGCTCGCCCTATGCAACTCACTGTTTTTGTTGCCTGTAGCGAGCCACGTTAATCTCATCAGTGAAGGCTTGTAACCTGGGGTGTTCGTTCTATAAACCAGAATATTGACAGCCAAACTCCCAAAAAATATCCAACCCAGCAACCTTTTCTATTTTGCCCATGTTGGCCTGCAATTGTTCCTTTTGGCTTGCCATTTGTGCTGATGAGTTTTCAGATGTTTAATGAGTAATAAATGTATTGCAATTGTATGAGTCTCAATATTAGTCCAGAAACACAGTTGCAGAGCGTTAGAGTATTGCAGGAAGAATTTTGGCCTTTGAAAAAAGAGGGAAAAACCATCATTAGGTATTTTTAACCTCTCAAATAAAATTCTAACGAACAAGGAATTAGAAGTCCTTGATAAGGGCCTTAAATTCGCACCGACTAGTACTAATAAACCTTTTAACACCTTCATAGATATCCATAAATTGAACCAAAAACTTTGCTTAAAGAAACATTTTAAAAAAATTCCCACTAATGAACTGAGAGAAATTAGTAATGATAATTTTGTACATACAAATTTAAAAGATAAATCTCAATTTTTCCCAAATTCAGATTAGACAAATATCTAAGAGAAAAAAAGCAATCTCAATTACTCTCAAATTAAAGCCCTTAAGGATCTTCAACAGGATCATAAGATTGTTATTAAGCCAGCAGATAAGGGTGGGGGCATCGTTGTGCTGAATGTTGCGGACTATATGGAGGAAGTATACAGGCAGTTGAACGATGCCTCCACCTATGTTAAACTAAAGGCTGATCCTACTTCGTAAATAAGAAAGAAATATACATCATTACTAAGTAAGGGAATGGAAGATGGGATTCTCAATAAACATGAGTATACATATTTAAACATATCGGTATGTCGTATACCAGTTTTTTACATCCTCCCAAAAATTCACAAGGATACAAAGAAACCTCTATGGGAAGGCCCATAATATCCGGGATTGGTTCCCTATTAAGTAGACTATCTGAGTATAAAGATAGACAACTTCAGCCTTTGGTGACATCTCAATCCACTTACCTTAGGGATTCCACACAATTATTAAAGATCTTACAGAATGTTCAATGGGAAGAAGATTACCATCTGGTTACATGTGATGTGTCTAGTTTATACACTATTATCTCGCATGAGCTGGGTTGTGATGCTATTAAATATTTTTTGACACAGAGCAATACGTTTATTGAGAGTCAGATGAATTTCATTATAGACAGCATTCACTTAATTCTCACCAACAATTTTTTTTGGTTTGACGGTTCCTTTTTTTTACAGTTAGTCGGTTCCGCGATGGGGACCAGATTCGCTCCCAGTTATGCCAACTTGTTCATGTCCCATTGGGAGGGTACATTCCTTCCAGGACGGGACAACAAGGGAGCGGGTCTGGTCCTCTACTGCAGGTATATCGACAATATTTTTTTCATATGGGAGGGGTCTAGAACCTCTCTGGATCTTTTTTTGGCAGGTCTTAATGATAATAATAGGAATATCATTTTGACCAGCCAGATCAGTCAAACATCGGTCCAGTTTTTGGACCTAGAGATTTATGTTTCTAATAATCATATTTCCACTAGAACTTTCTTTAAAGGGGTGGACGACAATGGGTACATTGACACCACGAGTTGTCATTACGATCCATGGTTGCACAATGTGCCCAAGAGCCAATTTAACTGTATCTTTAAGAACTGTAGTGACATTGAGGAATATGAAGTACAGGCAGGACGACTAAAAAACGTATTTGTGGAAAAGAAATATGATTCGACTACTCTAGATAATCAGATTCAAGAAATTAAACAGCAAAATAGAAAGTCTTTATTGGAATATAAAGATAGGCCAGTAACTGAACAGACAGAGGAACCCCTTTTGATTTTGGATTATAGTGGTGATGCTGATCATATTAAATCTATTATTCACAAGTATTTGCATATTTTGAGAACTGATGAAGGTCTTAATGACATCATCAGTGAAAAGCCAAAAATTGTATATAGGGGTACAAAGAACCTTCAAACCCTATTAGTCAAAAATCATATAAAAACTCATGTAGCCAACACTAATGCTTTCAGTCAAAAGAATGTTTTTTACCCGTGTGAAATGTGCACAGTCTGTAAAAGGACAAAATTTAAAAAAGATACACATACTAAATTTATCTCTAATACATCAAAAAAGGAATACAAAAAATAATTCTATTCTTACATGCCATTCTAGTAATGTGATATACCTCCTCTGGTGCCCTTGTGGATTACAGTTTGTGGGAATGACCACGAGGACTTTAAAAACATACTGTTCGCATACTGGAACACTTGGGCAATATACAGAGGGGGTATGCTAAACACAGTGTCTCTGCACATTTTTCACAATGCCATAATAGTGACACTTCCCATGTTAGTTTTATTGCTATTGCCCAAAAGAAAAAGGATTGGCGGGGCAAAGATAATTTTAAAGAAATTTGCAAATTTGAAAGCAGGTGGATATTTGAGTTAAATACTCTATCCCCTAATGTCGTAAAATTAGATTTTGAGCTGGCTCATTTTTTATTCTTTTTCATATACATATATTTCTTTATTTTTATATTTTTATTTTTTTGCTCTCTCTGACCCACCAATCCTACCCATATGGGCTGTATTTGCATATTGTAAATGTGATATGTATTCTTATGGTATATACTTTTATGATATTATGTATTGTCCCTTTTCATGTCTTTTATTATTATTTCTCCTCTAGCAGGGGATCCACAGAGAAGATACATATATGATTATTGTTATCTGTATACATGATTATGCTATTTTATATTATGAGTTATTGTCCATATATATGCATTTTATAAGTTCAGATAGGTGCCCATTCACAATATGGAGCCTTTGGCTTCAACTGGGCAAACGAACTGAATTGAATCAAATCAATGAAATTCGCGCCAAAAATACTGGAAGTGACATCAGACGCTGGTCAGCCGAACTTCCGCCCACGTGACCGGCAATCATAGAAGCGGCAAATTTAAAAGGAACAGCAGCTGGATGATCTTTATGCACTGATGAAAACTCGGACTGAGTTGAAACGCGTCTGCATAACTGTGAATTTGTGTGTCACCATATGGGACCTGCACAGCTATTTTTAACCTTTATTTGTAATAAATTTGTTCATTTTTATATCATCACTGCTGCTTTTCCTGACTTTGGGGGACAGAGGCGGCTCTAGACTTTATGAGGCCTTAGGCGAAACGCAAACATGAGACCCCACTAACAAAAAAGTGTCACATATACACATTGATGCACTGTCTACCTGTGTATGTGCCTGAGAGTATCCTTGTGTGTGCGAATGTATGTCTCTGTGAGCATGTTTGCGTTTTTGTCTGAGACCCTATGTGTATGGGGTAGCTGATGGTGAGAGGGAGCGGGGGGTGTGATGGTGAGAGGGAGCGGGGGGTGTGATGGTGAGAGGGAGCGGGGGTTGATGGTGAAAGGGAGCAGGGGGTTGATGGTGAAAGGGAGCAGGGGGTTGATGGTGAAAGGGAGCAGGGGGTTGATGGTGAGAGGGAGCAGGGGGTGATGGTAATGTGAGAGGAAGCGGGTGGTGATGGTAATGTGAGAGGGAGCGGGGGGTGATGGTAATGTGAGAGGGAGCGGGGGGTGATGGTAATCTGAGAGGGAGCGGGGGTGATGGTAATCTGAGAGGGAGCGGGGGGTAATGTGAGAGTGAGAGGGGGTAATGTGAGAGTGAGAGTGGGGGGTAATGTGAGAGTGGGGGGGGCTAATGTGAGAGTGGGGGGCTAATGTGAGAGTGGGGGGGCTAATGTGAGAGTGGGTGGGCTAATGTGAGAGTGGGGGGGTAATGTGAGAGTGGGGGGGTAATGTGAGAGTGAGAGCGGGGTGATGTGAGAAGGAGGGGGTGATGGTGAGTGGGGGGTGGTGACGGAGGGTTATGCTGAGGGTGGTGATGCTGAGGGTGGTGGGGGGTAATGCTGAGGGTGGTGAGGGGCGATGCTGAGGGTGGTGAGGGGCGATGCTGAGGGTGGTGATGCTGAGGGTGGTGGAGGGTGATGCTGAGGGGGGTGATGCTGAGGGGGGTGAGGGGTGATGCTGAGGGTGGTGGGAGGTGAGGCTGAGGGTGGTGGGGGGTTATGGGGGATGGTGAGGCTGAGGGTGGTGAGGTGAGGCTGAGGGTGGGGAGGGGTGTTGGTGGTGGGGGTGAAGCTGAGGGTGGTGGGGGGTGATGGTGACTGTGGTGGTGGGTGTAGCTGAGGGTGGTGGGGGTGATGGTGGTGGTGGGGAGTGAGGCTGAGGGTGGTGGGGGTGAGGCTGAGGGTGGTGGGGGTGATGGTGGTGGGGGTGAGGCTGAGGGTGGTGGGGGTGATGGTGGTGGTGGGGGTGAGGCTGAGGGTGGTAATATGATTAATACATTCCTCTTGACCTTATAAACAACCAATCCCAGAACTGGTATAATAACACAGGTGTGTTGCATTATATCAATCGCTGCCACCATTAAATCAAGTATTACTATCTATTTTTACAACTGCTGCTATACGTGTCTGTGTTTGTTTGTTTTTTACGCCATCGTACATATTTTTGAAAAGGTTGTATTTTGTTCAATAAAGTAGAATTAAACTAAACTAAAATATGAAATATATAACATTAGGTTTAGGTGGTTGCCAACATTACAATAAAGTCCCGAGTTTCTACATTCTGCTAAAATGCTTATAACTACGAGAGTAAAATTATAAATACACCGAATATATAAATATGTTAGCTACAGTAAATTGTTAGTTTGCATCCAATCATTAACAATAATCGTCTCGAAAAGATGAAAAAAAATAAGCTTTTCTCCAAAGCTGAGACTCCCTCGGTGCAGAGGCTCATGCCGTCTCCAGCGACCTCAGCATTGGGGACTGATGAGTATGTGCAGCGAGTGCTGCGTGCAGCAAATGCTTCTCATAGAAAAACATTGAATTAATTGCTTTCCTGAGGTCACATGATTGAGTTTTACTCGCTCATTGCTACGGAAGTACCTCTAGTGACTATCTGGAAAACAGCCACTAAAGTGTGTTTAACCCTGCAATGTAAACAATGTAAACTTTCTACAAAACTGCAATGTTTTATATTGCAGGGTAAAAGGGAAATGTTCTGGGTGCAGTGTCCCCTGTTCCCTTAACCCTGCAATATAAAGGTCTTCCATACAGCTCCGTGACACGACACTGAGGGACATTGACGCTAGAAACAAATAAATAAAAGAAAGGATTTTATAACCATATCATGGCTTGGGGGAGTCGATGAGGTGGGTGCAAGTGAGGGGGGCAGGGGCAGAGGGACATTGAGGTACTAGGAATACAGTTTTGTGTTCCTAACACTTGACATGCGCACAGTCGATTATTCGGCAGGTGCGCTGTTTACCCCAACCCCCCCATAACTTACAGACACCGTATTTCTGTTGGAATATAAAAGTCCACAGCTTTATTTATTATTATAAACAAGGTAACAAATTGGGGTCATTGCCACAAATGTAAATTTACCTCCACCCCCCACCGTACATAAATTACCCCCGGCAATGACCCCGCCCAATAACAATAAATAACATTATGAATAACAAATAACACATAACACATGGCCTACCAAAGAGGCCCCATATCCATAACTTTTTTAACTGTAGGGGTGTACCGAGACCCCCCTACACCACCTGGTTCGGAGCCACCGATGAGCTCGAACCCACAAACCATTTCACACTCCAGTCTAATCCAGCCTAACCAATTTATACTCCTCCTACCTTCCAATTACCCAAGCCCTATCCCGCCGCTGTGACCAAACGGGAACTCCAAAACAACAGGGAGGGTGGGAGGGACAATTACCAGGCAAGTGTCAGTTTAGTTAAAATGTCCCTTAGTCATAAAATGGCCGCTTAATATACTCCTATTATCCAACCCCCATTTACCAATAACCACGCCCCTTTAACTGGTTACTCCCCTGCCTACTCCTGGCTCTGTCAAGGCCCACTCCCCTGACTGCGCTGTTCCATGGGCTTCAATAGTGTTCTTTTAAGAGGGCTGCACGTCTCCAATACTTGGTACCACTAGAAAACTATCATATGAATGTGACCAACATTTCAGCGATCAAACATTAAAAGAACACATTACACATTATCTACACAATATCAATGTTAACTATTATTTCATGCAGACAGCTGATGCAAACGCCTTAATAACACAATTCCACAAGAAGTGCATATGTGGCTCCATACGTGGTCTTTGTGAAACAGTCTTAACATTAGAAATAGCTTGATAATTTAGATCACATGTGTATATATTTAAATAACTATTTTTATAATAATAATCTTTTTTTTTTTTTTACATTTTGTGTGGTAACATGTATATAATGCTGTCATTGTCCTTTCCATATTCTGTATTCTATATATGTTAGAAAAGACAGGATTAATCATTCAAGACTCTAAATAAAATAATTGAACTCCCTTTTCAGACCACAATTCCCAGTTTGCCTTGGGATATATATCAGCTGTTTGGTATTATGATCAGTATATGGAAACAATTCCAACGCTGAGCGTAATTTATTAAGTGCATTTAAAAAGTTTTGTAAATAGAACACTGGGTCATTGCACATTGTATACAGTGCGATCAGCAATCCCTTTGAAGATATCATCCAAGATATGTACTATGTCAAATAACCTTAGGGGAAATATCAATATTAGGAGCTAAATATCAGAAATAATATTTCAGCTATAAATAATAGAGGTTTAAAACCTGGCATAACTTCTGCCATTTTCCCTCTGGGAAAGAGAAATCTAAAATCCTCTCTTTGTCTATAATTTGGATACTTTGAGTAATGCGTTACATCACGGAACATCCATTTGGAATCTCCACTCTTGTGCATGACATTATAGAGAGCCTTGTATATCTTTGCATCCTTGAGACGCATTTTGTAGGCATTTCTTCCAAATTGATGATATTTTGCTTCCAAATGTCGCCATTTGCCCGGGCTGGAAAGATAATTCAGCCCAAGTTATGCATGTGGCGTGAAGGTGCCACATCTAGAAACTGCAGTAAATTGGCACTGGGCAGCTCGGAACGAAGTGTCTTGGCTGTCCGACTGACACATTTTCATTCTCACTTTGCTATTAGGAAATTAAATGGAAATCCAAGTGGCAAAATATGCCAAAATAACAGATTTTGAAAAAAATGTGTACTAATAGTTTAATTATTTTAGCCTAGATTTTCAATTTGCTACAATTAGGAGTTTGTTTAAAGAATGGTTTACTAATTCTCTAGAAAAAGAACCCTATTATAGTGAGTAATATAGAAGTATAAATAATGAACTAATAATCTAGCTTTAGAGGTCCATTTGCTGAAATATGTTCTACTGCCTCAATATGTCTACTTTGAATATAAATCCCATATTTTGGGAATTCAGTATAATAAAACATGTCAGAGCGGTGGTTCTTGTGTGGACCAAAGCACACTACAATGAGAGAGCAGTTTCCATGACATACATCCTTTTTTCTTTTTACATTCATCAGGAGCTTAGAAATGTCATATTTTTACTTGAAAATTTATGAAATCAATACGTATAGCCAAACTGACTTAGTTAGTTGTGATTCATAGCCAGTTGGAGATCCCAATTTTAATGCTGTTACATGTGGAAAACACTGCCAGGGTTACTTAAGAATTTAAAGTGAATTCAGAGAATTTCAAACTTAAGGCCAAAGTAGCTGAATTTGAAAGATTCTCTACCTCATCTATGCTTTCAGTGAAACTACTTTGGCCTTAAATTTGAAATTCACTTTGAATTCACACTGAATTCTCCCTTTAGTGAATGATGACCCTATCAGGGTGCCAAAGGGAATTCTCATTGTAACTGCACCAGGTGTAATGAAGCTTTGTGAATAAGGTCTTGTCCAAAAGACAGATAACCTTAAACATTATACACTAGTTCAGCTCCTCATCAGCAAAAAAAAGTGAGAAATCACTCGTTTAGACAGTACCAGTGGCCACTCCAGGGGGCCCGGCCACCCTGTGGATCCCTGTGACCATGGTGTCCACTGCAATTTGTTGCGGCCCCGGCCTGCGTGGCAGAAACGTTATGAGTCCCATCGACTGACCCATGCTCTTTAACGGCGCGACCGGGCCCCCTGAGATGACATCACAGCTGGCAGGAAGTGATCGCCCCGGTCACTCCTCTCAGCTTACACCGGGAGCTGCGCGGGAGGAAGGAGAGGAGGGAGTCAGAGTGGGAACTCTGACTCCCATCAGGCTGAGCCACTGGAAGTCACCCTCCTGCACCTAAAAGGTAGGAAATAGGAGGGTGACTAAAACATTTTGTATATGTGTGTGTTTGTTTGTATGTATGTGTCTGTGTATGTGTTTCTGTATGAATTTTTCTCTGTATGTGTGTATGTATGTGTTTCTGTATGTATGCATGTTTGTGTGTATGTCTGTGTGTGTGTGTGTATGTATGTGTGTTTGTATGTATGTATGTATGTATGTATGTATGTGTATCTGTATGTGTGTCTGTATGTATGTGTATGTATGTTTATTTGTATGTATGTGTGTGTGTTTGTATGTATGTGCGTCTGTATGTCTTTGCGTGTGCATGTCTGTGTGTGTGTGTGTGTGTGTGTGTGTGTCTGTATGTGTGTTGGTATGTATGTGTGTGTGTATGTATGTCTGTGTATGTGTGTGTTTGCATGTATGTGTGTGTGTCTGTCTGTGTGCCTGAATATGTGTGTCTGTGTTTGTGTGTGTTTGTAAGTATGTGTCTGTATGTATATGTGTGTGTGTGTTTGTATGTATGTGTCTGTATGTATGTGTGTGTGTCAGTATGTATGTTTGCCTGTATATGCGTGTCTATATTGATGTGTGCCTGTATGGGTGTGCCTGTGTGTACATGTGTATCTCTGTATATGTGTGTGTCTATGTGTGTATCTGCATGTGTATCTGTTTGTCTGCATGTGTGGGGCGGGGCAACATATGGGAGGGGGAGGGTAGATGTATGGTGGGGTGGTGGTGTGGTAGGGGTAGACATATGGGGGGAGGGCCAAGGACAGTTTTTGCACCAGGCCCCTTGGTTTCTAGTTACGCCTCTGTACAGTATGTATATATGTTTCACTATATAACAAGGAAAAAGATGACATGTTGACAGGCATTTTAAAATGTTGCTCACCTTTGCTCATTAAATTACTGAAGGTGCAAACAAGATATAATAAGAAGTGAAGAGCAGGGACCGATTAGAATTAATTAAATTTGTTATATCAACAAGACCCCCGAAAAATGTGCTGACACTCAGTTATTTTGCTAAGGAGAGAGACAGCATGATGAATTTCAATATGTCTTTTATTGCTCTAGTAAAATGTATTATACAAATGTTTTTAGTACTTTACTGATTGTCTGCATTTTGTCAAGTGAATGTTCTTACTACTTAGCCTGACCAGCTGCTTTAAATAATAGAGAATCTTTTAAAAATATAAGGAGATGGATGATTATACCATGACTAAGTGAAGGATGCCTTTTGGAATCTCGCCACAAGAGATGGACCTGGACTCGATCACTCATAGAATAATGCTCGCCCTATGCAACTCACTGTTTTTGTTGCCTGTAGCGAGCCACGTTAATCTCATCAGTGAAGGCTTGTAACCTGGGGTGTTCGTTCTATAAACCAGAATATTGACAGCCAAACTCCCAAAAAATATCCAACCCAGCAACCTTTTCTATTTTGCCCATGTTGGCCTGCAATTGTTCCTTTTGGCTTGCCATTTGTGCTGATGAGTTTTCAGATGTTTAATGAGTAATAAATGTATTGCAATTGTATGAGTCTCAATATTAGTCCAGAAACACAGTTGCAGAGCGTTAGAGTATTGCAGGAAGAATTTTGGCCTTTGAAAAAAGAGGGAAAAACCATCATTAGGTATTTTTAACCTCTCAAATAAAATTCTAACGAACAAGGAATTAGAAGTCCTTGATAAGGGCCTTAAATTCGCACCGACTAGTACTAATAAACCTTTTAACACCTTCATAGATATCCATAAATTGAACCAAAAACTTTGCTTAAAGAAACATTTTAAAAAAATTCCCACTAATGAACTGAGAGAAATTAGTAATGATAATTTTGTACATACAAATTTAAAAGATAAATCTCAATTTTTCCCAAATTCAGATTAGACAAATATCTAAGAGAAAAAAAGCAATCTCAATTACTCTCAAATTAAAGCCCTTAAGGATCTTCAACAGGATCATAAGATTGTTATTAAGCCAGCAGATAAGGGTGGGGGCATCGTTGTGCTGAATGTTGCGGACTATATGGAGGAAGTATACAGGCAGTTGAACGATGCCTCCACCTATGTTAAACTAAAGGCTGATCCTACTTCGTAAATAAGAAAGAAATATACATCATTACTAAGTAAGGGAATGGAAGATGGGATTCTCAATAAACATGAGTATACATATTTAAACATATCGGTATGTCGTATACCAGTTTTTTACATCCTCCCAAAAATTCACAAGGATACAAAGAAACCTCTATGGGAAGGCCCATAATATCCGGGATTGGTTCCCTATTAAGTAGACTATCTGAGTATAAAGATAGACAACTTCAGCCTTTGGTGACATCTCAATCCACTTACCTTAGGGATTCCACACAATTATTAAAGATCTTACAGAATGTTCAATGGGAAGAAGATTACCATCTGGTTACATGTGATGTGTCTAGTTTATACACTATTATCTCGCATGAGCTGGGTTGTGATGCTATTAAATATTTTTTGACACAGAGCAATACGTTTATTGAGAGTCAGATGAATTTCATTATAGACAGCATTCACTTAATTCTCACCAACAATTTTTTTTGGTTTGACGGTTCCTTTTTTTTACAGTTAGTCGGTTCCGCGATGGGGACCAGATTCGCTCCCAGTTATGCCAACTTGTTCATGTCCCATTGGGAGGGTACATTCCTTCCAGGACGGGACAACAAGGGAGCGGGTCTGGTCCTCTACTGCAGGTATATCGACAATATTTTTTTCATATGGGAGGGGTCTAGAACCTCTCTGGATCTTTTTTTGGCAGGTCTTAATGATAATAATAGGAATATCATTTTGACCAGCCAGATCAGTCAAACATCGGTCCAGTTTTTGGACCTAGAGATTTATGTTTCTAATAATCATATTTCCACTAGAACTTTCTTTAAAGGGGTGGACGACAATGGGTACATTGACACCACGAGTTGTCATTACGATCCATGGTTGCACAATGTGCCCAAGAGCCAATTTAACTGTATCTTTAAGAACTGTAGTGACATTGAGGAATATGAAGTACAGGCAGGACGACTAAAAAACGTATTTGTGGAAAAGAAATATGATTCGACTACTCTAGATAATCAGATTCAAGAAATTAAACAGCAAAATAGAAAGTCTTTATTGGAATATAAAGATAGGCCAGTAACTGAACAGACAGAGGAACCCCTTTTGATTTTGGATTATAGTGGTGATGCTGATCATATTAAATCTATTATTCACAAGTATTTGCATATTTTGAGAACTGATGAAGGTCTTAATGACATCATCAGTGAAAAGCCAAAAATTGTATATAGGGGTACAAAGAACCTTCAAACCCTATTAGTCAAAAATCATATAAAAACTCATGTAGCCAACACTAATGCTTTCAGTCAAAAGAATGTTTTTTACCCGTGTGAAATGTGCACAGTCTGTAAAAGGACAAAATTTAAAAAAGATACACATACTAAATTTATCTCTAATACATCAAAAAAGGAATACAAAAAATAATTCTATTCTTACATGCCATTCTAGTAATGTGATATACCTCCTCTGGTGCCCTTGTGGATTACAGTTTGTGGGAATGACCACGAGGACTTTAAAAACATACTGTTCGCATACTGGAACACTTGGGCAATATACAGAGGGGGTATGCTAAACACAGTGTCTCTGCACATTTTTCACAATGCCATAATAGTGACACTTCCCATGTTAGTTTTATTGCTATTGCCCAAAAGAAAAAGGATTGGCGGGGCAAAGATAATTTTAAAGAAATTTGCAAATTTGAAAGCAGGTGGATATTTGAGTTAAATACTCTATCCCCTAATGTCGTAAAATTAGATTTTGAGCTGGCTCATTTTTTATTCTTTTTCATATACATATATTTCTTTATTTTTATATTTTTATTTTTTTGCTCTCTCTGACCCACCAATCCTACCCATATGGGCTGTATTTGCATATTGTAAATGTGATATGTATTCTTATGGTATATACTTTTATGATATTATGTATTGTCCCTTTTCATGTCTTTTATTATTATTTCTCCTCTAGCAGGGGATCCACAGAGAAGATACATATATGATTATTGTTATCTGTATACATGATTATGCTATTTTATATTATGAGTTATTGTCCATATATATGCATTTTATAAGTTCAGATAGGTGCCCATTCACAATATGGAGCCTTTGGCTTCAACTGGGCAAACGAACTGAATTGAATCAAATCAATGAAATTCGCGCCAAAAATACTGGAAGTGACATCAGACGCTGGTCAGCCGAACTTCCGCCCACGTGACCGGCAATCATAGAAGCGGCAAATTTAAAAGGAACAGCAGCTGGATGATCTTTATGCACTGATGAAAACTCGGACTGAGTTGAAACGCGTCTGCATAACTGTGAATTTGTGTGTCACCATATGGGACCTGCACAGCTATTTTTAACCTTTATTTGTAATAAATTTGTTCATTTTTATATCATCACTGCTGCTTTTCCTGACTTTGGGGGACAGAGGCGGCTCTAGACTTTATGAGGCCTTAGGCGAAACGCAAACATGAGACCCCACTAACAAAAAAGTGTCACATATACACATTGATGCACTGTCTACCTGTGTATGTGCCTGAGAGTATCCTTGTGTGTGCGAATGTATGTCTCTGTGAGCATGTTTGCGTTTTTGTCTGAGACCCTATGTGTATGGGGTAGCTGATGGTGAGAGGGAGCGGGGGGTGTGATGGTGAGAGGGAGCGGGGGGTGTGATGGTGAGAGGGAGCGGGGGTTGATGGTGAAAGGGAGCAGGGGGTTGATGGTGAAAGGGAGCAGGGGGTTGATGGTGAAAGGGAGCAGGGGGTTGATGGTGAGAGGGAGCAGGGGGTGATGGTAATGTGAGAGGAAGCGGGTGGTGATGGTAATGTGAGAGGGAGCGGGGGGTGATGGTAATGTGAGAGGGAGCGGGGGGTGATGGTAATCTGAGAGGGAGCGGGGGTGATGGTAATCTGAGAGGGAGCGGGGGGTAATGTGAGAGTGAGAGGGGGTAATGTGAGAGTGAGA
Source organism: Pelobates fuscus (assembly GCF_036172605.1). NCBI lineage: Eukaryota > Metazoa > Chordata > Amphibia > Anura > Pelobatidae > Pelobates > Pelobates fuscus. Next base: position 354,811,481 of record NC_086320.1, on the reverse strand, counting down.
GTGGGGGGTAATGTGAGAGTGGGGGGGGCTAATGTGAGAGTGGGGGGCTAATGTGAGAGTGGGGGGGCTAATGTGAGAGTGGGTGGGCTAATGTGAGAGTGGGGGGGTAATGTGAGAGTGGGGGGGTAATGTGAGAGTGAGAGCGGGGTGATGTGAGAAGGAGGGGGTGATGGTGAGTGGGGGGTGGTGACGGAGGGTTATGCTGAGGGTGGTGATGCTGAGGGTGGTGGGGGGTAATGCTGAGGGTGGTGAGGGGCGATGCTGAGGGTGGTGAGGGGCGATGCTGAGGGTGGTGATGCTGAGGGTGGTGGAGGGTGATGCTGAGGGGGGTGATGCTGAGGGGGGTGAGGGGTGATGCTGAGGGTGGTGGGAGGTGAGGCTGAGGGTGGTGGGGGGTTATGGGGGATGGTGAGGCTGAGGGTGGTGAGGTGAGGCTGAGGGTGGGGAGGGGTGTTGGTGGTGGGGGTGAAGCTGAGGGTGGTGGGGGGTGATGGTGACTGTGGTGGTGGGTGTAGCTGAGGGTGGTGGGGGTGATGGTGGTGGTGGGGAGTGAGGCTGAGGGTGGTGGGGGTGAGGCTGAGGGTGGTGGGGGTGATGGTGGTGGGGGTGAGGCTGAGGGTGGTGGGGGTGATGGTGGTGGTGGGGGTGAGGCTGAGGGTGGTGGGAGTGATGGTGGTGGGGGGTGAAGCTGAGGGTGGTGGGGGTGATGGGGAGTGAGGCTGAGGGTGGTGGGGGTGATGGGGAGTGAGGCTGAGGGTGGTGGGGGGTGATGGTGGTGGTGGCCGGTGAGGCTGAGGGTGGTGGGGGTGAGGCTGAGGGTGGTGGGGGTGATGGTGGGGGGTGAGGCTGGTGGGGGGTGAAGCTGAGGGTGGTGGGGGTGATGGTGGTGGTGGGGAGTGAGGCTGAGGGTGGTGGGGGGTGATGGTGGTGGGGGTGAGGCTGAGGGTGGTGGGGGTGAGGCTGAGGGTGGTGGGGGGTGATGGTGGTGGGTGAGGCTGAGGGTGGTGGGGGTGATGGTGGTGGTGGGGAGTGAGGCTGAGGGTGGTGGGGGGTGATGGTGGTGGGGGTGAGGCTGAGGGTGGTGGGGTGAAGGTGGTGGGGGTGAGGCTGAGGGTGGTGGGGGTGATGGTGGTGGGGGGTGATGGTGGTGGGGGTGAAGCTGCGGGTGGTGGGGGGTGATGGTGGGGGGGTGAGGCTGAGGGTGGTGGGGGTGATGGTGGTGGGGGGTGAAGCTGAGGGTGGTGGGGGGTGATGGTGGTGGTGGGGGTGATAGTGGTGGGGGTGAGGCTGAGGGTGGGGAGGGGTGATGGTGGTAAGGCTGAGGGTGGTGGGGGTGATGGTGGTGGGGGGTGAAGCTGAGGGTAGTGGGGGGTGATGGTGGTGGGGGGTGAAGCTGAGGGTGGTGGGGGGTGATGGTGGTGGGGGGTGAAGCTGAGGGTGGTGGGGGTGATGGGGGTGGGGTGAGGCTGAGGGTGGTGAGGGTGGTGGGGGTGATGGTGGTGGGGGTGAGGCTGAGGGTGGTGGGGGTGATGGTGGTGGGGGGTGAGGCTGAGGGTGGTGGGGGTGATGGTGGGTGAGGCTGAGGGTGGTGGGTGGGGTGGTGAAACTGTGGGTAAGCCTGAGGGTGGTGGGGGGTTGTGGGGAGGGAGAGCCTACCTTTCCCTGGTGGTCCAGTGGGCTCCCTGGTGGTCCGGTGGCCACTGCTCACGGTCTGCAGCTCCTCAGAGCTGCAGACCATGTAATCTCGCGAGATTTCAGAGCGTTGCCGTGGTAACCCGCGGCAACGCTCTGATTGGCCAATTCTCGCGAGTCACATGGTCTGCAGCTCTGCACACTGCGGAGCTGCAGACCAGTGTCTGCGATGGTGGCCGGGCAGCCAGGAGGGGCCTCGCACCCGGCGGCATACCGGGCAAGCCGCCGGGCCCCTTCCTGGTGTCAGGTCCTCGGTCAGTGACCGAGGACCTGACACACTCTGCCAACAGGCGGTTTAGGCGGCCGCGAGGCCCCCGCCAGCGCGAGGCCTTAGGCGGCCGCCTAAACCGCCTAATTAGAGAGCCGCCTCTGTTGGGGGATATCATACAGGATTCTCCATATAGCCTTTTGAGGCACCTTTGGGCAGTATATACAGAGCCTGGCACAGCTCTGGAATTTGTGAGTGCATTCAACCACTTTTATATTCTTCTATTTGTATATACAGTCTATACTATGCACCATTATTTTGTGTTGTTATAGGTACCTACTACATGGAATATCTTCTACACATATCTGTACATGTATTATAAGTATTATTCTTTGGCCATTTTTTATTGGTACTATTTGTACACAGGGAGTGGTGTGTGTATTGGGCACTTGTTGTTTTCAAGTGCTTTTATTTTACTACTTTGATTCTATGGTGTTGGGGAGCACCTTCTCACTCAATTACTGTGTTTTATTGTTTATTCTACTGTGTAAGCGCCATCCACTTCATCCCTTTTTCTATTGCAGTTTTATGTTGTACTTTTTTGGACTAACAGAATATTGGGACCAATACTAACCCTATGTAAGCGTGTACCTTAGTAAGAAACTCTGCTCTCAGGGTGCTCTGTATGTTCTAGTTCTGGGCCATCTCCCTCTTGTGGCCCAAAAGTCCCTTCACAATATAATACATGTCCTCTATAGATGACTGAAATAAATACTTGGTAGCGGCCTGGTTCCTCCTTCCTATGCCAGGTCTAAAATAAAAGTTCTGGCAAAGTCTTACTGTCTGCATATATTTATATATGCAGACAGCAAGACTTTCTAAAAATATATATATATTTTTTTCTTTTGTGTAATTTTTTATAAAAATGAGAACCAGGATTATTTTGAAAAAAAAATATTTTACACTTCTTTTATTGCCCATTCTTTCATACACACTTTTTCTGTGTCCCCCATTACAGTTCTATGGCTATGTGAGCCTTCTGCAGTATTGAGTCATTGTCTTCCATTTTGCTACATCAGACATGCTGATCTTATTCTAGAATCATCTGCTCAGCATAATATAATTGCACCTTTGTTCTTATTGTATTGCTGACATGACTGAATTACCGACGAATGCCAAGGGAGTGGAGCTGACCATCGTTTTTCAAATATTGCATTCTCAAATAATGTTCGATCTTCTACTAAATTAAATATGATCACAGCAGCTTCATGTATTCTGCAGGTCACAAACTCACATGATCTCACCTCTATTATAAATCAATCATGCTGTACGCTGTTTTTTTAAGATTGTGTGATAACCTGTCTTGGAATCCTTTTTGGTGAACTCATACACAAACCAACACATCAATCAACTTAAGAAAATGTCACTGAAATCACTGTTAACCAATAACCTTACCTTTGGGATATCTTTTGTATTTGTGATGTTAGCATGGTATTTGAGAGTATTATTAATTTTTCTAATGCAGAATTGGTTGATTGTGCTCTAATACAAAAAATAACATAAACCAACTACAATATGCAAAAATAGAAACGTATTGTTTTAATATATATTTATAAGGAGAATAATGAAGACAATCTAATTTTAATATTATTCATGCTGCAAAAAAAAAACCCAACAAACATTGAATTAACTACAGTTGGGTTTGCTATTTAAACAGGAACTGAATAGCATATTAAAAACCAAACTGATATTTTTTGGCTGAGATACTTGAGTTGGTAAGTTTGAAAGACAGCCATTTTAACGCTTTGGCTATTTTGCCTAAATTTCTGGATTTAGATTAATAACAACCTACTGTTGAGTTAAGACACCTTTATTCCATTAAATATCAGATGTACCTTAATGGGGAAGAGATTATCTTTACAAACATTGAAAAATGTTTTTTGTCCCCAATAAATGATTATACTGAAAGCATTCGGCCATTTTCTCCGTGGCACAGTAATACATCCCATACCACATTTTTACCTTCCTCATCATAAATAATTATTTCCTTACTTGAAGGTAAAACATTTATTCCTTTAATTACAAGTTATGACCTTGTGATTTTTTTTTGTATGGCCCAGGGCATGACAAGTTCCTCTGAGACCAGGTAATATCAATCTTTCATTTATTTACACAAACCTTTCATTCCCCACATATGACCTCACAATGTAAAGAGTGCAACATTTAACCTTTCCATAGCAGTGAAATGTAGATCCCACCTCGATGTGCTTTTTCCATGGGAAAATATCATAATGTTTGTGGGCCCAGGACATACTTGAAAACGAGAGAAATCTCAGTGTATCCTTACTGGTAAAATATTTTATAATTAAAATAATTAATTCAATAAATAAATATTAATAGTTTAATGACACACATCTATCTATATGGCGAGGAAAAAAAAACATGCAAATCAATTTATAACTTTTTTGACATGCGTTTTTCTGGATTTGTTTTTTTTTGTTATTCTGTCTCTCACTGTTAAAATACACTTACCATTAACATTTATATTGTCAGTGGGCAAACATTCGAAATCAGCAGGAGATCAAATACTTTTTCCCTTCACTGTATCTATGTATATATTGTGGGTAAATAATGCTTTCGAAATCCCATGATAGTATTATCCCCCCCCCCCCCCCCCCTAACATGGTGTACCTAGAGCATTTGGCACCCGGGGTGGATCCTAAATTTGCCCCCTCCCCTCCCCGCCAACTTTAAAATGTAAAGAAAAAAAACGCAAACTGTTTTTAATGTATTTAGCACTGAGCAGTGCTTGTGTGTTTGAATGTAAGCATGTTTTTGTATGAAGTATTTTAGTGAATGTAGGTGTGTGTTTGTGTGTAGTGTTGGCATTTGAATGCAGGCGTGCATCTGTGTGTAGTGTGTTATTTTAATACAGTGGTGTGTTTATATATAATGATGGTTTTCTAATACTTAGGTGTGCTTGTAGTGTTGAGGTTTGAATACAGGTGTGTATTTGTGTGTAGTAGTGTTGGCAAGATGCTGAGATGTATGCACATATATACACACACACACACATATACACACACTGATACACTTGCATATATAGACATACAGATGCACACTGACAGATATGCAGACACACACTGACACACATGAAGATACACAGACACACAGCTACACACACGCAGATATACAGACACACACTAACACACATGCAGCTACACAGATACAAACACACTTACAAATACAAACAGATACACAGGTACACCCATGCAAATACACTGACACACAGTCACACATAGATACACAGATACAAACACACATACAGATACAAACACTAACACACACAAATACATACATACAGATACACAGATGCAAACACACACAGATACACATGCAGATAGACATGTACACAGTGTGTGTGTTTTTATAGTGGATGCACTGTGTGTAGTGGATGCAGTGTCTGTGTGTAGTGCATGTAGTGTGTGTGTATGTGTAGTTTGCATGTTTGTGTAGTGCATGTAGTGTGTGTTTTTGTGTAGCGAATGCAGTGTGTTTGTATAGTGGATGCAGTGCGTGTTTGTATAGTGTATGTAGTGCGTGTGTTTGTGTAATGTGCATGTTTATGTAGTGCATGTAGTGTGCATGTTTGTGTAGTTTGCGTGTTTGTGTAGTGCATGTAGTGTGCATATTTGTGTAGTGTGCATGTTTGTGTAGTGCATATAGTGTGCATTTTTTGTGTAGCCGATGCAGTGTGTTTGTATAGTGGATGCAGTGTGTGTTTGTGTAGTGCATGTAGTGTGTGTTATGTGGGATAAGTACTGGGAAAAGCAGATTTTTAATTAGTTGGGCTTATTCCCCCTCTACCTTCACAGGCAAGAGGCAGGGAGGGGGGGATAAGCCCCCCCCAAAAAACCCAGTACATGAACTACACAAAGACACGGCATACAAAACACACTACATGCACTACACTCACACTGCATCCACACATACACATCACACTATTTCCCCACCTTCCTGCCTCCTACTTGTGGCCAGGAAGGGGGGACACATTTCCCTGGTGGTCCGGTGGCTATAGCAGGGACATCTTGCACCCTCCAGCAGCAGCATGCCCTTTCCTCTCGCGAGTCGTGGCAACGCTCCGGCATGCATTGCGTGCCTGTAACGAAAATATACCCCAACACGCAGGATTCAACTCTACAGAAGACAACACAGAGGGGAGATACGTCTACCGGACCTCGACGTATATGAGAGGAGTACAGAGTCAGGAGCGATCCGAGGTCAGGGGCACAAAGAGACAGCGTAAACTAAGACTAGCCAGGGTCTGGTACACAGTAAACAGCAAGCTGGCAAACAGAACAGATAAGGATAAAGAGATAACGTAGTCAGAAACAAAGCCAAGGTCAAGTACGAAGGAACACAACTGAACACAACAAGCGCTAAAGGGAACTGAAACAGAAACCATGATAGGGCAAGGAACTAAGGGAAAAAGGTGAGTATATATACCTAAACATCTATTTTTATTGGCCCCTGTCATATCCACGCCCCCAAAAGGTAAGTGTATGGGGAGTGTGGCATGACAGGGACCAATGGGAGGCCTTTTCCAATTTAGGCTCCCACTGTCCCTTTAAGAGCGCGCCCGATACCCACAGTGCGCTCTTTGAGTCAGACGGGACACGTGACCGCTTCTTGCGGTCACTGCCCGCCTTCCTGTCACAGACGGCGGATGAGCCGCGCGCGGCTCGTGCAGCAGCAGGACCGCGCGCGGCTTGAACAGAGGACCCCGGCCGGCCCCTGGAAAGGGTAAGTACCGCTACAGTGCCGCGCAGAGTGTTGCCATAGCAACCCCGGCAACGCTCTCGCCATTTCCGACAGGAAAAGGCATGCATGCATTTTTCTGCCCCTGTGTCTTCTTGCATGAGTCAACATGCTGCCCCAGGCACCTCCCTAATAGGTGGCACCCGGGGAGGACCGCCCCCTCCTTAGTACACCACTGCCCCCTAATATACTTCACTGTTATGTATTGTTTATACAAAGTGGGCCAAAATTCAGAGTAAGATTTGACAGGCAATAACTTTGTTAGTAGTTATTTTTTGTTGTTTCACGTATGTACATCTTGGGAGATTCATCATGGGTAATTTCACAAAGGAACAAGGAGTAAAAATAGTGGAATTTATTTTCAAAACAGACAAATGCTCCACAAGTAGGTAATTTCAAGAAATGACCAGATCGATTCCTCCATGTTCAGGTCCTGATTATGTCCTGTGGGGATATCTGAAGGAGCGTGTGTACATGAGAAAACAACATGCACTTTAAGCAGCTTAAGTAGAATAGCCGTGTAGAAATCCGAGCGCTAGGGCCTCAAACATTAACTAATGTTATGAACAATGCAATTGAAAGAGTGAGACTACAAGAGGCAGACAAAAGACCCACTATTAGCGCTTACCAATTGATCGGGTGGCTCTGGGATCCCACCGCATAATATAGATAGACATCACATAGCGACCATATATATATATAGCTGGAGGTATAAATATATTGTGCCCAAAAACTACAACCACTAATGCACGGCATGTACTCGGACCTCAGGGGCCCCGGAAGGGACATACAGGTCACCATACACCAAAGGTAGGGACAGATAAGAGTAGCTTACATTGGTCATTATTAGGATAGAAATACTATGATCACTGACTCAATGCATAAACTAAGATATTGAGTTGGCTCATTTCTCGGATGTATTAGGATTGTTTATGTATATATTTATGCTGTTTATTGTCTTTCCCAGAACATGTCTGTTCTTTATGTCAATACTAAATAAAGAATTGTAAAAAAAAGAGAGAGTGAGACTGCAAATGGAGCTCAATTAAAAGATGTTATCTTCCATACCTAGTAAAACAAATGTCAAAACTATAAGCATTCATTGTAAGTAATATCAGTGAAATTGATTAAGTAATAAAAAAAACTGTAATAAAAAAGTTATTAATCCCTGAAATCCTACACTGAATTTGGACCCACCCTGTATTACACGATTTCTTCAGAATTCCGTTTAGGGTTGTGGTAAGGGGTAGAGTTGCATTAATTTCAAGGCGGCAGCGCAACATACATTTCTAAGTCTGTTCATTAAATTCAAGATTCATTGGAGTCGTACTGTAAGGCAGCAGCCTCCATCAATTAGCCCCATCTTTGTTTACTGACATGCTGACAGAGGAGCTGTGGAGAGAGAATATCTTTAGTAGAATAGGATTGAATTAAATTGGTGGCCATTACTTCTCAAGTGATAAAATATAGTTTATTATTATTAGAATTATTATAGAACTTTCAGGTTGTGGTAAATCCCCCTCACATTTTAAAGAGCACGCCAATGCTCACTTGCAATGTATGCAGTCACATTCAGACGTTATTCAAAATAGAGTATATAGACAATTTGTTGAAATCAGGTGTTCCAATCAGACTCATTGACACAGGTGTTTAAAACCAAGAACCTAGCCATGCACTCTGCATTTGCAAATAATTGTAAAACAATGGGTCGTTACGAAGAGCTCAGTGAATTCAAGAGTGGTTCTTTGAATACAATGCAATAAGTCAGTTTCATCCAAGGTCAACTGTAAGTGGCATTATTGAATAATAGAAGTGTTTAGGAACAGCAGCAACTCAGCCATAAAGCGAAAGACCACGTAAAGTCACAGAGCAGGGTCACTGAGTGCTGAGGCGCACGGTGCGTAAAAATTACCAAAGCTCCGTTGATTCCATAGATGAAGAGTTCCAAACCTCCACTGGTATTGATATCAGCAAAATAACGGTGCAGCGGGACAGTCATGGCCGAGCAGCTGCATACAAGCCTCACATCATTAAGTACAGTGCCAAGCGTCAGATCGACTGGTGTAAAGCACGCCGCCACTGGACCTGGAGCAGTAGAAACATGTTCTGTGGAGTGATCACGCTTCTCTGTTTGGTAGTCAAATGGGCAAGTCTGGATTTGGCGGTTGCCAGGAGAAGGTTACCTGCCTGACTGTACCGTGTCAACGGAGGAGGGAAAATGGTATGGGGCTGTTTTTCAAGGGTTGGGCTAGGCCCCTTACTTCCAGTGAAGGGAAATCTTAATGATTAAGCATACCAAGACATTTTCGACAGTGTTATGCTTCCTACTTTGGGGAACAGTATGGGGGAGGACCTGTTTTATTCCAGCATGACTGTGCCCCAGTGAACAAAGGTCCATAAACACATGGCTGGCATGAAGTTGACTGGCCCGCAAAAAGCCCTGACCTCAATCCCATAAAATACCTTTGGGATGAACTAGAGCGGAGATTGCGAGCCATGCGTTCTCATCCAACATCAGTGCCTGAACTTACAAATGCTCTACTCTACTGGATGAATAAGCAAAAGTTTCCATAGAAACACTCCAAAATCTTTTGGAAAGTCTACCCAGAAGAGTGGAAGCAGTTATTGAAGTTGTTATATTGGCTGCAGTCCTGCCCCCTCCCCCACCCCTATGCTTCTCCCCCAAAAAACAATATCAAACTAAATGGAAGACTTGGAAATGTGACTTCAAGACACCCTTCCAGGATGACGCAATACAGTAACAGGCATGTAAACACGGTCTTTTCAGAGAAAACCCCCCCCCATAAATGCTGATGATGTCAGCAAGGAGGCGTATCGGAGGCAGGGTTTGAAATAAGGTAAGTTTTATTACCTTTTAAGGGGGCTAAGTTGGGGCAAGCCATCTAAATGGTGATTTTAACACTATAGGGTCAGGAATATATGTTTGTGTTCCTGACCCTATAGTGTTCCTTTAAAATTCACTTTGAATTCACATTGAATTCTCACTTTAGTACATAACCCTGTAATGGTTTGCCTGTTAATAATCTAGTTTTCTCTTATTGTCTGTAAATGGTTGTTATTACCCATCTCAATAGAACACGTTTTATCGACCTCAGAAAGTTAAAATGTGCAACTCTGAGGTTTCTGAAGGTTTTACAGTCGTTATCCGAATGAGCGATGTCAACAATAAAGACATTAAGAAATCAAACATTTATACTACTTTTATGTATTTTCTAGGGATTCTGCTGTCCATCTCAATGATACTTATTGTATTGACCTTGGAAGTAGAGGAAAAGATGAGCTGATCCCCCTTTGAACTGATCTTGATTAATACTGTTTTTTTTTTTGTTTTGTTTTTTTAAAATGGGGCATTATATGAAAAAAAAAAAAAGCCAAACAGAAGTTATAGTGGATTTTCAATGTTTATCAATAGTTTAATTTTAGGAGAACTGGTGCTTCTTCTTTAATATGCAATTAATAGGGTACTTTACTAAGTGCATGAGAAGTTTATTAGTAAGTTCTCACAAATCATGCAAAGAAAATGCCAATAATAGCTGCCTTTATATGGTACGTTTTTTTTTTATTTCTCTTAATAATTACAAAGCAATTGGATAAAAACAAAGTTCATTTTAATCTTGGACGTGTTCTACAACCAAGTAAGGTTTATTTCTTTGTAAAATATGTGTTTTCACAAGAAATATTGTCTTCGTTGGATCTGTTACTGAACAACTTGCCATAAACATAAATAATGATTTTGCCTGGTTTTCGAAAACATGCCTTTCAGGGAGATTAAGTGAAACTATGTCAATGCTGCAATATGAGCTTTAGAAGGATACAAATGTAAGTTTCAGAGTTACAAATGAGCCCAGTGCAGACTGGTAATATTATCGGGGTCACTATGCAATCTCCACAGTTCACCTATTCTTTCCAATTAAGCGCTGTTATAAATCTAGTGAATTGTAACTGTATAACGCTTGGGTGTCCAATGATGGTTCTCCAGCTGTTTGTTAACCACACAGAAAGCAAAGAATATGATTAGTTAAAATCAAACAGTGTAATCAATTTAGGAATATGATAAAATATAAAGTTAAAAAATAGACTAACATTGCGGGGGGCGTGGCTTGAGCGCCGAGCGGAATGGCGGCGTGAACCAGGAGCTCCCTGCAGGCTAAGATCACAAACCCGTCTCACCAGCTTCAACAACAGAAATATGGGAAGAAATCACCGGTCCCAGCACGCCACTACGACCACCGACACCCCGAGGGGGACTCAAACTGCGAACATGCGCAGATTCCTAACGGCCCAAACGGAACAGGCCGATCAGGCCTCAGGGGACGCAGAAACATCAGGCACAAGCCATGCGGCCCTGCCATGCGGCGGACACCTAGAGCAGGTACTTACACCACCCGACCCACCCCCACCCCAGCTGGACTGGGCGACTATATTGAGCAACCTGCCCACGAAAACAGACCTCAAAGAGGCCAATGAGGCCCTTCACAAATCGATTGCAGGGGAACTGCAGGCCCTGAGGGAAGACTTACAGGGGATACACAGCAAAGTGGCACAGCTAGAGGCAGACTGCGACCATGTCATGTCAGCGCAGAATGCAACCGCAGACACCCTGAACAGACAAGAAACACAGCTCCGCCAAATGGCCCTCCATATGGAAGACCTAGATAATAGAGGGAGAAGACAGAACCTCAGAATCCGGGGCCTGCCCGAAGAACTAGACCAGACCACGCCGATCCGTGAAACTCTCACGGAAATATTTAATGCCCTACTGCTGAGGCCGCCCAATACACCCGTCGAGTTCGTCAGGGCACACAGGGCACTTAGGCCCAGAGGCCCACCGGAGTCCCCCCCACGGGACGTCATCTGTTGCCTACTACACTTCCAAGTTAAGGAAGATATCCTGAGAACCGCCAGAGACCAAAGGCAAATACTGCACAAAGGCGCGGAATTGCAACTTTACCCTGATTTATCACCAGCAACCCTAGCGTACCGCAGGGACATGCGCCCCCTCACGAGAGTATTACAAGCCAACAAAATTAGATACCGTTGGAGCTTTCCTACCGGATTACAAATCACTACGAATACAGGCCCATACATGGTAAAGAGCGAAGACGACCTCAGAGACATTGTACGGGACCTTCAACTGCCACAGATACACATGCCTTGGCCGGACCCGATAGCCTTTTACACCTTCTCACCCGACATGCAGACCAGGCCGCAGCAACCACCGAGACCTCGGAGAACAAGGCAACAAACCACGCGCCCCTCAGGCGCCAACATGTAAAGGACTGTGCACTATGAACCCCCCATCCTGAAGCCCACCACCGGCACCGCTACCAAACTGAACACTCAATCCTAACACCGACCTGACAAAACAGAGTCCTCGGACACACCGAATAGATCCCGCTACGCGGCCACCGGCCACCCCAGAGAGAGACCCGACCCCCTACGGAGATAAAAGAAACTACAAAGACCGAGCACACATCAAGGGCTCCACGGCTCAGTGGAGTAGGGTAACCTAACGGACCCCACAGGCATTGCTGGGACTCTCATTGGGGGGGAGGGGGGCAGCGGGGGGGAAATGTAAGCAATGTGATGTCTCATAATTTCAAATGCGATGTTTACCATAAGCTGAGGGGGGGCCCTGAGCGCCGGCTGGGCCCGGCTGCTGCCACCCGCCTGACCCGTGACGAACTCCGGGGAGCGGGCGGGCGGTGGCACCGGCGGGGCCCACCCGGGGCGGGGACCCCAGCCAACAGAGATGTCAGAGGGATAATAGCCAGGAAAGAAATATTGACAGACACGATGCACCAGTTAGCTCAGCCGGGGGGACCGAAGGAGAGAGGGGTAACGGCACTCTTGATGTTCTTCCATAGTTTAAAAAAAAATATATATATATATATAATGTTTGAAATGCTAGTTAACTGTTGATACTTGTTGTACTGAATGATATAATGCTAATACTGTTGTTTGTACCACACTTAACAGTAGCGACCGGACATGCTACATACGTGAGTTGACCAACACGCACAAACCCATAGAAAGGAACACCTCGAGACGGGGAAGCCGAACACATTCCATCTAATCACCTTTTCAGAGCCGCACAGGGACACCAGGGGACATGTCACTGAGACGCCGACACTGACGCCCGGACACCCGACCTACGCCTAGTAGGAGAGACGCCGACCAAACGGTGAGCAACCCACGCGCACCACAGGTGGTGCCGCGGACTGTGACTCCCCGACGTCTATACCTAACAGTCGCTAGACCGAGACATACCCCTTATCCTACCCAACCTCCCCCCCCCGTACACCCTACTACCACCTATACTTGACTCCGGACAACCCTACCGACTACGACACACGTACTACTACTACACCTCCCATACAAAAGAGACTAGGAACTAGACGAGACGCTCACCCGATACACACATGACGAGAGAAATGGCCCTGACACCTGCACCTCTACACGTCATCACTATCAACGCAAAGGGACTAAACAAACCGGAGAAAAGATCCGGAGCGCTAAGGGACTTTCACAAACAGAGAGCCTCAATAGTTATGATACAGGAAACACATTTTAAAAAGGGAACCAGACCCAAACTTACTAACCACCAATACACACAAGGCTACTACAGTGACTATCACGGGGGTAAAGCTAGGGGAACAGCGATCCTACTACATAAAAGCGTGCCGTTCCAGGGGGGAACAAGCATGACGGACGAGGAGGGCAGATACTTGTTCCTTAAGGGGAAAATAGCTGAGCGCCAATACACATTCGCGACAGTTTATGTCCCCAACACGCGACACTACCGCTTCCTCAAGCAAACACTCCGCAAACTCATGGAGTTCAGAGAGGGGACCCTCGTACTGGGAGGGGACTTCAACATCGCACTAGACCCGACATGGGACACATCATCAGGCTCCTCCCATATTCCCACGCAACAACGGCAAAACATTAAAACCTTACTCCGCAGCCACCGCCTGGTTGACTGCTGGAGAGCCCACCACCCAGATACAAAGGATTTCACCTTCTTCTCCCACCCACACAACTCATACTCCCGGATAGACCACATATACACCACACAATATGACCTCTCCCTAGTCACCGAAGCCAAGATTGGAACGGCGACTTGGTCAGATCACGCACCTGTCACCCTCAAATTAAAATCACCACTTTTTCGCCCCACTACCCCGAAATGGAGACTAAATGAATACCTACTCACTAACACGGAGGTCGTAACCCATATAGGCGACAAAATTAGAGACTACTTATCCCTTAACACTGCCGAACACACATCCCCGACAATACGATGGGAAGCGCACAAATCCGTGATACGGGGACATTACATTCAACAAGGGGCGATCATAAAAAAGAGAACTGAAATGAGACAGGCGAGCCTCCTCGAAGAAATCCACAACACAGATGACCAAAACAAACTCGACCCAGACCACACACTCCAAACCCGACTCTTACAACTCAGAAGAGAGTTAGCTACGCTAATCCACTCTAAACACCACAGAGACGCGGCGAGACATAAAGCTTTCTTTACCCTACACGGGAATAAGAGCGGCAAGCTTCTGGCTGCTATGCTACGGAAAAAGAGGCTACACACATATATAGACAGGATCAGGGACAAAACGGGGACCCTACACCGACTCCCGTCGGACATCATGAACACAATCCGCGCATATTATACGGACCTATATACCCTCCCGCAACCACAGACCGAACCGGCGAAGGCCCGCCTTCGCCACGCGATCCAAACATACCTGACGAGGTACCCAATGCCGACTTTAGACGCAGAAATCGCCGAAACGCTAGACGAGCCCATCACTATAGAGGAGCTATCGATAGCAGTCAAGAACACCAAACCCGGTAAAAGCCCAGGGCCAGACGGCCTGCCGGTGAAATATTATAAGACATACGCAGAAGAGCTACTTCCACCAATGGTGGAGGCGTTCAATGCGGTACGAGACGGGGAACGTATCCCCAAGCAGGCCCTGACAGCCCACATAACTGTTATACCCAAAGAGGGCAAAGACAGGGAACATTGTGGGAACTATAGACCCATTTCGTTAATTAACTGCGACGTCAAACTCTTGGCGAAGGTCCTCGCCACGCGCCTCACGAAGCACATCCCATCACTGATCCACCCTGATCAGGTGGGGTTTGTGACGGGACGCGAGGCCCGAGACAACACCATCAGGGCACTCACCCTCATGCACGGCGGCCGAAAGGCCGTAGGAGGCCTCCTCCTGCTGTCCACGGACGCGGAGAAGGCCTTCGACAGAGTACGCTGGGAATACCTTTTTGAGACGCTTGCACACATGGGACTGGGCCCCCACCTAAGGAAATGGATAGAAGCCCTGTACAGCGAGCCCACTGCCCAGGTACTAGTTAATGGGGCACTGACTAACGCCTTCACCATCCATAACGGCACCAGACAGGGGTGCCCCCTGTCGCCGCTCCTGTTCGCTCTAGCACTGGAGCCGTTTCTCACACACATCAGACACAACGCAGACGTGACCGGCCTGACGACAGGCCCAGTACACCATAAGGTAGCGGCCTACGCGGACGACCTACTCTTTGTGGTGACCAACCCTACCATCACACTACCGAACATCATGAGAGAACTACAGGCATTCGGGGACCTATCAAACATGAAAATTAACTACGGAAAATCGTATATCCTAAACGTTAGCGTACCCCACACGAGAACGGAAACCCTAAGAAGTAGCTTCCCCTTTCAATGGGCCGAGGACAAGATTAAATATCTTGGTATTTGGCTATCCAAACACTCAGAAGACCTGTTTAGGGACAACTTTGCGGTCATTTTACAGACATTTCAGAGAGACATGCGGGAATGGTCATACCCCCATATCTCGTGGCTAGGGCGAGTACAGGTCATAAAAATGAACCTCCTCCCGCGCCTTTTGTACCTTTTTCAAGCCATCCCCACTGTAATCCCGAGACCCTTCTTCATCACGCTCAAAAAAGAAATGACCAGATACATATGGGGCGGGGGGAAACCTAGAGCAAAATTCTCCATACTGACCAGACCCAAAGACAAAGGGGGACTGGCCCTCCCAGATTTTCGACTTTATTATATGGCCACACACCTACAGAGGGTTGTAGAATGGTCCAAGGAAGGGGTCCACAAGCTGTGGAAAACGGCAGAAGAGATGGAGGCAGGTAGACCGATCGCGGGACTTCCATGGAGACGCGAACAGACGGACGGACACACCATGTCCGTATATACGAAAAACACCCTGGGAGTATGGCGGAAGGCCAAACGACAGGGGAACTTGTCACCATACCCCTCCCCCCTTATGCCTCTGACACATAACGAAGATTTTCCCCCAGGTCTAGACCCAGGGGCTCTCAGAAACATCATCCCGAGCACATCCCCGCGCCTACACCACACTCTACAGGGTGGGGTTTGCAAACAGCTTACAGATATGCTAGAAGACACGCCCCCCACCTTCATGCACCGCTTTCGCTATGCCCAACTCTTAGCCTACATTCACACCCTGCCACAGGGGTCAGCGCTTGGCAGGGAATATACCACAATAGAGAGGATCAGCGCACAACCGGACCCACTCCCACACGGGATATCCTCTCTGTACTCCATGCTACAGTGGGAACTCCCGACCGATCCACCCCGTTTCATGGGTAAATGGGAAACAGCCCTAGGAATCACACTCACGGAAGGGGAATGGGAATCGATATGTTACCTAACACACCACTGCTCCACACATAGTAAAACGCAGGAAACGGCCTACAAACTCCTGACGTACTGGTATAAAACACCGCATCTCCTACACCGAATGAACCCAAGCCTATCCAGTCTGTGCTGGAGATGCGAAAGAGAGGAAGGCACACTGAAACATATCTGGTGGGACTGCGCACTGATCACCCCATACTGGCGGGGCATACAAAAAAAAGCTAGGGAAGTTCACAGAACGACCACCCCCCCTGGAACCGGCCGCGATGCTCCTACACCATACACCAGTTCCCCACTCAAAATATAAAAAATCCATGACCATCAGGATACTAAATGTAGCCAAACGAGTACTCCCCCAATTCTGGAAGAAACCTGTGACACCATCACTGCTGTCCTGGTTCAACCAAATGGAGGAACTAAGGAAAATAGAGGAACTCACACTGACGACGAACAATGCCCCGACGACATACACTGACATATGGACATACTGGATCCTAGAGACAGCGAAACCGAAATTCCAACGAGACCTCAGGACAACCACCGACGCTCACCTCCAGCACCCAACCTAAAAACGGGAATTAAACACCCAGGGAGACGGAGGACTGATGACTGACGACGGACCGGACCACCCCACCCCCACCTACCTACCCTTCCCCCAATCCTACAGAGAAAACACCGACAGACCCCACTTAACAGTATGCACACACCGAAGGTCAATGCTACCCGACACAAAGACACCCCCGAGACCACCAGCAACGCCATGGACACTTAGTGACTGCACCCTTAGAGACTCAGAGAAAGGGACGGGGGACTACTCTGGACGAACCGAAGGCCCGATCTGACGGAGACAAACAGACCGTCCTAGACAGGGAAACCCAACCTCCCGTACTCAGCTACACCCCCACAAAACCAAGACACGAAACCGACCCAGGGACGTACAATAGCCCGACGACAGCACTATCACACACAACCAAGATAGGGTGCTGTATGGCACATTTAAGGATGCATATCAGTGGAGGGTATCAAACACACCACGGCTCACCATGAAGACGTAGGCCACCAACGCCACACTACCATGGCGAGGTGGAACACGGACACCAACCGCTAAGACAAGGCTGAAAACACATTAAACACACGATAGAGATAATGGACAGAGACACCCTCCACACTTACAAAAAGAGACACACGGGTCAGTCACTGAAGTGGACTAACGAGCTTGGACTAAGGGTATGACATAAAGTGGAACTCACCCGGCTAACCCAGCTGAGACATGACCTACTAAATACAACTATCTACTGTTAAGGAAGAAGGGGATAGAACCTTAGAATGCTAGGATGTTAAAGATCACGACAGAAAGCTAAGGATATCCATCCAAGACACTAACCAAGTGCCCCAGGGCTCTTGTACATTATACATACCTGAAGCTGTAATTGTCACCAACTGGATCTGCGCATCCACGAACGTCTAGTACAGTGAGAGACCTGCGAGTCTCACCATCGAGACAACTAATGAAAAACGACTCTAAACATGTCGATCAAAAAAGTAAGAGACCTGTGAGTCTCTATAGTATTATTGGGGACTGCGAGCCCACCAGCGATTATTATTTGTTACTGTTTCCAGGGACCTGCGAGTCCTGTTCCCTCTTGCATACCTCGTATTGTAAAATCATTGAAAATACGTTAATAAAAATTATATTTACCAAAAAAAAAAAAAAAAAAAAAAAAATAGACTAATAAAATAAATCAAATTAGGGTTGATAGTTAAAGGGATATTCCAAGCATCATGTCCACTTCAGTGTTTTAACTCCTTAAGGACACATGACGTGTGACATGTCATGATTCCCTTTTATTACAGAAGTTTGGTCCTTAAGGGGTTAAAGGTCATTGAAGTTTGGTTCTTAAGGGGTTAAAGGTCATTGTTTAAGAGGCCTGTATATGCTACTTTGAATATTACAGTATGAAACGATGGACAGAAATAACCAGAAAAGGTACATTCAGATTACTCTGGTTTTCAAGTACACTGCTGGGATTTGAACCTGCGACCCAAGGGTTGAACAGATTCTAGTGATAATGAGGATGTTTTGGCCTACTGAGCTATCTCACCAGCCTAGGTATAAGCTATTGCTGGTGGAGGTATAAGCCCATCACCAGCACAGATAGCATGTCCAGAGGTGGTATGGTCCCCATTCTGGGGCAGCCCTACCTCTATGGCATTCCCCTACCTGCAGTGAAGGAGCATTGGAGTGTAGGGAGAGCTTGGTCTCTGTACTGGATTGGATGTGATTTTTTTTCTTTTATTTCATTTTTTTTTATTTTAAAGGATGGCCATGCCAGCAAGGATTACTCCAAACAAAAACAGTGTAGTAAGTCATTGGTGTTGGGTTGGAGTAAACATTACATAGCGAAAACAGTTTATATATTAATTGAAGAAACACTCCCAGAACCATTACAATTTATGATCATTGTAAAGGTTTGGCACTCCATATGTTGTGGACTACCTCTCCCATGATACTCTTATAACTAAAATACTGGCAAAGCATCATAGCAGATGTGATCCACAACATATAGCGTGCCAAAGGTTGTCTACCCTTGGTATAGGTTATAATGTTAAGTGCTCCTGGCCCCTGACCACTTACACACTGTTGCTTATAATGCCAACAAATTCCAAAACCATTATACCTAGAACACTACCCATTTCCCCAGACATTCACTAGGTAGAAATATTTGTATAACGCGCGCATGCTGCATGGCTGCACGGCTGCACCATGTGTTTGCTATCAGCTTTTTTTTTTAGCAGTTTCATTCATCAGATCTGATGAGTGAAACTGCTGCTAATTACTGAACTACATAAACCTCTGCTGGACATATTCTGCAAAAGTGTATCAATGATATTAACTCTGACAGCCACACACATATACATTATTACATGCCAAACAATGTTCCAGCAATTATGTCTTTGTGTTGATTGACCACCAGGATGTATATTTCATACATCCGGAATAAAAATTTGCACAGGTTTTTAGAAGGATATGAGATCAGGGAATCCATTGTTTTCCTTATTTTACGGGCTGTTAATGCTTCTTCAAAGACTATTTTCATTATTTAACCTGTGTCTGGAACTAACTTTGCACAAATGACAGATGTATCCAATTCCTGGAAATCTGGATTAGAGAGAAAATGAAAACCACTTTTGCCTTCTGTTATATTGGATATAGGCCTCCTCAACCTGCTTTCGTTTACTCATCATTTGTTCACCAATGTTAGAAAACCAGAATTCGTGCACAAGTAGCTTGAGTTCTCCGGTTTATCAGGACTTCGTGTCCAATAGGCTTGCGCATTCGGTTTCAAACAAATTTGAATTTGTCCGAATTTCAGGCAATCAGCAGTTCGTCCAAATTCCGCAACTCAAAACACTACATGGATGAATCACGAACCAAATGAAATGGACAGTGGGTGAACAGTTTTGTTTGTGTCGTGATTCAGAGTTTTGTCCTTGTTACAAATAGATGTTTAATGGTTTAGGGACAGCCTCTAAATGTCGATTTTATTCACAGATCAAGTGAGAAGCGGGCAATAGAAATAGAGAAACAAGGAGGAGCTGTAAAAACAAATCTATATTTATGTAGTATAGACTTATTAAATGTATGATGTATAATTATAGATTTATTAAATGTATGATGTATAATTATAGATTTATTAAATGTATGATGTATAATTATAGATTTTTTTTATGGCTCCCACTTTTTTTCCCTTCTGTTGGTTACTTCTCACTTAATCCATAAACTAAATGGTAGGAAAATGTGCCTATCAATGTACTGCAAAACATATACAGAATATTTAGAATATGTACAGTATATATTTTGCAGTACACTGATTGGCCCATTTCAGTTCCCCTGAAAATAATTGCATGGGTGAAATTTGTCTACCGAAAAACCGCATGGATGAATTCCGAATCGACCAGAGCTATTTTTTTTAATGCCAAATCGTATTCACTGAATCAGCATAGCTCCAAAGCATAGGATTTTTGGGTGTGGGTCACTAAATAGATTGTTCTATAGCAGTGGTTCCCAACCCAGTCCTCCAGTACTCAGTTGTGTCCAAGGTGTTTTTAGAAAAACAAAACGAACGAAAAAAACATATCCATTAAAATAAAACGTGTATCCATTAAAATAAAACGTGTATCCATTAAAATAAAACGTGTATCCATTAAAATAAAACGTGTATCCATTAAAATAAAACTTGCTATTTCCTGGCTAATCATGGCAGCATCATGTACTCAGTTTGATAGGACATTTGTAGCCAACAGAGTAGTTTATGATATTTTTTTACCTCTGACCCCTGCACTAAGGAAGGGCAGAGATAAAAAAACAGAGCCATTGGATGTTTTTCTTTTTTCTGATATCAGAGAGTTAGAGATTTAAAGGGACATTATAGTCACCAAAACAACTCTAGCTTAATTAAACAGTTTTGGTGTATAGATCATGCCCCTGTAGTCCCACTACTCAATTCTCTGCCATTTAGGAGGAAAAAGGGACACTGTAAGCACCTAGCTCATAGAAGTGGTCTCGGTGCAAACTCCTATCACTCTGAACCCTGAGCATGTAATTATTGCAGTTTTTATAAACCGCAATATTACCTGCTAGGATGAACTCCTACTCTAGTGGCTGTCTACTAGTGGCCTCTAGTGGCTGTCTACTTTTGATCGCCTAAACAACGCTGGATGTCCTCATGCTATGCATGAGGACTTCCAGCATCACTGGAATCACCATAGGAAAGCATTGAATAATGCTTTACTATGGGAAAATCCTAATTGCAACGTGGCCATTACCGCGCATGCGCATTAGGTGTCCCCCACCGGCTGATGTCGGCAGGGGAGCAGCATCGGTGCTGGACCCAGGTAAGCGACAGAAGGGATTATTACATCTTCTGCACCACGGGGTGGGGAGCCTTGACAGAGTGGAAGATATAGTGCCAGGAAAACGAGTTTGTTTTCCTGACACTATAGTTTCCCTCTAAATCACTTTGTTTATGCAGCCCTAGCCACTCCTCCCTGCATGTGACTTGCACAGCCTTCCTAAACACTTCCTGCAAAATAAGATGTTTACACATCACATCAGCATTACTTCCTTTATTGCACATTATGTTTAATTTAGAATTTCTTATCTCTTGCACTGTTATTAGCTTGATAAACCTTGCAGGAGCGTCTTGTGTGTGAATAAAGTTCAATTTACAAAGCAGGAGATAAAAACTAGCATCTGATTGAAAATGAAATGACATATGTGGTTAGCAAGCTGTGCATGTTTTATTTGCTACACCAGATGTTGCACAAAAATGATATTGCCAGGAAGAGAGCATTTCAGCTGACAGAGGGATGGCTTTGGAGGTGGCCCTACACACAGACAAAAGGGTATTTACTTCTGGAATAAAAAAATTCTTAAAAAGAAAGGCAGCAGTAACAGAAGCCTTGTGCCATAACCACTTCAGTAAGATGAAGTGGTTATGGTGCTTACAGCAACCCAAAAGTGACACACCAATGCACAAATACAAATAAATATATAAATAAATCACTGTTTAGTGGATATACCCACACTTAAAAACATGTATTCATTCAATTATTCATTTTTAATTGTGAGAATACCTAAAATGGTTTGCAAAAGCTGCAGATCTCTTGTCTGCAACCTTTTCAAGCCCTCCCCTTTTTCCCAGCTCATACTTTCTGTGACTGTCCAATCACATACTTTGCAATGCAACTCAATGAGAAGTCTTTGCACGGCAGGTGCCTCTTGAGTTTAGCTTCACTGAGCTAACCGAACTGGAAAGTAAGAGGACCTGTACAACAAGGTCAAGTTATAAAAGTGCCAATTTCTATTGCAATCTGCACTTTTTGTATAATAAAAAAAAGAGAAAAAAAGAGGACACAGACTTCATACATAAAGAAAGCACTTCAGCAAACAAAAGTATTTTGGATACAAATACAAAAAGAGAAGTCCTGCGCTTAGTCCCATTATTGCAGGACCAGCAGCAACGACTACAATACACATCAGCCCCAATATATAGTAAAAACCAAAGAAAAGAAAATGTTACTTGCGCTTTCTCCTTAATCCCTATGTATATTTAGACAAATGGAGGTCATTTAGTTGCTCCAATGGCCATTGGAGGGAATGCCCGCCTGCCAACGTCAAGGCAGACCCCCCTAAGCGGGTCCTAACACTGACCCTTCAGCCTGCTTCCTTGAGCTTCTGGCAAAGATATCTCTAATGAGACAGAAAGGGGTATTTTTTATATACACCCCTATACTTATTAACCCTTAGGGGGGTCTGCCTTGACGTTGGCAGGCGGGCATTCCCTCCAATGGCCATTGGAGCAACTAAATGACCTCCATTTGTCTAAATATACATAGGGATTAAGGAGAAAGCGCAAGTAACATTTTCTTTTCTTTGGTTTTTACTATATATTGGGGCTGATGTGTATTGTAGTCGTTGCTGCTGGTCCTGCAATAATGGGACTAAGCGCAGGACTTCTCTTTTTGTATTTGTATTTACTTTGTATCACACAGCCTGGTTACAATGCTGCTGCCCATCCCATGTGTTCCCTATTAAGGGTTAATAAGTATAGGGGTGTATATAAAAAATACCCCTTTCTGTCTCATTAGAGATATCTTTGCCAGAAGCTCAAGGAAGCAGGCTGAAGGGTCAGTGTTAGGACCCGCTTAGGGGGGTCTGCCTTGACGTTGGCAGGCGGGCATTCCCTCCAATGGCCATTGGAGCAACTAAATGACCTCCATTTGTCTAAATATACATAGGGATTAAAGAGAAAGCAAAAGTATTTTGGAGTTTGGCGTCTTCCTTTAACTCCCTTTACTTTGCTGCCCATTGCTGCTTGGGCTATTACGGAAGCAGCTGGGTGAACAGGAGAGGGGGCCATTGGATTAACGTTGAATTGTGCATTCAATAAAATCAGGTGATTTGGGTGCCTAAGGAGTCCATTGAAATACAATTTTTAAAAATCAAAATATCATGTATTGACCTGTATAATTAAGTAAAGAATAATTAAAGCCTGCTTGTTCTCATTCCGGAACTACAAATTAACTATATTATAGCTAATATGCACATTTTATTTGGATTAGTTGGGTACTTTGTTATTGGAGAGGAGACATTCTAAAAACAAAGTTTCCATGTACGATGTATTGATATCGAGAGCTGTAATAGCAGATACCCAAACAAACTCTGTTAAGTGTCTTAATTGACTTACCCCTCTACATGGCCTAATTTAGGCTTAAATACAAATCCCTCCAAGTGAGATGACTCATAGTTATGTAATTCAGTATTTCAAAACAAAATGTGTTTGTAGTTACAGAGGGATATTTTGGCATTGTACACAGGCATTTTCTTAAAGGCCTTCCCATTTTGCTAACATACTGAACGGCTTAAGAATAGTCTTTAGTTATTAGAGTTCATTAAAATCTTAACCTTGTAAATGTTATTAAACACATTATTTTCAACATTTTTATTCAATAAGCTGCGCCAGATTTTGGGCCAAAATATCAGAGCTGGAAAAATAGCTGAGTGGAGCAAAGTTTCCATTTTTAGGTCAAGCTTCCCTTGTCAGTTCCTTTGTCAGTCGCTTCTTATTTCTCCAGAATTTCCAGGTTCATGAATACATCTCTTATTGAAGGGTGTGTGATAAAAAGTAATAATTAGCCTTTTGTCTAATTTACCTTATTTGCCCCTTAACGCCTTAAGGACCAAACTTCTGGAGTAAAAGGGAATCATGACATGTCACACGTGTCATGTGTCCTTAAGGGGTTAAAGGGAACCTTTATGCTGCCAGGAGACCCTTGGGGGTATAAACCCTAAAAGTAAACCAGCGCCAGATATCTCCTGGCACCATAACAACTTCATTCCAATTAGGTTGTTATAATGCCCAGATTGTTCATTTAATCATAAAAAAGACAGTAAATATAATTTAGTTTAAAATGATATGGGATAACTAGTAGCCAAGGCACCATACACCCGTCGAAAAAAGGTCGAAGTCCAGACAGCACAGGTTTGAGATATTATACTGTGTGGGGAGGCTGGAAACATAGACACAGACCCCCCACACACTTACACTCCACAGTCACCCTCCACAATCAGCTCCCCCACAGTCACCCTCCACAATCAGCTCCCCCACAGTCACCCTCCACAATCAGCTCCCCCACAGTCACCCCGACTCACACAGTCACTCTCCAATAAACACATTCACCCTTGTTACACACACAGTCATTCTACAATACCCGCACAGTGACCCCACCATAAACACACAATCACCCCGCATACACACATTCATCTCCACATAGTCACTCTCATACACGCATAGTCATGCACATCACACAGTCATGCCATATACACCATGCAGACGTCATGAACACAACACGCAATATAGAGAGGTATTAGCATCATTAGAGTAACACCAAACCGTGAGTAGGCACCGTCGCTGAAATGATGTCATGCATGCACCATGCTAAGTATGGGAGAGACTGTCGGTGGAGTGGCTCCTGTCATCCATGATGCCAGGATGAATGACAGGCGGCATCACGTGGCTTGTGCCGGGAGGGAGCAGGGTGTCTTAGCTGCTGGAATGAGGCACGGCGTTGCTGGAATGACACTGTGATGAAGTCAGTACCCTGTCACTGCCCAGGCTGCGACACACACTACTGGGATGGTAGACAACATTGATTTTACCTGTAGAATATTGCATATTCCATTTACACTAGAGATGGGAGTCTGGATCGATATAAATAACAGATGGTATCTATAAGTCACATGCCACGTGAAGGCACTGTGCCACAGATCATGCAGCCCCTATTGCATAAAGTAGAAAAGGAGTCAGTGGCAGGTAAGTGTGCCAATGAAAAGTACTTTAAAACTTTGCATGCCTTACGTTTTAACCCCTTCAGCCCAGTGGGAGGGGGGCCCTGAGGGAGGGGGGGGACCTAATAACCCTATAGTGCCAGGAAAACTAGTTTGTTCTCCTGGCACGATAGTGCTCCTTTAATGTCTTTGCAAACTTTGACAGTGTATTGCATGTGGGTTTTTTTAAATTCATTTGGCAGTACCACCGACAGTGCTTGGTATTTCGTCTTGTAAGACAAAGAGTCGTGTAAAATCTATGCAATTTAGATTTATTTTCATGAACATCACCTTGTAAATCAAAAATCTTTGACTTAACCACGAGCAGAGGCATGATGAGATTACCTGGCATCGTAGTGGAAATGTATACCTGCACTCCGCACTTTAACCATATGTAACAAGGCTTAATGAAAAACTGCCTGTCCAACGCCTAGAACCCCACGTCCTGGGCATCAGGCAACACACATTTCCACATCTCGGGGGGCCTAAAAAATGTATGATGCAACACAGCTTCACCAGTGGTGGAATTGCAGTGTGGCTGTGAACAATGGTTTCTCCATCCAGTCAGTAGAATTAGAATATCTGATCGGAGAATGTGTTCAAAAGTGGTAAATTCTGGCTTATCATCTTTAACGTTTATTAAAAGCTGTGTCTCTTACATCTTCAACGACTCTCATGCACTAATAGAAAACATCAGACAGGCCTCAAATTTTACAAACTCAGGACTGGAAGATAGTGAGTCTGGGCTATCCACTATTTTTGGGAGCATCTTCCAACTAGCACATGGAGGAGGTTCAAACACCCAACTTCTTCTGCACAGGAGATACGAGATAAGTGCTCTTCACAATAGTAATTTCTCATGTATTACAAATATATTCGGGGCCAATACAAACCATTGTGTGGAAATCTATTCACAAACCGGACTTTACATAGGACACGAGGCCATGCGTTTAGACTGGAAGAAAGAAGATTTTGTCTAAGGCAAAGGAAAGGTTTTTTTACTGTAAGAACAATCAGGATGTGGAATTCTCTGCCTGAAGAAGTGGTTTTATCAGAGTCCATACAGATGTTCAAACAGCTACTAGATGCATACTTGCAAAGACAGAATATTCAAGGATATAATCTTTCAATGTAGGGTAATAACTGCTTGATTCAAGGATAAATCTGACTGCCATTGTGGGGTCAAGAAGGAATTTTTTGTCCTAGCTTGTTGCAAAATTGTGCTTCAAACTGGGTTTTTTTTTTTTTTGCCTTTTGGATCAACAGCAAAAAACAGGTGTGAGGAAGGCTGAACTTGATGGACGCAAGTCTCTTTTCAGCTATCGAACTATGTAACTATGTAACTATGTAAACTGTGAGGCAACGGAAAGTAAATTTTAACAAAAAAAGTACTCCATGTTTTCGCCCTCTACACATCTTATGGTTATTTCACACATATTGTGTGCTCTGATATATTAATTTCTAGACTTGGGAATCATTTTTCATATGAGCTATGTATTCATCTTAAAATTAAGCAATTTGGGCATTCTTCAGAATGACAAACGGGCGAATGCAAAATCCAACCAATGAAATGTCAACCAAATTTGCTTGTTGAACTAATTGTTGTCCATTGCCTGTTGAGTAGAGATGTCACGAACATAACATTTTCCGTTCGCGAATGGCGAACACGAACTTCCGCAAATGTTCGCGAACGGGCGAACCGGGCGAACCGCCATAGACTTCAATAGGCAGGCGGATTTTAAAACCCGCAGGGACTATTTCTGGCCACAATAGTGATGGAAAAGTTGTTTCAAGGGGACTAACACCTGGACTGTGGCATACCGGAGGGGGATCCATGGCAAAACTCCCATGGAAAATTACATAGTTGATGCAGAGTCTGGTTTTAATCCATAAAGGGCATAAATCACCTAACATTCCTAAATTGTTTGGAATAACGTGCTTTAAAACATCAGGTAGGATGTTGTATCGATCAGGTAGTGTAAGGGTTACGCCCGCTTCACAGTGACAGACCAAACTCCCCGTTTAATGCACCGCAAACAACCGCAAACAGTCCATTTGCACAACCGCAAACTCCCCATTTGCACAAGGTTGGATACCAAGCTAGCCATGTCCCGTTCCTTGTCCTTACTGATGTCATTGAAGGTCTCTTCCTCCACTTAGCCACGTACAACACCAAGGGTCCCCGAAAGGTGACAACAAGCCCCCTGTATTTTTTTTTTTAAATGTACACTACTGTTACACCAGATGTGAGTTGCACTGGTGTGACACTGTGCCCTGGCAGGCCCTGAAACGCACACGTGTGAAGGAAACTGACTGCTATTATTTCACAGTCAAATTTCTAGTTTTTTTTTTAATGTACACTACTGTTACACCAGATATGAGTTGCACTGGTGTGACACTGTGCCCTGGCAGGCCCTGAAACGCACACGTGTGAAGGAAACTGACTGCTATTATATTACAGTCAAAAAATGTTTATTTTTTTTTAAATGCAAGCTATTGTGACACCAGATATGAGTGGTGGCACTGGGCAAGTGGGCACAGTATACGTTGTGAGCCTGACACACACGCTGGCAGGCAGGCAACTGCAATTAGATTACACAGGAAAAAAAAAAAAAGCAGACTGATGTTCTAGCCCTAAAAATGGCTTTTTGGGATGCTGTCCTTAAAGCAGAGATCAGATGAGTCCTTCAGGACTGTAGTGGACACTGAATACACTAGCCTAGCTATCGATTTCTCTATTAAATCAGCAGCAGCTACATTGTCCCTCCTCTCACTAAGAATGCAGCTTCTGGGGGGCGTGGCCTAGCTGTCATGGAGGAAAGACGCACTTCGTGTGAGCTCCCTCAATATCTCACTTTAAGCAGCTATCAACAAGCGAATTTCACCCCAGAAGGGGATGACCCAGCAATGTTGCTCCTACCTGACTGACCCGACATGCTTAATAGCGGTCAGCAACTCGACAGAGTCTTACTTACCTCCGCATGGCAAGTGTGGCCTGGTGCTCACCGGGCGGGAGAGATGTCCGATCTCCCGATCCTGGGATGCCCAGGAGCAGCTACTTCCCGGCAGGAGCTCCGTTACCCCCCCTCTCGGACCGGTGGGGGTTATCCCGGTCCACCCCTGAGAGGCTGTCTGGAGCTAATGGATGCACAGAGCACAGCCGCCCAGGCTGACATACTCATCTGCGACTCTCCCAATATGGCGTCAGCCGCGTGTCCTCCTGGTACCAGCAAAGCATGGCAGGATATTGAGTCTAAGCTGGACAGACTCTTTAATAAATTTTGGAAGCAAATAACAAGCAGGAAGCCCCAACAAGCTCCACCACAGCCCCAACAAGCTCCACCACAGCTAAGCGAAGCAGTCCCACTTAAAATCAACCAACGCAAAAGGCGTCGAAGACGGGACCGGAGGCACAAACAGAAATGCAGAGCCTGCCCCACGTCAAGCACTCGCCTCCACCTTAAGCCACCACAATCCCGCACCGGACGTGAAGCACCACTGGGACAGATCCGACCACCCGACAAAACAAGCTTCCACCACCTCAAGCCGCGAACCCGGCACTCAGCCAGAGACTTGCCTTTGTTGTTCCAGGTATCAGGGACTCCCAGGGTCTGCACCTGGCACCCAGAAGGGATCGGATGAGCACAAGCAGTAAACAGCAGCCTGCCAAGCATGTCCCACTATAGCCGATCCTCCACACCATGCCTTTGATCACATGAACTGCTCTCTGCACATTAACTAATCGTAAAGTAGCAAGCGTTTAAACATGTCATTATTTCACCTCCTAAAGAGTTTATTGTCGTAGTTCCTTACATGCCTTTACCTTAACCGTTCATGTATTATGTTATTCACTAGTCTCATCTCATGGGGCGACTCACACTTGATTTATAACTAGTGGTGGAGCTGCTGATATAAATACACAGTTGATAACGTGCAAGCTACACCCTAAACATGACAGCCATCTTTCACAACAATGTACTGCTATATACTCGTACCCTCAGTGCAACTAGCCATGATATACGCACGTTCAGCCTACCATGCTCAAATATAACACACTTCTGTCTAAAAAAAAACAAAAAAAAAAACTATGCAGCTTCCGAATGAATCTAAAATGGATGCTGTCCAGGAGGTGGGAGGGTCTGGAAGGGAGGGTCTGCTGCTTATTGGCTGGAATGTGTCTGCTGACTGTGAGGTACAGGGTCAAAGTTTACTCAATGATGACGAATAGGGGGCGGACCGAACATCGCATATGTTCGCCATCCGTGGCGAACGCGAACAAGCTATGTTCGACAGGAACTATTCGCCAGCGAACTGTTCGGGACATCTCTACTGTTGAGCTAAATGTTGCCCATGCAATTCATTTTTCGTTTATTCTTTTAATTATAAGGAAAGAGTTACTGGTGCCTTTCTTGTGATTTGATTATTTAGAATTTAAATCTGCAGGCAGCTTTGCTGATTGCTAGTCTCTTCACAACCCCCCATGCCTCCCCTCACCCAATGTGAGGAAGAGACTAAATAAATTAGGCCAATGGGGATCTATATGATCGCCATTTGGTATAAGGGAGATGTATATCCTCCCTTGTGCTCCACATGCTATGCTGCTTTGTATATAGACATATGACTCGGAGTTCCCTAAGAACAGCTTCAAGATGAAGCCACAGATCGCAGAATTTAATTTGTATGAATAAAAAATATCTTTCATGCTAAGTTTATTAATTTCCTTCAAAATTTTTGTATGGTACCCCTATACAAAAATACATGAAAACAATGTATAAATAAACACTAGTATGTTCTGATTGCTTGCTTGAACATTTTACCACTTTTAAATGATAAAATAATAAAATAATAATTATTTTTTACACACATTTTCCAAATACAATCCCACCTTCTCTGGAAGAAGTACTAACTACTTAAATAGGATCAGAAATAATAACCGCAAAAGGGTCAATTTCCTGTAAATGATACTCAAACCCTTTGCAATTCAGTACTCTGGTTTCTTGAAATCTGGTTCAGAATATGTTTGCACCGAAGACCTGTGTTACATAATTCCAGTTATCCTGAAGTTCATCTGCAGTTTAATATAAATCAGCTCTAGAGCCGTGGGACTCTCACATGAACATATTCTAAAGTGTGCTTATTCAGACAAAAGGAATGGTGAAACGTGACCCCTGATTAAACCATTTGTGACATTTGTTTTTCGAGAAGGTAATCTGAGTTGCAGTCAGTGTAATACATTTTGCCACCCAACAAGCAGAAACTCTGTAAGTACAAAATAAACACAGGTGATTTCTATTAGATACAGTAATAAAAAAAAAACAACACACTGCAGTTTTGCCCAATCTCTATGCATGTATTCGCAGAAAACAAACGTTACAATATCTACACTGCGTTTGTCAGATTTATACATATATCTTTTTAGAACTCAAACAGCTAATCAGATTTGATTTATATCAACAATCAACACTTCACAATTAGAATTTGATGTGTAGCATATGCAGTGTATCTGCCCTATCTGTTGTTGCGAAAGCAAAGCATCATGGGCATTGTAGTTCTATAACAGCAGGAGAGGTAACATATTTGCTACCTCTTTGTTAAAGGACCACTCCACACCCATAAAGCACTTCAGCTTGCTGAAGCACTTTATGGGTGAGGAGTATCCCATTATTATGACAGTTTATAAAAGTGCTGATTACTTTAAAAATAAATAATAAAACAGCCCCCAGGCTTCCAATCATACTGCCAAGGAGGTTTGCTTCCTACTTCCTACTAACTGAAGTGGCAGGTAAGGTCTACTTGAGTGCCCTGCATACCTGATCATCAGACCTCAGATCAGAATGCTGTGAGTGTGCACATAGATGGGCTGATGTGCGCGCATGAACATGTTTGTTCGTATGCACAGTAGGGGAGCTTTAGAGGCATCTTAATGAGAATCCTCTGATAGGCTATTTCCCAGTGAAGAGACTATTCCAGGGAAAAGGTGGAGGGTTTGCAAAGCCTCCACTTTATGAAAACTGCTGCTTTTACACGCTCTTTTAAGATATACTCCCAATGAATACATACATGAAAAATGCATATCTATTAAACAGTGCATTCTATCTTTTTGCCCATTTCAGTAGTGGAGAGTCCCTTTAAAGAGGAACTATCACTTTCAAGGATTTTAATATAATAAGTAAATATTCGTATATTTAGCAAGTATGTGTAAGGTGTAAGAAAAACTGAAAAGTAAAATTCACCCCTCTTTATCCTGCACCTGGGCACCTCCATCATCATGGCCAGCTCCTTGTCAATGATTGTTATATATTGTGTCCTTTATATCTGACAGTCGGGATAGAGAAGTGTATATAGAAGAGGAGAAACAAAATATTGTATCTAATTCTCTTGTTAAATGCAAATGTTTTTCCTGGTTTTACATTAGCTAGATCGGAATGTAATTTGCTCAATCTTTAAAGGGACACTATAGTCATCAGAACAACTACAGCTTATTGCATTTGTTATGGTGAGTAGAATCATTACCTTCAGGCTTTTTGCTGTTAACACTATCTTTTCAGAGAAAATGCAGTGTTTACATTACAGCCTAGGGATAACTTTACTGGCCACTCAGATGGCTGTTAGAGATCCTTCCTGGGTCATGGCTGCCTAAAATGCATCCAAACATTCAGTGTCTCCTCCCTCTGCATGCAGACACTGAACTTTCCTCATAGAGATTCATTGATTCAATCCATCTCTATGAGGAGATGCTGATTGGCAGGGCCGGACTAGGGATACAAAGCAGCCCTGGAAAAAAAATCTATGCCAGCCTCATAAGTCATTGCGCCATATATTGTCGCATGTAATATGTAAGGCTATGTCTTGCCACCCCAGATGATCAGATGATTGAGTTTATATATATATATATATATATATATATATATATATATATTGCTTTTTCTTATATAAAATATTGGTCCTTTCAGAGTAAAACATTTAATTATACAGTAAGCATACTCACATGCAGACACAGACAATCTCACTGACACACACAAGCTCATTGATACACAGCCTCATAGACAAACAATTTCACTAATATACATAAGCTCATTGACATAAAAACACAAGCTCACTCACTAGCAGGCACACACACACATGCAAGCAAGCTCACTCACTAGCATGCGCACACACACACAGCTTAATGTAGTGGTTCTGGTGTCTATAGCCTGTCCCTGCAGGCTTTTGAATGTAAACACTGACTTTTCAGAGAAAAGACAGTGTTTACATTGCTTCCTAGTGACACCTCTAGTGACAGACACTCAGACGGTCACTAGAGGCGGTTCCTGTGTCAGTGCGGATGACACACACACACTGACACACACACACACACCATGACAGACACACACA
The DNA here is from genome assembly GCF_036172605.1 of Pelobates fuscus. NCBI lineage: Eukaryota > Metazoa > Chordata > Amphibia > Anura > Pelobatidae > Pelobates > Pelobates fuscus. The sequence goes on along the minus strand of NC_086320.1, from coordinate 354,778,760 downwards.
CACCATGACAGACACACCATGACACAGACAGACAGACACACACACACCATGACAGACACACACACACACACACACACTGTGACACAGACAGACACACACACCATGATACAGACACACACACACATGACACACACACCATGACACAGACACACACCCTGACACAGACAGACACACGCACACATACCATGACACAGACAGACACACACACACCATGACACAGACACACACCATGACACAGACAGACACACACACCATGACACAGACAGACAGACACACACACAGCATGACAGACAGACACGCACACACCATGACACAGACAGACACACACACAGCATGACACACACACACAGCATGACACAGAAACTTGTTGCTACCTGTGTGGGTGGGTGGGCAGACTGATAGGTGTCCTGCGGCCGCATGGAGAGCTTGGATGGCGGCCGCAGGGGAAGCTCTTCTGGCGGCCACTGGGGGAGCAGGCTGTTCTGTCTCTGCTCCCCCTCCCTCGCACGCTAGAAATAGACCGGGGCCGGAATATGACGTCATATTCCAGCCCCGGTCTCATTAAGCTGCACGCGAGGGAGGGGGAGCAGAGACAGAACAACCTGCTCCCCCAGCGGCCGCCAGAAGAGCTTCCCCTGCGGCCGCCATCCAAGCTCTCCATGCGGCCGCAGTACACCCACATGTCTCCCCGGCCCCAGGTGCCAAAATTTCCCGGTATCCCGGTGGGCCAGTCCGGCCCTGCTGATTGGCCAGGGCAGTGTTTGAATTGTGCTGGTTCTGCCCCTGATCTGCCTCTTTGTCAGTCTCAGACAATCCTATGGGGAAGCATTGTGATTGGATCAGGCTACCACTTCTGATGATGTCAGAGGTCAGAGGAAGTTCACAGCAGAGACAGCAGCTTCAGTATTGAATACAAGTAAGATTTTGTTATTTTTAGGGAGGCATGAGGGGCCCAGGGTGGCTAGATGGTGGTTTTAACCCTATAGGGTCAGGAATACATGTTTGTGTTCCTGACCCTATAGTGCTCCTTTAACTGAGCATCACATGAAAAAAAACACTAACACCAGTTTATGTTCATTGTTTTATTCAAGGGTGTAAATTCCATAGAAATGATAGAACCCTTTAACAATTTGAAGCTGCATATTGATTTGCAAAAATGTTGCATTTTTTTTAATTATTATTATTATTTTTTATTTAAGATTTGATAATGCATTGTCAAAACAAATATAGAATGTGTAGGCGAGGTACCTGGATTTCAAGTATATAATGAAAGATACAACAGCACTATAACAAAAAACAGGCTATGTAACCATTATTAATATAAGGCATTATATATCCAGAAGCAAATTAATGCTGTTCAAGTCATATAAAAACCAAACCAAAACTGTGAACTGGTTCTATGGGATGAGACAGGGTGGATACATTATAAATTACAAGTCTATGAGACTAAAAGCAGCTGACTTGATTAAAATGGATATGTTTAAAGGTTATCGGGTTTCTTATCACTTTGCAGGTTTTTAAATATGTTTCTATATCCCTATAATATGTATTTGTGAAGTGTGAAAATTAAGATTGAATGTAGAAATACACACCTCTTCATCCTGCAACTGGGTGCCTCTATCTTCGCTCCATGTCAGTTATGGTTCTAAATTTGCACCTTATAGCATTCTTCACTGATCTCTGAGGAAGTCCATGCAGACAGACGAAACATTTGGAGTGGCACATTTTTTTTTTGTCTTCTATTATTCACTTTCAGACTTGTTTGCATAAAACTTTGGGCTCCACCGTGGTTTAATTGATATTGACAATATTCAAGGTGACATAAACCTCATTTAATCTTAGTTATTCATTATCATATGCAGGCTCTGAAACACTACTTTTTATTCTGGTGCCTTATTTTTTTTTATTTTTTTTTTTAATAAATCTTTATTAAGAATTTTTTTTCATAAACAGACAAATACAAAGAATCATTAACCCCTTAAGGACCGGACTTTTTTTGCGATGTTGTACATTTGCGACCAGGCATCTTTTTGACACTTTTGTGGTGGTTGTGTTTAGCTGTAATTTTCCGCTCTCTCATTTACTGTTCCCATACAAATTATATATTGTTTTTTTCAGGACAAAAGGGGCTTTCTTTACATACCATTATTTATATAATCTCATGTAATTTAATTTAAAAAAAATGAAAAAATATGATGAAAAATTGAAAAAAATACACGTTTTTTGAATTTTATGTGAAAAATCTTTTACTCATCTACAAAAGCGAATGAAAAAAACTGCTAAATAGATTCAAAATGTTGTCCTGAGTTCAAAAATACCCAGTGTTTACATGCTTTTTGCTATTTTTTTTGCATGTTATAGGGCTATAAGTACAAGTAGGATATTGCGGTTTCAAAACATACATTTTTAAAATGTATCAATAGTGACATTGTAACACTATTATCTGTCATAAATTGCTAAATAACACCCCACATGTACATATTTTTTTAAAAGTAGACAACCCAGGGTATTCAATATGGGGTATGTCCAGACTTTTTTAGTAGCCACTTAGTCGCAAACACTGGCCAAAGTTAGCGTTCATATTTGTTTGTGTGTGAAAAAAGTAAAAAACGAAATTGAACGCTAATTTTGGCCAGTGTTTGTGACTAAGTGGTTACTAAAAAAGACTGGACATAACCCAAGGTATTGCAAATGGGGTGTCTTCTTTTGCAAATGGTATGCCATCATGGGGGTAATTCTCATTCCTGGGCTATCATACGCTCTCAAAGGCAACGTAACCAACCTGGCCATTTTCAATGTAAAAATATTTGACCCATATATTTGACCCTGTAACTTTCAAAAACGCTATAAAACCTGTACATGGGGGGTCCTGTTCTACTCAGGAGACTTTGCTGAACACAAATATTAGTGTTTCAAAACTGGAAAATGTATCACAACAATTATATCATCAGTAAAAGTGCTGTTTGTGTGTGAAAAATGCAAAAAAAGTCACTTTCACTGACAATATCATCGCTGTGATATGTTTTACTGTTTTGAATCACTAATATTTGTGTTCAGCGAAGTCTCCCGAGTAAAACAGTACCCCCCATGTACAGGTTTTAGGGTGTCGTAGAACGTTACAGGGTAAAATACAGTGATAGCAAATTAAATTCTCTGGACTTTCGGCCTGGGTTGGCAGGCAGGTCCCTTAAATTGCAATCAATAAAATAACTTAATTATGTAAAAATATTACATAAATACGCACGTAGAATTTAAATATATATGCATATTTATATATTTGAAGTCTACGTGTATATTTATATAATTATTTATGTAATTTTGTATATGGACATATGAATAGTTCGCATTCTTTTTATTTATTTATATATACATAGATATATATACAATTTCATTCTAAGTGTATTTTGATATAAATATATATATATTAATATCAAAATACAGTTAGAATAAAATTTCGTATAGATATATAATTTTTTTTAAATTTGTATTATTATTTTTAATTTTTTTAATTTAATTTAAATTATTTATTATTCGTATTTTATAATAATATATATATACAATATATATAGTTATTATATATATTATATATATACGTGTGTAAATTAATTATAAGTGTATTTTTCTATTAATATATGTACATATTAATATAAAAATACCTTAGCATGACATTATATATATGATATATACACATATATTATATAGGTATAATATATGTCTATATATCATATATATACACATATATTATTATTATTTTTTTATTAACTTTCACTTTAAATTTATTTCTGATTTTACAGTTGCAGGGAGACTGCCTGTCAGCACAGACAGTCCCCCTGCAGGCAGAGACTAGGACACCTATTGTGACCATGTGGTCGCCCTGTTGGGCGATCACATGGCCACAGGGGTCCTAAACCGCCATGAGGAGACTGTCTGGGCTGCAGGCAGTCTCCCCACACCGGGAGCACCGCCGATCGCCGCCGGGGGAACGACGGCGATCGGGTAAGTACATTTTAAATTTAGGACGGTTCAGGACCGTCGTCGGTCAGCAAGTGAAAAATGCCGATGACGGTCCTGAACCGTCCAGCGTCCTTAAGGGGTTAAATATATCATGTCAATATAAATAATTAAGAGATACCAATATCAATATCAATATCAAAACAGCAGAATTATATATCAAAGAGACAATGACATTAGACATTAGACAATACAAAACATTTACTAACAAAACAAACCCACACCCTATCAGAGCAGGATGACATTCCTTTTATGTCGTACCAACTTTATTGTCCATCGAACTTACAAGGATATATATTACATTACCACCATTTATAAGTCTATACCACCCCATTTATCTTTAATAGATATATATACCTATTATTTACTGTTACTAACCTATAAAGATTCTCTTGAGTAATTATGTGTGGAAAAGATTAGCCGTATGTGTGGGAAAAAATATTTTAATAGTAGTTCGGAATAAATATCTTCTTTCTTTTAAGAACGGAGTCCTATGTTATTTATTAGGCCTTTTTCCATTGTCAACTGAAATCTAATTTGCTTACCGTAATTAATTTTTTATTTAATGTTCATTTAATTTTGCTGGTTGTTTTTTTTTTTTTTTTTTAGCATATTGTGGTAGTATTTATTGTAGTATGTGTATGTATGTATTCATCTATTTTTTTGGCCATCTGTAACTACATGGACTGAGAGAGATGTGAGCAGCAATATTGTTTTTACAAGAAGTGGTGAGATGATCCATGAAGTGATTTTATGATATTCCAGATATTTAAAAAAAAAAATCTATGGAAAGCTTATCTGATAGAATTATAGAATATATACCAATAAATAACATTACGTTTGTCCGAGTAGAACCTTTTTTCTGAGTAGAACCTTCCCACCTCCGAGCCACATGATGGGATTGACGTCACTTGTCCAGTTCTATGATACCTTAATACATGTGCCTGAAAACAACTTCTAGAGAGTTGACAAAGTATCTGATATAAAAATAATGTTATTATATACTCACTCGTCATGTTTTCATAAATTCACAGACACTAAATTTGAATATCTTATTAAAGGAACACTATACCAAAACCAAAACAAATTCAGCTTAATGAAGCAGTTTTGTATAGATCATGCCCCTGCAGTCTCACAGCTCAATTCTCTGCCATTTATGAAATAAATCACTGTTTATACAGTCCTGTCACACCTCCCTGCATGTGACTTACACAGCCTTCCTAAACACTTCCTGTAAAGTAAGATCTAATGTTTACACTTCCTTAATTACACATTCTGCTTAATTTAGAATTCAGTGGAGTTAAACTCAAGAGGCAGCAAATGCTTTAAGTACCTGCCTTGCAAAGACTCATTGAGCTGCATTTGGAAGTCTGTGATTAGACAGCCACAGAAAGACAAGAGATCTGCAACTGTTGCAAACTGTTTTTAGATGTAGCCCCAATGAAAATCATGTATATTTAAATATATGTATGTATGTATGTATTTTTTCTTTTGAGGTATATCTACTAAACTGTGATTTTTTGTTATTTTTAATTTGGGCAATGGAGTGTCTCTTTAACCTCTAGAGCCTATCTACAAGCATGTCATATTTGTTTGCAATAAATACCTGTACAGTTTGGCAACTTTATGAAAACACTAGGGACAACTTGCTCAGATGACCGCACATTATGGGAAAACCTTTGAAAGCATTTGATGGTGTTGCTAAGGCAAATCAATTGTAAAACGTGCATTTTGTTGATGCACTTTGCAAAATGGTAAATTCTATGTGGTGGTTGATATCTGTCAAGGCACACATGAGTAATGTGCAGATGTCAAATGCAAGTGTTGACCAAGGAAATAATTTAGTATTTTTTAATAGCTACTTGTTAAATTTTAATGACAAGTACTGCAAGAAGCCCATAATTGGGGGCTATTACCATTTATGACACTGGCCTAGTTTGGAGAACTGAGGTTGTTTGTCAGACTCACATACACCATCAGCATTTTTATGACACAGTTTTACAAGTCCCCTATTTCTACACAGAACAACATATCCACATTCTTTAATCCTGGAAAACGTGAAGGCAGTTCGTGTTTTAATCCTTGCAAGCTTGGGGTAAGTTTACTCATGTGCTATACGTGATATCACACAACATAAACCAAGACATCAAGCCGTCTTCTCCTACAGAGCCCCCGAATGTGGAGTAACCTTGCAGAAAACAAGTAAAATATGCCATCAGTTTAAAGGTCTCGGAGACATCTGTCTTATGTTACTTTGAATCAAAAAACAGCTACAGTGTGATGGGATGACATCATGTAATCACTTGTTTAGGATATCTTACAATTTTTAGACACTTACAAAACGGTGTGCCAGTGAATAGCACAAGGCTCAAAGTAGAGATACACGGAACTAAACAGATTAATCATCTGAGTAAGGAGCATGACCAATAATAATTGCAAACCGTGATTATCGTATCCCTCAAGTATTTAGATACTAGAATAAGTGTAACTAGATTTTATTTATAAGTCAAATAAAACCATGTTTCAATCATAGTAAGTAGAGATGTCCCGAACAGTTCGCCGGGAACTGTTCGCCGGCTAACATAGCTTGTTCGCGGTCGCTGCGGCGGGCGAACATATGCGATGTTCGGTCCACCTCCTATTCGTCATGGAGGTGAGAGGGTCTGGGAGGGAGGGTCTGCTGCTGATTGGCTGGAATGTGTCTGCTGACTGTGAGGTACAGGGTCAAAGTTTACTCAATGATGACGAATAGGGGGCTGACCAAACATCGCATATGTTCGCCCGCCGCGGCGACCGCGAACAAGCTATGTTCGCCGGCGAACAGTTCCCGGCGAACTGTTCGGGACATCTCTAATAGTAAGGCATTGTCGACAACTCAAAAAGTACACTATAGAAGAATAATGTGGAAGAGGTCACGACAACAAGAACAATATGTTGAGATTTATTATTATGCATTATTAAAGTATATAAAAATTACATTCGAATCGGCGAATAAAAAAAGTCTCAACTGGACGCCAAGATGTAGCTTAGAGTTCTTATTGTGTCAAAATAAAAATAAGACTTGTCAACACATTAAGTAATAGCAGATTAATTATCTATTTTGAATGCAATATAAGAATAGAGTAAAAGTATTTGACGCGGAATAATACATATTCTTATACTCTTTTACATCATATACACATATCATATTTCTAGAATTCAAATATGTTCTGAATCTGATATATAAACATTGCCCAATCTAATAGAACTACTTGTTTTTTAAATCTTCTTTTTTTTTTTGCAATAAATATTTATTAAGAATTTTGTTCTTATTTTTTACATATAACATATACAAAAAATACATCGTGAGTATCTCAGCATTTTATACACATTCCATTAACAATAAATCTGATATTATAATTTCTCCAATAAAAGTATTATTATTTGAATTGTACGAAATAAGCAGAGATACAAGGATAAGAAGAAAAATAAAGTAAACAGAAATTATAAAAACAAAACAAAGTACACAGTTATTCATCTTCTTATGTACATGCAGTGCAAGTATGTGCGTTCAAGCAATGTCATTGAATAAAACATTGAAAATCATCTCTAATTTGTGCTAAGATTCAGGCAAACACCCTATGTAGGACCCTATGTAGCACCCTGTTTTATCATTTGGTTCAGGGTGTCTATATGTATTTGTGTATTGTTAAATGTTTTGTGTGCTCTCCTGTCCTGCTGACGCTTGCTACCAACTAGGTGGATTTGGCTATGGAGCCTGTATAGTGCCATCTGTTGGTAGCAACAGCTATATGCACTACCTGAGTTGCAAGGCTTATTAATTTGCATATTCAGGTAGATTTGCATAATTGGTTTCTGCAGGCAGGAGAGATATTTTGTTTTAATTATTGTTTTCCCCACCCCTTTATAAATATGTTATGGTGTTATTGTGGAGTTTATGGTGTTCCTGTGTGTATCCCCATAAGATTTCATTATTATTGTTATTATTTTTTTTTTATTGAGTTGTCACTGTAAGTTAAATGTCATGTGCATATGGTCTAGTCCTGCTGTGGCGCACTAAATAGTGAGCTGTGGTGAGTAGTACAGTCTTTTAAATCCTAGATAAAATTATTGACATTTTCAGAATATTAGACTTTTTTCAGGTTAGTTATTTCTGTGTAAACTTTGTAAGCTGGCTCTCTACCAGACCAGCAATTTAGTGAATAAACAGTTATGTATGAGTATATAAAATCATTTATCAGGATATAGAAATGCTAGAATTATGGAAATAAAGGAGTAGACAGGGTCTACTGTATTTAGATACGAGGATGTAAAAGAAGACAAGGGAATAATGCTAAAGGTCACCCATTTGTAAAATTTGAATGAGTCCATTGTACGATTCATTGAGCCTTTCAATTAACTTTCAAATGTCTCATTTTCATTTTAATTCTTACATTTGTCATGTTGGTCATTACTTTGCATGAACAGTTCTTGTCCTCTTTTAGTTTAGTGGGATATTTAATTAGAAACTATGTACCGTATTTATCGGCGTATAACACGCACCGGCGTATAACACGCACCTCATTTTTAGAAAGAAATTCCAGGAAATTTCCCCCCCTCCCATAGTATTCCCCCCCCTCATCCCATAGTGTTCCCCCCCTCCCATAGTATTCTCCCCCCTCCCCTCCCATAGTATTCTCCCCCCCCATAGTATTCTCCCCTCCCCTCCCATAGTATTCTCCCCCCCCTCCCATAGTATTCTCCCCCCTCCTCTCCCATAGTATTCTCCCCCCTCCCCTCCCATAGTATTCTCCCCCCTCCCCTCCCATAGTATTCTCCCCCCTCCCCTCCCATAGTATTCTCCCCCCTCCCCTCCCATAGTATTCTCCCCCCTCCCCTCCCATAGTATTCTCACCCTCCCCTCCCATAGTATTCTCACCCTCCCCTCCCATAGTATTCTCCCCCCTCCCCTCCCATAGTATTCTCCCCCCTCCCCTCCCATAGTATTTTCCCCCTCCCCTCCCATAGTATTCTCCCCCCCTCCCATAGTATTCTCCCCCCCTCCCCTCCCATAGTGTACTTCCCCCCTCCCCTCCCATAGTGTACTTCCCCCCTCCCCTCCCCTCCCCTCGTGTACTTCCCCCCCCCCTCCCCTCCCCTCCCATAGTGTACTTCCCTCCCCTCCCATAGTGTACTTCCCCCTCCCCTCCCATAGTGTACTTCCCCCTCCCCTCCCATAGTGTACTTCCCCCTCCCCTCCCATAGTGTACTTCCCCTCCCATAATTACTTACCTGTCCTGAAGCGTGGGCCGGCTTCACAGCTTGCACCGCGGTACAGGAACTTTAATTTCATGTTCCGGTTTCCGGCGGGACTGAAAGGAAGTGTGCACACTATTGTGCACACTTCCTTTCAGTCCCGCCGGAAACCGGAACATGAAATTAAAGTTCCTGTACCGCGGTGCAAGCTGTGAAGCCGGCCCACGCTTCAGGACAGGTAAGTAATTATGGGATATCGGCGTATAACACGCACCCATGATTTTCCCCCTATTTTCAGGGGGAAAAAGTGCGTGTTATACGCCGATAAATACGGTAATTTATTTTAGTTGTCCTTCTTAATTATTACCATAGCTGACAATATTCTCAGATTTTTAGCATTAGTCTATAGTTTTACCAAACAACCCCTCATGCAGTAGTTTCAGGTTTTATTGTATTCAACTATTTTTTTTTGAGGCCATATCTTTAAATATGCAATGTAGAGAGACATTAATCTTGCCTGTATGGTTTGAAAGATAAAACTAAATATCATAGCCTCATTTATGTAACATAAAACTATATTCACCAACTTCACGCACCCCATAAATAAACCTTGAACTGGCTCTAGTGGGAGTAAACTATCCGAGTTTGTCAGTTACTGAATAGGTGACGTTCCCTCCAACAATTTGTAGAAATCAGGTGGCTGTTTTATGAACAACAATTCCAGCAAGATAATAATGAAAGATTGAGAATAAGGAGAGGATGTTGATGAAAACCAATGAGGATAATGATGCAACAAAGACACAAACAACACGAAAAATCCAAAGTCCATTATTTTTTTAAGTTGCGTTAACCCAGGGCTTAAAACTTCCCCTTGCCCAGTAGCCATTGGAGAGGGAAAATTAACCCTGGCAAGTAGAAATTCACCCCTGGTTATTGTGCCATGGTCACTCCAGATGTGCAGCGCAGAACTTGGAATCTTAAACCATACTTTAACCAATGATCTAACTTTGAGGAACTTGAATCCCTATATACCCATTAGGAGGTTTCTAATTCTTGGCACAATGGTTAGCGTCAACATTGCTGCTTAGTAACACCTCTGGCAATCACTTAGACGGCCACTAGATGTGCTCTCTGTATCATTGTTGCACAATGTGCAGCATTAGAGTCAGCGTCTCCATGCTCTGCATGGAAACACTGAACGTTACCCATAGAGATGCATTGAGCCAATGAGGAAATGCTGATCGGCGCAGTGCATTGTTTTGACGCTCATGCACAATAGCCTCCCAATGCTTTCCTATGGGAAAAATTTGGATTGGCTGAGATCATCAAGACTGATTATCTCAGCCATGAAAGCGGGGTCAACGGTGGCGTGGGAGAAAAGGTGAGTTAAATCACCTTTTTTACCACAAAAAGAGGGGTCCAGCGACCTAAATAGTTATTTTATCACTATAGTGTCAGGAATGTTACTGACACTATAATGGTCATTTAATAATACAGGTTATTGTTTTCATTGAGATCCGTGAGTGCTATTCTTCTGTGGATGTTTGGACCGAAGGAAGAAATTACTGTTGTACATTGCTACATATCTGACTTTGCACTATATGTTTTGTACTTTATTTGTCTATTTTTTTTCATTTATTTCAATAATCCTTGTTAAAAGAAAATAAATCTTACATTTGACATAGAAATACCACTTATTGGTGATATTTAATCGGCAAATTGTTTTCCTTATATAAATGAGAAACGAAAGTCACAGTAATAAATATAGACCGTGTCTGTCGCTAGCATTAACATTTAGTTGAAGACATATTCTAAGCTCTTTCCAATGGTAAATGTCACTGAGCAGAACATATATCACATGCGTGAAAGGTCTCCTTTTATTGCTTTACAGAGGAACATAACTGCAGAACTGTATTTCTGATAAACCAGTAAAATATTCACAAAAACTGTATTGTTGCTTAATTACTTAACTTAATGCTTCTGGCATTTATTTAAAGTGCAAAAGGTCAAAAGCAAATGGAGAACAGGATGTGTACTCCGGTCAGATGAATTATTAAGGTCAATAAGATTTAGATTGCATTTTTAAAATGTTTTTTTTTTCTTTAAAATACATTCCTGTTTACATTATAATTTTATTGATTTTTCTAATTCAATTAAGATTTTCGCCCTTTGTATAATTATAAAAAAAAAAAAATTCTTCCAGTTGTCTAGACTTTGAGAAATCAGTAGAAGCAAAAATTGTCTTTATTATTGATAGTTACCAACGCAGACCTACTAAGTCATATGGTGCGACGTTTGCTATGCCCTTAGTCTTCCCGATCACCCGAGAGCCCAATGCTGCCACCCGGTGTCAGGGACAGTGCAGTGCAAGTGAATGTTTAACCACACTCACTGCGCACAGATAATTCAGGGTGATAAGGTATTACTTAATGCTTGGATAGCCAATCATCCTTGTGTGCATATGTGCTGGGTTGACGTGCACCCTTTGTGGACAGGGAAGCCCTGCCCATGGTGTGATCTAAAATTCAAATGATGTACAGTCAACCTAAATTTCGGTAATAAAATGGCATGGGGTGATGGATTATAATAAATTCTCATTGTGACTTTATGACTCGTGATAACACATGAGAGAGCTCAACGCGTATAGTGTGGTGCAGTCTGGAAAACACCAGAGTGTCCGCCCTGTCCTCTGTGACTACTGCAATACCCTTCTCAGTGGTCTAACTTGTTCCCAGATTGCACCGCTGCAATCTATAATGAATGCAGCGGCAAGGCTCATTTTCCTGTCCACTCGCACCTCCCACGCACCTCCCACACCTCCCTGCTCTGTCAGTCCCTGCATTGGCTTCCAGTTAGATATAGGGCTCAATTTAAAATTTTGGTGCTTGCTTACAAGTCCCTACATAATGCTGCTCCAACCTACCTATCCTCCCTAATACACAAGTATGTCCCGTCGAGGCCCTTACGCTCTGCCAAAGACCTACGTATATCCTCTGTGCGTACGCCCACCTCTAATGCTCGCCTCCAAGCACCTCTTCTGTGGAACTCCCTTCCCTTCTCCGTAAGACTTTCACCCAGTCTCCACTCATTCAAAAAATCAATGAAAACTCACTTCTTCAAGAAAGCATATCAATTAAACTGTTAGCAGGTTTTTATCCCCAATCTCCCATGACTTCTCTCTTGCAACTGTCAAAGATTACCTAATAAGCCCTCAATGAATACTTTTCTAACAACCTACTTTGTACCCCTACTTTTACCATTTGTGTCACTATACCCACTCCCTCTAGAATGTAAGCTCATTGAGCTGTACGTCCAATTGTCTGTTTAAAATTACATGTCTGTTAGTCCACCCATTGTACAGCGCTACAGAATGTGATGGCGCTATATAAATAATAAAATAATAATAATAAAAACCCAGATATGTTCACTACCAGGGGAATACCCAATTTGCCAATAATTCCAAATTAACATAAAAACTCTTTACTCTATCTCCTCCCCATAAGCAGAAATCTTCACTAAACCTTCTTCCTAATTTAAATCTAAAACGATAAAATTATAGATTTCTTGATACAACTTACAAAAAATATATTGGTTCAATTTTTCAGTCCTCCATCTGAACTTTTAGTAAAATCACATAAAAATATGGCTGTGAAATGCAGGTGCTTTTCATATTCCTTGTATCACTGACGATCATTGAGAAGTAATTGAGAAATAAATGGGTCTTCCTGTCTGTCTGTATATAATCATCTTATTACTGCACAGGTTCTGTTAATGAGCCTTGTTAACAAAACAAAACAAAAATGATCTGTATAGTCCAACCTGGGTCTCCAGCTGTTGTTTCCCAACATTTTCCACTGGGTGGAAGAGAATTAAAAAAAAACAAAAAAAACCTTGAAGCTTAGAATAGATATTCCTGGTACAGAGTTTTAAAATAAACAAACATAAAGCAAATAATTGTTATGCTTTGTTTTTCCTTTAAGTAGTGTCTGGGGTTATAAGTTCCGTTAAAGCAGATGGAAGAATACATGTTGCTAATTATGTCTTGGAGTACTTTGCAACAATCGAGCTAAATAATTCATACAAACTCATTAACTATGTATCATTATATAAGGCGTAGATCCCTTCATGATAATCTGAATACATTTTCAGTTTGGTTAGTGACTGTCTACAATTCCACGTTGCTATTTAAAACTCCAAAGATTGCAGTGTCCGCTAACTTTTCTTTTTTTTCTAGTGTTTAAAGGGACACTACAGACACCCAGATCACTTCATCTCATTGAAGTGGTCTGGGTGCCGTGTCCCTGTCCCCTTTTCCCTGCAATGAAAAGCACGAGAAACTGCAATGCTTTCTGGCCTTTCACGGGGTTTAACTCTGTAAAATGATGGTGGACATCCTCACGTCTTGAAAATCCCCATCAGAATCAATGCATTTTTAACCCTGTTGGGGTTTAGGGGTTCCTTTACCTGTGGTTTTATATCTTACAGTAGAAACCCAGTTTACTTCTATTTTGTTTAATTCTATCCATCTACTCATGTTTTCTAATATGTCATGGCATAGTTTATACCTCATGCAGTAAAGCCATCTTATTCTGGGTGTAAAGATAATGCCCCTGCAGTCTCACTGCTAAATTATCTGCCATTTACGAGTTAAATCACTTTTGTGACTCGCACAGCCTGCATAAAAAAAAAATGGATGTTAACATGCTGACGTTTTTATTTCCTGCTCTGTTAATTGCAATTTAATCACACACAGGAGGTTCCTGCAGGCTCTAGAAGGCTATTAACAGAGCAGGAGAAAATAAATTCTAGATAAATAGACTGTGCAATAAAGTAAATGTAAACATTAGCTGACTCTGTACAGGAAGTATTTAGGATAACTGTGGAAGTCCCATGCAGGGAGGTGTAATAAGAGCTGTATAAAAAAAGTGATTTAAATCCATAATGGCAGAGAATTGAGCTGTGAGACTGCAGATGTATGATCTACACACCAAAACTGCTTCATTAAGCTAAAGTTGTTTTGGTGACTATAGTCCCTTTAATGACAGATACAAGATGAGACACCAATAGGGAAAGCAAGCTTTTGAAAAATAGTGAAAGCAAGCTTTTTAAAAACCAATAGGGAAAGCAAACTTTTGAAAAAGCTGAGCTAGGGAAAAGAGAACAGTTGTCCTTTAGAAATATACCTATAAAAAATGGTAATATAGCTTAAGTGAGGATAGCAAGGCCAACAAGGATAGCAAAGCCACGAGGACTGAATATATCAGATATGGGTTAGAGCAGCTATCAAAGGCGCTGAAAGAAAAAATAAGTAAGCAAGATTGCATTTCACAATTGCTATGTGTAATATCTTCCACTAAAACACATATATTCAGGGATGAAGTCATGTTGACGTCCTGCTATTTAATGTGGTTCATTGACCATTGCAAGTGGGACTTGCTAAGAATTAAATAAATTAAGTGATCATGCACATCTCTGAAACATTCCAATTGCTCTTTTTTCATGTCTGCAAAAGGGACAAAATATATCAATGGATAGGAGAGGGGAAAGAGGGCAACCCTGACAAGTGTCATTCAGGAAGAATACCTTACTAGATACGATAAAGTAATTTAATTTTGGAGCACTTTTTAAAAATGTCATATACCTAGAGTTGGTATGAATTTGTTTAGATAATGCTGCTGACACACTCAATGTGCTATACCCCTAACACATAAAACAGAATCAAAACAGGAAGAAATATAGAAAAGAGTGGAGCAGTATAAAATAGATGTTTAGGTGATAATGGTCAGGTTGACCAAATGTTAATTATAAAGGTATTGCAGTAATACTCAATGTTCAGTAGATGAACTGAACAGATAACACAGCTCACAGCACATGTAAAGGGATTACATAAAAACACATAATTGTGCAGATAGTTTAAAACACAAAAAAGGCTTTCAACACCATCACTACTGTAGATAGAGATTCCTATAAAATTCCTCCAATTGTTAAAGTAAGGAGATACAGTGATCGAACTCTGATATTGGCAAAGTATAAACAAATGTATTAAAAAACTCTGTGTTAAAAAATCAATAAACTGTCTCTTACAAGAGAAAGTGGTGAGTAGGCTGGCATACGCCGTTACTCACAGCTCAGCTTTGTAAAATATGGAGGAGTTGGAGACACTGGCTCTGCAAGGCTGTTGTGTCCGGAGTAAACTGGTCCAGCTTCAGTGCAGCCCAATAGTACAAGCGTGGTGCTTCCAGGTATCCGCGGTCTCCGCCCCCTTAATGACGTCAACACGTTTCTCCAGGCTGTCCGGCTTCCTCAGGATCCGTTGACGTCATTAAGGGGGCGGATAAATAAATTTAAATATTTTCAGGGGACATTCAAGGCTTATACCGATCCCTCCACTATTCCTTGTATACTTCTCAAACGTTCTTCCAAAATATGAGCTGCAAATTTATACCCGAAAAACACAATGAAGTGGGAGGGGTCTAACAAATGCATAACATTTTCTGCTGTATTCTCCAACATTTTAAATCTGAGACTCAGTAGTGGGCGATTACCATGTGATAGGGTTTAACATTCGTGTAAGTTTTGTGCATACGTGTACATTATGGTGTGAGAAAATAGTTCAACATGCTAATCTCTTGTTCTAGTACTAATAAGATACAAATAAAAATAGTAGCTGTTCATGGTTTTTTGTCCTAAACTAAATAGCAAGTTAGCCCAATCTGAATAGATCCCTTTGTAATATTTCAGAGTTTGACACTGGATTCTCAACTCAAGCTGTGAAAAGGCCATGAAAAAAACGACAAATAATTTTATATAAAATCCCAAAACATTTGATTTCTTTGGAAGTTTATCTTTTTTTTAGTTCATTTATTTTTTTACTTAATTATACTTTCGAATAAACTAAACTTTTGCCACAAACATTACCTCATACTTTCCATTTAAGATTAGTTGTTGTCTAACAATAGTTTAATCTAATGGCAAAATTTACAGCAGCGTATGGTCTTCACAATAAACTTCAACTAATTAACTGTATTTAACATTCTTTTCCATAAACGTCAAGTAAATAATATGCATCATTCCACCAATTGAAATAATTATCCTCTGTGTTCTAAATAAGTCAGGTTGACAGAAAACTGTAAATATTTTATGACTTTTTTTTTATTCATAATGTAAAAGACTTAAGCTGAAAGCACAGTACAAAGCGTGGGCTAGGAGTCACAGTTAAATGCCAATTCACAGCTTACCTGTTGTGTATTCTCCAAAGATAAAACATGAGGCAGTGTATAAGTTGTTCTGTAGATATAAACAGTTAGCAGCAGAGATACCCAAAAAATGTACTGTCAAATTCAAGGTGGATAAATTAGTGTGTAATACAGAGAGGTTTGTTGTTCCACTCATTCTGATGACTACATTATTTCTTTTTTAAATGTATATAAAATTAGATGAGCATTCCTGCTGCTTCTAAATAGACATTACAAAAAGTAATTATTTAGTGATGCCTAGATTTCACACTAACACCATTTAATGACATTAAAATTTCAGAGAAAATGCAGTGTTTACATTACAGCCTAGTGATAACTTCACTGACCACTCCTCAGATGGCTGTTAGAGATCCTTCCTGGGTCATGGCTGCCTAAAATGCATCCAAAGATTCAGTATCTGCTCCCTCTGCATGCAGACACTGAACTTTCCTCATAGAGATTCATTGATTCAATCCATCTCTATGAGGAGATGCTGATTGGCCAGGGTTGTGTATTTTAAGAATTTAATGCCATCTTGCATGTCTGGAGACATTTATAAACTAGTCTTTAGTCTACCGAGCAGCTTGTCCAAGTTCTAGTAATCTGTCAGGATTCTGACAACTAAGTTTTATGTTAGTTTATTTCTGTTACTTTAAATCCAGTACTTGTTTCTCGCCTCTAGTGGCCTTCCTAGCCACTAGTCACATCAGACTCTCACCTGTATAGCATTAATAAAGTTCTGCTATAAAAGGCCACACCCGCCAAACCAATTGGCCTTTACATTGATGTTCAAACTGAAAAGACTTCAGATCCTGGCTCCTGTGACTTACCTGCTTGCTTCCAACCTGATTTGCTACCACCCCTGCTCCTTACCAACTTGGATTACTTACAACTCTGTTTCTCAGCTTGTCCTGCCAACCTGGTTTACTTACAACCCTGCACCATACCAACCCTGCTTCATACCAACCTGGATTACTTACAACTCTGCTTTATCCTGCCTACCTGATTTACACAACCCTGCAAACCCACTATCTGGACATTGCTACTAACTTTAAAAGTTATACTGCTGATATGTCAAAACCTGCAAATAAATCCTCTTTCGTTAACTCTGGCCAAAGCCTCCTATGTCACCTGAACAAGATCATGACATAATCTCTCACATTGACTATTGTAATCTCTCCTAATTGGTCTTCCCAAAAGGCGTACTGCCCCACTACAGTCTGTAATGAATGCTGCTGTCAGAATGATTTTCCTCTCTGTCATTCCTTTCACATCTCACCCCTCTGTCAGTCATTACATTGGTTTCCGGTATCCTATATGAGTCAATTCAAAGTACTAATCCACACCGAAAAAGCACTGAGCAAAAAACAGCAACCCCCCTCTACTAAACTCCAGTCCACCCCTCTGTACTAAACTCCAGTCCCCCCCTCTGTACTAAATCCCAGTCCTCCCTCTATACTAAACTCCAGTCCCTCCTCTATACTAAACTCCAGTCCCCCCTCTATACTAAACTCCAGTTCCCCCTCTATACTAAATCCCAGTCCCCCCTCTGTACTAAATCCCAGTCTACCCTCTGTACTAAATCCCAGTCCCCCCCTCTGTACTAAATCCCAGCCCGCCCTCTGTACTAAATCCCAGCCCCCCCCCACTCTGTACTAAATCCTAGTCCCCCTCTCTGTACTAAATCCCAGTTCCCCACCTCTGTACCAAATCCTAGTTCCCCCCTCTGTACTAAATCCTAGTCCCCCTCTCTGTACTAAATCCCAGTCTCCCACTATACTAAATCCCAGCACCCCCATCTACTGAACCCCAGCACCCCCCTCTACTGAACCCCAGCCCTTGTTTAAAAAAAACAAAAACAATATTAACCATTGTTGTAGCCATCTGTACTAAATCCCAGTCCCCCCGTACTAAATCCCAGTCCCCCCCTCTATACTAAATGTCAGTCCCCCCTCTATACTAAACTCAAGTCCCCACTCTGTACTAAATCCAGTCCCCCCCTCTGTACTAAATCCCAGTCCCCTCCCCTCTATACTAAATTTCAGTCCCCCCTCTATACTAAACTCCAGTCCCCCCTCTGTATGAAATCCCAGTCCCCCCCTCTGTACTAAATCCCAGTCCCCCCCTCTATACTAAATGTCAGTCCCCCTCTATACTAAACTCCAGTCCCCTCTCTGTACTAAATCCCAGTCCCCCCCTCTGTATTAAATCCCAGTCCCCTCCCCTCTATACTAAATTCCAGTCCCCCCTCTATACTAAACTCCAGTCCCCCCTCTATATTAAACTCCAGTCCCCCCTCTGTACTAAATCCCAGTCCCCCCGTACTAAACTCCAGCCCCCCCTCTGTACTAAATCCCAGTCCCCCCTCTATACTAAATCCCAGTCCCCCCCTCTGTACTAAATCCCAGTCCTCTATACTAAATTCCAGTCCCCCCTCTATACTAAACTCCAGTCCCCCCTCTATACTAAATCCCAGTCCCCCCCTCAGTACTAAATCCCATTCCCCCCACTATACTAAATCCCAGCACCCCCAGCCCTTGTTTAAAAAACAAAAACAAAAAAAAACTATATTAGCTAACTAGCAGACTCCACTCACATTGCCACTGCCAATATGAGCCTCTGGAGTCCAGCCTCTGGTATACCCCCAATGGTGCCGTCTGCATCCTGTGCCAAATGGATCCTCCTGATACTCCTTGAAAACCTGTGAAGTTGAGGTCACGTCAGAATGTGACGTGGCGTTGCATGCCTCCGTGCACTTCCACTGACCAACACACACTGACAGACACACACAAACTCACACACACACTCTCTGACAGACACACACACACAGACAGATACACTCACTGACAGACAGACACACACACACTGACAGACACACACACACTCTCTGACAGACACACACACCGACAGACAGACACACACACCGACAGAACCACACACACACTGACAGACATAAACACACACATTCTTGCACACCCTCATAAATCATTATTGTTCCCTACCATTAGGAGCTGGTGTGTAGCCTCTCCCTGAGGTCTCCCTTCCTGCTTCTCACTGCTCCCTCATGCACGTCAGATTCCAGCACCGGGCACCACTACAGAGGGCACGCGCGAGGGAGCACTAGGAGCAGAAAGACTGAGCTCCCTCCCTGCCGTCAGGGACCTCTCCTCTCGGCCGGGTAAATTTGGCAAAGTAGGCACCTGCAATGTGGGGCGATAAGGTGTCTACTTTGCGTCAGTAAGCATGGCAAACTCGAAAAATGGCAAACTCAAAAATATTCATTGTGGGCCGCATGCTTGCTGTAAATCTCCCCGTGTGATAATATTGTAAAGCGCTATGGACGATGATGGCGCTATATAAATTGCCAATAATAATAATAAGGCAACACAAGAAATTTTCCAGGCACTCGAGGCATTGAAGTCTCAGGCAGTTTTAATGGAACAAAATAAACAGCAACATTTTGAACCATGCGTAGCTTGAAGAAGACCTCTTAGCAGGTCGAAACGTTGCTGTTCTTTTTGTTCCATTAAAACTGCCTGAGGCTTCAACACCTTGAGTGCCTGGATAATTTCTTGTGTTGCCTTATCGTTGTGGGATTGCTAGTCCTGCTCCAGAGCACCGGGTGTCTGCTGGGATTGAGTGCGGCTCCTACCATCACCTTTGCAATAATAATAATAATAAAAATAATAATAATAATAATGTCTCCAGGTTTCCTGAATTAGATCACTTTCCCATAAAAATGCTATACCATCTTCTATCTATCTACCTGTCTGTGGAATTGTATATGTCCCTTTTTGCCAATAAATCATACAGACCATATTTATTGAAAAAAAAAAATACAATAATATAAATAAAAAATATGAACACAATGTAAACATTATCATTATCATTATGCCATACTTTAGGTTACCTAAAGTAAATGATGACTCCTTTAGATCATTATGGATATTGTAATTGTAATTTGAAAAACCTGCTAAGACACACAAAACAAACATGTTTTTATCCAAGGTTTGCCTTGCAGAGTACCCAAATGGTGATTTGACTTTTTTTTTTTTTTACACGAAAATAATCTCCCCTTAAAAGCTTTTTGACCTTTGTCTATGAGAGAGCCATTAAAAACCAAACCACATATAAAACATCAGCCATGATGGGAATAAGTGATTTGTATTACACAAGAGATACAAGTATTTATATGGAAGAGTGGAAAAAATAAAACATTAGTTGAATTTCCTTTAAAAAAAAAAAATCACTGGGGTGGGGGTTTGGAGTCCAACACAAATGTATGATGAAGTCATTGAAAGTGGGAATTAACTCAATCCAGATGTGTACATTTGTGGATGAAATGGAATCCTGAGTTTAGCACTTATTGAAATTAACTGTATATACCTAGAACCACAATTTGTCTTAATGTTTCTCTCTGGCAAAACTAACATTGCAAAGTTATGTTCTGTGTAATATTGCTATATCAAGCTAAATGACCCGATCAATCCTTCATGACAACCTGAATTCACAACATTTGGTAACATGTAAGATTTTAATGGACGTGAAGGATAATTGCTCAGTTTTGTACGATATTTCATAGATTATGATATTTATCTGCATAATATACAAATGATGTCAACGAAAATTGCTACAAGATATCAAATGATGTATTCGAAGAGCTGTGGGGTGATTAAAATTTTTCCTACAAGAAAAAAAAAATGTCTTGCAAAAATTATTAGGAATGATCAAAATCAGTCTTTTAAAATTGTTTTTTTTTTTTTTTTTTTTGATTAATTGTTTCATAAAGTTAGAAAACTTTAGCTTTGTGGAATATTAACCTGGATTTTTAAAAATGTGTTACAGAATAGTCAAGCTTATTTCTTTCTTTTTTTTTTTATCTTTGATATATGTGTTTCATATATGCAATATATTTGCTGAGAGGTTTGTTTGTTTGTTGTTTGCATGGAGCCAACTCCACTTTAATCATTTATGTTTTGTTTGTTTATTTATTTCTTCCATTTAATGTCCATTTAATATCAACCAGGTTTTATATATTTATAATTGGTCTTCCCAGAAGCCATACTACAGTCTATAATGAATGCTGCCGCCAGACTGATTTTCCTCTCCAGTTACTCCTCTCACACCTCTCCTCTATGTCAGTCATCACACTGGCTTCCTGTATCCTATAGGACTCATTCAAAGTACTAATCCATGCCTATAAAGCACTGAACCATTCTAGCCCCTCCTATATTTTTTCACTGATACGCACGTATGCCCATTCTGGGCCTCTCCGCTCTGCCCATTACCTTCTCCTGTCCGCTGCTCGCACCCTTATGGCCAACTCACCCTTGCAGGACTTCTCGCAGGTGGCTCCCATCCTATGAAATAGCCTTCCTACCACCATCAGGCACTCCCGTAGTCTTCAATCATTTAAGAAGTGCCTTAAAACCCATCACTTCAGGAAAGCTTATGGCCTCCAAGAGTAACCTCTACCTCACATACCTGTCCCTTGCTCTCTCTTAAAGGGCAGCACTTTACTCTCTCCTCCAGCTCTGCTTCACTCCATCTGGTTTGATTGCTACCGTCTGTCCGGTGTTTTATTCCCCACCTCCTATAAACTGAAAGCTTATTTGAGCAGGGTCCTCTTTACCTTTTGTTCCTGTAAATGTTTGTAATTGTCTAATTTATTGTAAAATCATCCCTCTTATAATACTGTTAAGCGCTACGGAAACGGTTGGCGCTATATAAATACTGATAATATATTAGAATAATGTATACAATTAATTATAAATGGAGACTCCAGTCTTTACATGATTTTTGTTGGTTGAAACAGTTGCATGTAAGATATTTTATGGGAGATTTTTTATTTCTTCAAAGTTGAATCATCTGAACCTTGAAAAGCCAGCAGATCCGTTTCCAAAACGTTACTTACTTAAAAAGGGAAGACTTAAAAGATAACTATACTTCCTCTTTGAAGTAATACTTTTAATCTGTGTGAGTAAAAGACTAGAGATATGGATAAAGGAATAAAATAATGGGTTTGTCGATGTCAGGGTACCTGAAGTCTCTACCTCCGAGAGAGGTAGAGACTTAGACGTCCATCCGTCCGGACGGGCTGTTTCCTCTGTTCCTCGCGGTCCATCCGGTCACGTAAACGCCGGCCGCGAGGGACTCACTTCCTTTTCTAGCATGACGTCCGGAAACCGACGTCATGACGCCAACCCGGAACGACCTGTCACTCAATCCTTCAGAGACTAATCAGGACTCGTCGGAGGCGTGTCTACCCTTCCGAGCCAGGGTATTTAACTTGCTTCTCCCATTTGCTCATTGCCCTGTCGTGGTTCTAGTCTGCCTAGTCACACAGTGCTCTTGTATTTCTGTTATCCCTTTGGTTCTGACCCGGCTTGTTTGACTTACTCTGTTTATCTCTGTTACCCTTGACCCGGCTTGTTCCTTGCTTACCTGTCTTCTCGTTCCCTCTACCTCGGCTTGTCTTTGACTATTCTCTATATTCTCTGTACGTTAGTCCGGCCATTCTAAGGTCCGGTATACGTATCCTGTACCTGTTTGTACTCTGCGTGTTGGATCCCTGTCCCGATCCTGACAGTCGACAGGCTCATATCAATTCATTAATACAGCCAAATGTGATGTACTTAAGGAACCCAACAAGCAGCTTAAAACTCAGCTTATTGTATTGGTGCTAGAATGCCATGAGTATAGTTTTTTCAACTTGTTAAAACCGAAAGAACTCTCCGATGCTTCCAAGCTTATTCTGCAATGTCATAAAGAGAAAATCGATTTTAATGTATGGAGCAAGAACTGTTCCAAAGTCAGGAATCAGGGTCACAGAAATGCTGAATGACAGAGTGCCTTTCAGTGGAGCCAAGTTGACACAAGGATTGACATATACAGTCCGAGGGCTGACTGCATGTTGTTCGTGATATACAAGAACTTGGACAGATATTGAGGAAGTTAAATGTCCTCATTATGACATCACATGTTATGGAGGTAGGTTTTGTTCACCTAGAGACTGTCAATAAAACATAGGGGCTGCACCCAGAGATGCTTTGCACCATAACACATACAATAAGGAATGGTGAAAGTGGTGCTTGGAGGGATCCTTTAACTGTTTTCAAATTCTTTTAACTATAAGGTCTTCAGTGGTATTTAATAACTGTTAAATAAACAAATGTGTCAGTTTTACCCAATGCCATGCAAGGTATAGCTGTATACCAATGTAATGTAAGGTACATATCCGTTGGGTATGTGACAGAAAATAAGCCAGCTACTGACCTTTTATTCTGCGATACTCCTTATCCACTCCCTCGTCTTCACCAAGCTTGATTACTGTAACTCCCTTCTACTCGACTTTACACAACACTTCATTACTCTACTTCAACAAATACAACTGCTGCTGCCTTAACATGCCACACTCTTCTCATGCCTCCTCATGACCCCTTCTTCAAAAGCTCAACTGGCTTCAAATATTCCAGTGGTCTCTTGTCAAATGTCTTATCCTCATGTCCAAATCCTTCCATAACCTGCTTGTCCCTACCTCTCCCCTTATCTCCCATTATATTTCAAACCATCCTCTCCCTCAACTGCACCTCTCTCCCTACTCCCATGTGCTTCTCACAATTCCACCCATTTTCACTCTTAGCCCCCGACCACTGGAACATTCTACTTTCCTCATCATGTTTCCACATGTATACCTCTTGACTGAAACCTGCCCAGTCATTTCCTAACCCAAAATTTCACTTGCACCTCACAGCTAAAATATCTCACTGCATCCCCATCCCATTATTCACTGATCATACAAATTCAAATTGATTCTGTGCATATGGACATACTTAAAAAATGAGAAAAATGTCACTGTATCCTTCCTGGTAAAATATTTTAGAAATAAATAAATAAATAACTAAATAAATATGGTCCAACCAGGTTAATTCTCTTCTACAATGAACACTCTGCTCTTCAACACCACTTCCCCTTCTCTGCAGATACACTTGACCAACGGTCCCTCCAGACTTTCTGCTTCTTATTAACCTCTTTGTCTCTATTATATGCTTTACATACTGTATATTCATTGACTTTTATTTTCCATATTCAAATTATTATGTTTCTGAAGCATTGCTTTCATATTAGATCTTCATCAGACTAACTGTACAGTATACAGATTGTTAGAGGAACACTATAGTGTCAGGAATACAAACACGTATTCCAAATACTATTGTGCTGGTGTGGCAAAATAGGCCCCCAGCCTCCTTCTCTGTGGAGTGAAATGGTGTTTTTACTTACCTTTTCTCCCACGCCCTGCCAGACTTGCCGCAGCTGGTCCTGCCTCCATGGCTGAGATAATCAGTCTTGATGATCTCATTTAATCCAATGCCTTCCCATAAGAAAGTATTATGAGGCTATTGCACATGCACTGCAAAATGTTGCACCACGCCAATTGGCATTTCTGTAGAGATAATCAATTTTCCCTTTATGGTAAATGATCAGCGTCTCCATGCAGAGCGTGGAGACGCTAAACGCCAGTGCTGCCAGTATGTACACTGTGCATCACTGGACTAGGAAGTACCTCTAGTGGTAATCTGAATGACAGTCACAAGAGGTTTTCCTAGGCATCAATGTAAACGCTGCCTTTTCTCTGAAAAGGCAGCGTTTACATTGAAAAGCCTGCAGGGATACCACAACCACTACATTAAGCTGTAGTTGTTCTGGTTGCTATAGTGTCCATTTCAGCAGTACTCCTTAACTCCGAAATGTAATTCCGGAAGTCCAAAATGCTATGTGGAGAAATCACGAAAGAAACGAATTGGACAATGGATAATAAGTTCCATTTGTTTCGTGATTCAGACTTCCATCCGTGGAACCAAAAAATTAATTGAAAAAAAAAAAAATGATGGCAAGATTGATGAGAAAAATATGATTGGAGCAAGAGATATGATGGCTAGGGGACAGCCACTAAATGTTCGCGGTATTCACAGATCATCTGATAAGTGACCAACAGAGAGAAAAAAACACTCTTTTTTTCCTTGAATAGTTACTTCTCCTCACTTGATCTGTCAACCAAATGGCAAACAAATGCATCGTGGTTTAATCTATCTACGCAGTGACAGTATGGCTGTACAGAGATTATGATAATTCATAAGGAGGTAGTTTCCACTTTGACACAGGGTCTTCAAAATCCATATTGTTATGATGACATAGACCATCCTAGGTCTTTAAGGGATTAGTGAAAACATCAGGTTTTCTTTATGTAACTTTTCACAACGCAACCATTTAAAATACCGCCATAAAAGTAACACATTATTAACAAAAATGAAAAGAAACGTGACATATGGAAACAATTCAAAGCATCAAAATGTATATATTTACAGAAAATTCATCCTTTGGTGATTTAAACAAGACTTACCCTCTCTCTTTGTTTAAAGTGTATTTTGACAGTTATGTGTATATTCAAACCAAATATAAAAAATTGTAACAGGGCGTTTGGAATGCTGATCTGTGTTGGATTACCGAATGGAAGGGGTTAGAATCAACTTCTGCACAATTATCCTGTGTGAATGTGACCCAGTTCTCACCTAAAGCAAAGCAGGTTTTTCAAAAGAACTTTTAAATTCTGATATCTATGAAAGATTGCACATTTTTTTGGATCGGCTTTTCAAATCATCTAATATTTTTGGATACATATTTAAAATTGTGTTTGTTTTTTTCCAAAATATTAAAATAGCAATCAATATATTAAAATACTAAAAAAAAAAAATCGAAATATTAAATAATTTAAAAAACGCATCCAAAAATATAAAATCTTGTCCTAAACCAGATATTATAGCGTGTCTCTAGACCAGTTCCCAAATAATTTTTCCAGTGGAACCCTTTGACATAGTGTATCAACACCGTGGAACGCCCCCCTGCGGAAACAAAAATTGCAGTTGCGCCAAGCTTGTGTCAAGGTGTGTATATCTGTGCCTGTATGTGCCAGTTGTATATCTGACACACAGATACACACAGTGTGTATCTGTGTGTATGCATCTGTGTGTCAAGGTGTGTGTATGTGTTTGTATGTGTCTGTATGTGCCAATGTGTATGAATCTGACACACATATACACACACTGGCAGATAGTGGCACACAGATACACACACTGACAGATACACACACCTTGACACACAGTGTGCATATATGTGTGTGTGTGTTTGTATCTATCTGTGTGTCAAGGTGTGTGCATCTGTGGGTCAAGGTGTGTGTATTTGTGTTTTTATGTGCCAGTCTGTATGAATCTGACACACAGACACACACTGGCAGATAGTGGCACACAGATACACACACTGACACAGATACACACACCTTGACACACAGTGTGTATCTGTGTGTGTGTGTGTGTGTATGTATGTATGTATGTATGTATGTATCTATCTATCTGTGTGTCAAAGTGTGTGTGTCTATGTTTCAAAGTCTGTGTGTCTGTGTTTGTATGTGTCTGTGTATCAATGTGTGTGTATCTGTGTTTGTATGTGCCAGTGTATATAAATCTGACACACATATACACACACTGGTAGATAGTGGCACACAGATACACACACCTTGACACACAGTGTGTATCTGTGTGTGTGTGTGTGTGTGTGTATGTATCTGTGTGACAAGGTGTGTATATTTGTGTTTGTATGTGCCAGTGTGTGTATCTCTGTGTCAGTGTGTATATGTATCTAATACTATCCTTACCTCTTGTGTCATTTTACCCCACTCCCTCTAGCATGTAAGCTCATTGAGCAGGGCCCTCAACCCCTCTGTTCCTGTGTGTCCAACTTGTCTGGTTACAACTACATGTCTGTCCGTTCACCCATTGTAAAGCGCTGCGCAATTTGACGGCGCTCTATAAATATCATAATAATAATAATAATAATAATAATGTATCTGACACACAGATATACACACACACTGACACACAGATATACACACACACTGACACACAGATACACACACATCTTGACTCACAAATACACACACACACACACACACACACTGACACACTCAGATACACACACACACAGGCACATACAAACACACTGATACATACTGGCCCATACACACACAGTATTACCATTTAAATGTTGCTTTAAAAAATTCTAATTTTAAAACAAAATAAGAATAGTTTATCTAATGATAACCCAGTGTATGCAGAGATAATGATCTTTTTCTTCAAATAATATGTTAGGCAAACATAAGCTATCACAAAAGTGAGCATGACTACATAAAAAGGCAGGGAGGACAATGTAAAACTGCATCAGGGTTTACCTTTGCACACCTGGTACAACCCTCGTGCACACCTACATTCACCAATAACATGGAGAAAGCATTGTGCTCTTACTTGTCCTATATGTTTTGACCACAGACAGTTGCTGTTTTTTGCTGTTGCTATTGTTCTTTTTTATATTGATTATCTGTTGGGAAATATTTTCATCATGTGGTAGCTCTTATCATCCATTTGTGGTTACAACATCTTCTAACCCTAAGTCCCACACTGAAAAATATTTTTTTCTGTTAATAACAAGACAATGATTACCACCACGTTTAACAGTCCACACCAGGCGGTATAACGCAGTCAACACTTCAAAATATTTCCAAGCTGTTCTAAGACGTTTCCCTACTCACTAAGATAAAACCAAGGTCCTGGACTCAATGCAGGGAGTAATTCCCCAGCCTTAATTCTCAGCACATTTGTGATTTGAAACTTTGGGAAGCTTTCAAGGCATTTTATATTCAACTTGCTGAGGTCAAAATTAGAGAGTGACTGGGTCCCTGGGGAACGTCCAGCCACAAAAAAATAGTTTTAGAATACCCACAGATGATAGCTGTTGAAAATTATAATCTTGGGGTTATTTTCAGGCAGACTTGGCCCTTTGTGAATAAGCCCCATAAACACTTAAAGTGACCTAATGAGGTTAAAAAAGAAATCTAATTGGAAACAGCTGTGTTTTATCATCTCCAAAGACAAGGGAAAACTCTGAGTTGAATAATGAGAGCATGAGCTCTGTGCTGTGTTGATATTTTTTTCCAACCCACCTCCAGCAATGACTTTTAAAGAAAAAGCATCGATAATCCTCTGGGCAAATTGTTCAATTAAACGGAAACCCTTCACCTTCTGGAACATGTAGAGAGAAGAAAAACCAAAACGATCTATTCCTTATCGTAATAACCAGATACAAAGTTTTATTGCATTGTTTTCTTGATATAAGACGTCATGAAACATTCTAACTATGACACGTTTTGATGTAAGTATTCCATTCTACGTTTTATGCACATTACCAAAGTGAACTAAATACACCCAATCTGTTGTCTTAATCTAGAACTATAACTTGTAGGAATTTGCTACAGTGCTCGAAGTATCAGTTATAAAAGGCCCTATGTAATCGTATAAATGAAGTACTCAATAAATATATTACAAAAAGTTAATACAGATATTATTGTCATTTATCATATTAAATTAAAGGGCCATCAGAACAACTATAGCTTAAAGTATCTATAGCATGTCCCTGCAGGCTTTTTACATGTAAACATTGTTCTCTAGTAACACTTCTCGTGTCTCACTCAGATGGCCACTAGAAGTGCTTCTTGGGCCTTTGATGCACAGTGTGCAATACTGACGTTCAGCATCTCCGGGCTCTGCATGCAGCTGCTGAACGTTCCCCATAGAGATGCACTGATTCAATGTATCTCTATGAGGAGATGCTGATTGACACTGCACAACTTTTTGCCTCACATGTGCAATGGCCTCTCAATGTTTTCCTATTGGAAAGCATTGGATTTGCTGAGATCAGCAAATTTGATGATCACGCCCACAGAGGCAGAGTGAGGTGGACCCAGTCGCTGCGAGATTGGTGTGGCACTGGAAAAAAGATGAGCAAAATACCCTTTCAAACAGAGGTAAGGGGAGCCAGAACTCTAAACAGTGATTTTACCGCTATAGTGTCAGGAATACAGGTTTATGTTCCTGACACTATTGCAGGCATAGGCAACCTTCGCACTGCCAGCATAATGGGTGTAAGAGCATTATGGGGGATGTAGTCCACAACATCTGGAGTGCTGAAGGTTTCCTATCCCTGACACTATAGTGTTCCTTTAGTAAAATAAAATATTCGCGTTGTGCTGGAATAGGTAGCCGAAAAAAGTACACAAAATATGAAATACGTAGTACACGAAATATGAAATACTACTTGGTATGTGTGTCTGTATTTGCCGTGGTTTCACATTTTTCTTTTTTCTTTTTTCCACTTTATTATTTTAAATTACAAAAATACATATACACTTTTAAAGGGAAACTATAGTACTTGTAAAACAAAGTTGGTTTCCTAGCTCTATAGCTCCCTATAGTTCACTCACATTAGGACTTCCCCCATAGGAAAGCATTGTATAAAGATGTCATATGGGGTTTTGGGTGACGCTATAGCATGGCATAGCATGAGGACATCCAGCATCAGTAAGGCAACCAAAAGTCGCCTAACCACCAGGACCGCTACTAGAGGTGGAGTTAACCCTCCAAGGTAATTATTGCAGTTCATCAAAAACTTCAATAAATACAATTTCAGGGTTAAGGGATCTGGGACACTATACCTAGACCACTTCAAGGAGCTGAAGTTAATAACAAGACAATGATTACTACCACGTTTGTAAGTTGGTAAGTGACGCTATAATTTAACTGCATTGGTGACCTATGAACATTTGATGGAAGATGGTGTGCGTATTATAACCTATTATCTCGTCTCTCTGTGTTCCTTTTTTTTGTATGTTTCTTACATTTATGAAATCTTGACTTTTGATTCAAACTAATCCAAAAACAAACAGAAAAACCTCTCAAAAACAGTGAAACCTCTTCATACACAGATACATTGCGGAATATAGCATTAGATGAACCTACTAAACAATGGCATACATTTGATTTGGAACTAAAATATGGGGCAGCCATTGGCAGAACAGTTTCAGTTTTCTTCCCAATTAACATTATTATTTTCTCATGGTTTATTGTATCTTTCTACACAGTTTGCTGAGTACGAAGAAATGCTAAAATGTTAGGTCGTCCTGATAACACGTCTCTAGGATTTGTGCTTTGATGTAAATCTCACCCCAATGGGATAATTTGCCCTTTGAAGTTCTCCTCTATGTTTTCATCCTAAATCTTTTATTTCTTCTATTTAACAATAAAGTCTGTGAATTAACAGTGTAATTCAGTGCACAGAAAAGCTCAAACAGATGTTTTCAATGTAAAATGATGGATTGTACAGCTTTATATTCCATGCTGGTTCCCGAAACTTAAAAACTAATATTAGAACTACCATATTATTACCCTCTGTTCTAAAGTATTTACAAACTATCTCACTCACTTCAAAGGCTGTACTAGACAAAGAGAATCATGAATGGATGGCCATTGTGGATCCATCATTGGTAACCCTATGCTACTTGTTGTGTTGTTTTAGTTTAAGTTGCTCACATCAGTTACAAAGAGACTAACAGAAAAATAACCCTACAGCAGTGATTACTTCCCTTGGCACAGCAGAAAACGTCAGACTATATTTCCCACGATCATTCATTGATTTTTAAGTTGGTAGAGATCATGTTAAATTGTTTCCAAAAACACCGACCTTGCCGATCTTGGTTTTCAATGCTCTTTAGGAACTATTTACTAAGCCAACGTTTTGGTTGTTGAGTTAACCATCTTTAATTTGAACCACATCCAACAAAATGACATTGGATGATGTTCCAAAGTCAAGGCCCTCACAGAGTACTACAGAGTTATACAGGTTTAACTCACTTCGACCTTGATTTAATATTGTTGAATGTTTTCCAAATGATTTTATATTTTTGGATACGTTTTTCAAATAACCTTTTCAACATACTAAATATCAAAAATATTATCATGTATTACAGGAACCAAAGATGATGAAGGCCTTGCATTAATGATATTCCTTTGTGACTCTTCTTCTACTCTATGTGTATGGCTGAGACCAGTGGTGTATTTTGGATTTGTGCTGCCCTAGGCACAACTAAATTTGGGCACCCCCAAAATCTAAATTTGCCCTCCCAATTCGTGTGAAGGCCACTTTTCTGACTGACAGACACATGCCCTCATTGATACATGCACTGATATACACTCACTGACAGATACACAGTCATTGGCACATACATACAGTAATTGGCACACACTGTTTAACCAACATACACTTTCACTGACAGACACACACTGACACACCCACTCACTGACAGGCACACACTCTCAAATACACATAAAATGACATACACACACTGACACACACTCACAGGCACACCCATTCTCACTGAAAGACACACTCACTTTCCTTCACTCACAGACACACACTGATAGCTACACTCACTCACAATAAGCTGGACAGCCCCAGAACACGGGGCAAACAAGGCATTTGTCTGGAAGCTTGGGGTGACATTTTGTTGGCGCCCCCCCCCCCCTGAAAGTGCCGCCCTAGGCAAATGCCGTGTTTGCCTTGTGGTAAATACATCCCAGGCTGAGACAGGTCCACCGATATAATGTTGCTGTTGGTAAATCTAGAGCAGATATTACAGTGATTACCAGATATTTATGGTAGAAATTATGATTATTTTATTTTTCAGTTAAAGGGATACTCTAACTCTTTTTTGAGGGAGGAGATGTATTCTGTGTAAAATGCCCTGTTGGGCAGTATGAAGTAGGTCCCCTTCCTCTAAACCCTACAAAAGCAGAGTTTTCTCTTAAATGACCTTTTGGTTGGTGAGGAGGAGATTATTATTTTTTTACTTCTGGTCTAACACGGACTGCTAGTACAAGGATGAATTAAAGAGTCAATTTTTTTTAGCATTTGCCTAAGTCCAGATGGGAGATACCACAAAGTGTAGTTGAGAATGACAGGGCTACGATCCTGTGGGACTTTCAGATTCAGACAGACAAGCCAGTTGTAGCCAACCAACCTGCCATTGTGGTGGTATGCATTCAGTGTGTGAGGTGGACACGTTCTGGCTGTCACACTCCATAAAGCCTGTGTGCCCTCTTGCCAGACCAGAGGACGGACCATGTAAAGCATATCTGATGCAATGCCTTCTTCTTTGTTCCAGTAGTTAATACAGATTTTTTGAGTTTTTGTTGAATTTTCTTGTTTTGCTGCTAGCATAGTGACATCCTGCACCTGCACATTAATAAAATCAAATAAAATTAGATTTGTAGCATACTGGGCATGACATTCGTGGAGTTTTGTGAACATTATTCAATTTGCTTCACACTATATAGAGGAGAGCATTACATTAACAATACAGTTGAAACATAATTTAATGGAATACTTTGAGTTGTATCTAGTGTAAACAAAACCCTTCATTAATTGGTGTTCAGGCACCATCTAGTGGCCGTTTCTGTTTACGCAGGCTACAGATAATATAGCTGAACTTAAAATTGCTCTAGTGGGAAACCTTCATACACTAATTTAAATAAACATCTACATTTTGTAAACATACATTACAGTGGATGCAGCGTCTTGTATACCATAATTTTACATTGTTGTGACACAATTACAAACTGGAAATAAGGAATGGTTCATAACCTCAACCTCAATTGTCTATCTGCCCAAGATTTCAAGGGACATTATAGGCATTCAGACGACTTTATCTCATTGAAGTGGTCTGTGTGCACTGTCCTTGTCCTCCTTAGTCCTGCAATGTAAAACAATGCAGTTTTAAAGAAACTGCAATGCTTACATTATAGAACTAAGGCTGCCTCTAGTGACTGTCAACCAGGCAGCCACTAGAAGTGGTTCCTGGAGTTTTACAAAGTTTGAGGACATCCAGTGTCAAGAAAAACCACATAGGAAAGCATTGACTCAAAGGCACTCACCACGCATGCACATTAAGTCCCTCGATCAGCTGATGTCGGGAGGAAGCAGAGCGTGACCATGTGCCGTAGGTCATCGACTCTGCAATCGTGTAAGTGAAGAAAGAGTTACTCAACCCTTAATATCCCCGGGGGCAGGGGGAGGCGCAGAGACAGAGGAACATGTTAGTGTTAGGAATACATTTTTGTATTCCTGACACAAAAGTGTTCCTTTAAGAATTATTATTATTATTATGTTATTATATTATTATTTATAAAGCGCCAACAAATCCAGCTTCAGCTCTTTATTTAAAACTGCTTCAAAGGCAACGTGAAATTGATACATTGCTGTTTCTAACAAATTCTATTTCACATCCCAGTTTGGTTCTATACAATATGATACCAGCAGCTTAGGAGCATCATTGAATACCTATAATAGAAATTCATTTACTTTAAAATCAGAAATTAATTTTATTCCTTTATTCCCATCTCTTCCATTTATCATGTTACTTTTGTTTTGCCAGGAAAACGATTGTGAGCACTGCTCTATATTCACTGTGATACATGTTAGAACACAACAGGAACATCATGTTTTATCAGCTGGGGCACAGATTCATTTAATGATAATTTAAAATCTAAACTAAAGTACTTGATTTATTTAATCTATTTATTCATATAGGCAATTGTCACAAGTAAAATATGCACACACAAATACATATATACCATAAGATGCTAAATGCACACAAATATACATACTGTAAGATGTTCTAATTGACTTGTGAACATTTGCTTTTCAGCTGGTGCGAGGGAATTAAATACCTTTTAATTTGCACCCTTACTAATCGATCTGTATGGGATTTACCTGTGGCATCTTATTCAGTTAGTAGGACTCCACAGGTAAATACCGGATGGATTGTTTTGTTTGGGTGTAGATTAAAAATCATTTGATTTGTGAGCACCAGATTAAAAGTAAATGTGCACAAGTCAAGTTCACAACATAGGTCCATCAAGTCATCATTTAGCATGGAGCTGAAATATTTGTGCACAATAGGCATGTGCATGGGAAAAAATTTCGGTTCGGTTCGGCATTCCGAAATTCGGGATTTTCGCACTTCGACACTTCGGCAACTTCGAAGTGTCGAAGCACAGTATTGCCTAACTACTAATATACTTACCCAGTGAAAGAAGAAGAATGTTACATTGTAAATTATTTTAACCCCTTAAGGACACATGACATGTCTGACACGTCATAATTCCATTTTATTCCAGAAGTTTGGTCGTTAAGGGGTTAAATAAAAAGTATACAAACATAGCCAGGATTCAGCTGTAAGCATTTGCAACACTTACAACAATCAAGTAACATACATTCATATAAAATGTAAGTTACTTAGCCTGTCAATGTAATGACAGGAATGAATAAGTAGATAACTCCCTAATCCCCACGGTATTAGGGAGTTATCTACCAAAAGGCTGAAAGACCTAAATTGGTCTTTCAGCCAAATTTACTAATACTAAGTAAAAATTACTTAGTATTAGTAAGTTTTGCCCCTACTCGCTATATTGTGAGTAGGGGCATGTCTATTAAACAGTGAGCAGCCTGTGACTGCTCACTGTTTAAAAAAAAAAAAAAAGGACCCCCCGGCCACTGAGCGGCGGGTGGGGGCCCTAACGTAAAATGATGGGAGGGGACCTATTGTCCTCCCCCCTGGCCCCCTCCCCTGAGCGGCGGGTGGGGGCCCTAAATGAGAATAAGGGGGGGAACCCAATGTCCTCCCCCCTGGCCCCCACCCCTGAGCAGTGGGTGGGGGCCCTAAATTATAATAAGGGGGGCGCTAATGTCCTCTCCCCTGGCTCCCACCCCTGAGCGGTGGGTGGGGGCCCTACAGTAAAATAAGGGGGGGGGACCTAATGTCCTCCCCCCTGAGCGGTGGGTGGGGGCCCTAAATTACAATAAGGGGGGGACCTAATGTCCTCCCCCTGGCCCCCACCCCTGAGCGGTGGGTGAGGGCCCTAAATACTAATAAGGGGGGGGACCTTATGTCATCCCCCCGGCCCCCACCCCTGAGCGGTGCGTGGGGGCCCTACAGTAAAATAAGGAGGGGGACCTAAGGTCCTCCCCCCTGGCCTTCACCCCTGAGCGGCGGGTGGGGGCCTTAAATTGTAATAAGGAGGGGACCTAGTGTCCTCCCCCTTGGCCCCCACCCCTCAGTGGTGGGTGGGGGCCCTAAATACTAATAAGGGGGGGACCTAAGGGAAGGCTTTATAAGCCTTCCCCCGCCCTGCAGAGTGCAGTCTGCGCGGAGCCCTCACCGGGTGAAGAAGGATTATTATTTTTTTGCGCTTGTTTTTTTACGCTCAGAGCACTCTGATTGGTGGGTTTAAGCCATCCAATCAGAGTGCTCTGAGCCTAATTGCCCAGTGGGGGAATGATGTTATAGTTCCTGATGTTATAGTCCCCGGGTATTGCCACATCCACCACCACTGCAGTCTTCCTTTCCTTGTCTACCACCACGATTTCCGGTTGGTTAGCCACTACTGGCTTTTCTGTCTGGATCTGAAAGTCCCACAGGATCTTAGTCCTGTCATTCTCATACTCTTTGTGGTATCTCCCATCTGGACTTAGGCAGATCTAGCCCATATTCTGTGCAGATCTTTTGGTACACAATCCCGGCAACTTAGTTATGCCTCTCGGTGTCTGCTGTCCCTGCTAACATCTTGCACCCGGCTACTATGCACTGAATTGTCTCAGAGGCCTCTTTGCACAGTCTGCATCATATATATATTTATATTTATATATATTATGTTTTTTTGATTGAATTTTTCTTTTTAAAGAAATCACCCAGTGGGAAGGGGTTAAACAAATTTATGATTGTATCCAAGTAAATCATGAATTCCTTGGCTTGAAAAATGTGTAACGGCGATTAAAAGGACAAAAAGGATACTACTATTAATTAGAGAGGAATTTCAAACGACCAAATATCATGCAAAGAACCCCTGGGGTTTAAGAAACCTTTGATTACTTGTCTTTTCAGTGCATATTATTATATGTTTAATTAGTTTAGGACATTGTTTTGTGTTACGTGTTTTAATTCACTTGTAACCTTTAGTAATTGTATTTTTAAGATTTAATGTTATTTTGCGTTGGGTCATAATGACTATCTACAGCCCTTAATACTAAAAGGCAAATTCTCTAATCCAATTAGCTACTGAGAGGAAAATAAAAAAAAACTAATTCCACATGCTTAACTTCAAAGTATAATAGTTCTTAATAAAATTCCTAAACGAGACGTGCATTGCTGGATATGAAAAGATTTTACATTCCTTGTCTCATTTTTGCTCCTAAATATTTGACTGAAACATGTGCTCATTTTTGTATTTAAAAATTTAGCATTATGGACAAAATGTTATATCATAGAAAATTAAAATGATACAGTGGTACCTTGATTTACAAATTAAATTCGTTCTCCGGGACGTTTCTTATTGCTAAAAATTTGTAAACCGAAACATAGGAATGCATTGAAAAACAGTTAATCCGTTCTGGAGGTCAGAAAAAAGTAAAAATGAGCTTGCATGGAAACCAACACAAATTGCAGAACACACAATAAAAGGCATGCAAACGACAAAGCTCCGCTCCCTACCTTTACACAGCTTGAGAAATGCACCAAAAAGTCCCCAAACCACCGCAAAATATTTCCAGAATGGCTCCAAAATTTGATGCAAAAGCCGCTCCAACACCTCCACACTCGACTCCACATGCTACCCACAGACTCCAGCATGCAGGGGGCGGTGCTATAAACCTCCCACTTGCTTTGTATTGTGAAAACATTTTTTGTAAACCGAGGCATTATTTTCAATGGCTATTCATTTGTAAACCGAAAATTATGTTAACTGAGTTGTTTGTACCACTATACTCATAATCACGATTAAGGTGTCCCTGAAAAACGTATAATACATTTGGATAAACTTTGCAATGTTTGACATTTGTAGATACAGAACTCTGCCCATATTGTTAGATATTTATTCTAACACACACACGCACGCACACACACACGCATGCACACACACACTGTTGTAAGTGTGCAGTTAAAGGAGAGAGAAGGAGAGAAGAAGGGGCAAAAGGGTAGATAAAGCTTAGTCCTCTTTTTTGAAACAGGATTATAAATCCCCCCTTTTTTTCCTTTAAGTATTTAAAAGTCTTAAAATGAATAAGTTATGTTCTCCTTCTTTAAAAAATCATTTTGTATTTGACTGTTTTATGTATATAATGCAATATATATATAATATAGTTTACTTTTGTTTTGCATTTGTATATGTTCACATCAGATCAATATTGCAATGTAAATCAATATCTCTTCCTTTATAATGGATAATAGGATAATAAAAAAAATAAAACGTAACCAGTACATCCGGTTGCAATGAAATAATAATGCTTGCGGAATACTTTTACTAAGTAGTGAGTGAAGGAGGGAAGACTAGAGACTGTCGATTTCCAAACATCGTGTGACCCAAGGTGTATGTATATGCCTGCAGGATTCTGTCATACACTAAAGGTAGGGTTACGTTTTTTAAATTTTTTTCACATATACTATATAAAAAAAAAAAAAAAAAAATCTATTTCCTTTCCATAATGTATGAAATAATTATTATTTTAAAAATTATTTTGTGGTGTCAGTAGTCCTTTAAAATAAACATAGTGACCGAATCCCCTAAGTAAGGGTTAACTTAACCTTGTGTTCCTTGCTCAGTGATGTCATGATCAAATGCTTAATTGTGTCAGGTTGCTATAATAAAGTATTGCCTATTTACAGCTTGCTCATGTGAAAGGGTTCGATTATTGAGTACCTTGGTTTGCCACACTGTGTATAACCTCGTTCCCTTATGGCCTGATTTCCTTTGTGCCCAAAGTAATCTTTCTGCTTATTCCACTCAAAATTTGCTTCTGACCACAGTTCATATTTCTATAGGTTGCAAAATCAGCATCACTTGAATCTGTAATCCCAAGAGAAGGTTTAAAGGGAGCAGGCCAGTAACCTAAATTGTATCACTGGTGTCACCCAAAGGTGGTGAACCCGCAAAGAATGGGGATGGGTCCACCAAAATTACTGGCAGTTCAGCCTGGCGTGAATGCTTATCAAACTGTCTGCCAATCAAACAGGCCAGTCCAACACTGGTTCAGAGCTCTCTTTGTGGTCCTATTGCCCTTTTCATACACTTTTTGGGGACATTTCCATTTTTGGGCACACCAGGTCTCTAAGTCGGGATGATGGAACAGGACTCTAAAATAAGGACTGTCCTGCTGTAATCAGGATAGTTGGGAGACCTGCGTTCCTGACTACTTTTGCAAATTGCATTTGTACACCAATGTTGGCTCCTCATTCCTGACTACTCTTTCAGATCATCCCTGTATACCTGCTACCACTCTGACTTCCAACCTTGGTCACTGCTACTTCACTACTCTCACGGATTGTCCCTGTTCTTTAGTATGACACTGGTATCAGGCCCCAGCTTGCAAGTCACGACCGTGCTTTCGGATCATCCTTTTAACCATTGCTTCATCCATATGGACTTTTCTCCCAATTGCTCAACTTACGGTAAACTCCATTATTGCGTTTTTGCTATATTCATTCACACCATTGACTCTGTGTTGACTCATGGACTTTATCACAAGTTCTTATTTTGCGTAAAGCCACTCTGCTGCCTCATTACTGATTTCCTATCAAATTAACTACATTGTGTATGGGCTCAAGGATCAGAGACAGTCCATGCCAAGAGTGATAAAGTAAAGTCTTTTCATTTAAACTATTGTGTTCTGCAGTTATTAAAATCACACTAAAATAACAATAACTAAACTTAGGCAGATTCATACATTTTTTTCTGCATTACATATGGGATTATAAGAGGTCAAGGATCTCGATCTTACATGTAATGAAAAAGTCCAGTAAGGGTGGCCTGGCTGTCCCAAATCGTATTAAATATTACGAAGCCTCTAGGCTGTACCATCTGTGGAGATGGCAGGGCCCAACCACAATAGAAGAGCCTTGGTATAAAACTGAATTCTTTCTGTGTAATTCAAAAGATCTTTCTAATATGTTATGGATTGACGTTGGGACTTGTGCAAAATTCATCTCCCACATAGAAACTTCATACATAAAAGATATCTATGAAATTTGGGTAAAATACAGGAAAATAAATCACATTTTAAATAAAATTTCTAAGACAATGGAATATAATATTAATTACCTAAATTTAGGTAATTGGATCAAATTTGGTTCATCTAAAATAGATGATTTAGTAGAATAGAATAAAATAAGGTATTTTTCATATCTTCAGTTAAGTCTTGACCTCAATTCAAGAGAGTTATTCTCATACCTAAGAATCAAAAATTATTTGGACAACCATCTGCTTTATGACAACACTAGGATAAATAAAAAAATTAAATGATCTATTTAAAAATAATACTAAACGTAAATCGACATCTAGTTGGTATGAAATATTGAGAGAGGAAGAAAAAGAGTCTAAACCAAAAGCCTGGAAAAACTGGGAACAAGAAAGTGGGTCTCCAATCGAGTTAGAGCAGTGGTATAGATAAAAAAAAAATTGTAAAAATTTTGCATTGTTTAAATATCATAGAGCTCCATTCTTCATCAATGGCATAGGGTACCAAAAATTCTAAATAGAATCTACCCTGATAATTCCAAACTTTGTTGGAGGTGTACTTGTGCTGAAGGTAGCTCTAAACATATCTGGTGGGGATGTAAGCTTTTAAGACCTATATGGAATAAAGCATTTAGAGTTATATCAGATTAAGTGGGAGAAGATTTAGAAGATAACTCAATGGTTGCTCTTTTTCATAAAAATAAAAATGGAAATATCAAGATATTGGCTAAAAAAAATAAAAATAAAAATCACACCCTAACCACCAGGAATCATGAAACATGCAGTTGCAATTAAAATTATTCAACCCACATTGAAAATCAGGTTTATTGTCAAAATGTACAGACTTTCAGCTGTTTCCAATGCTGGACAGGACCATTGAAAGCCTTTATATGTATATATCACAACTAGTGACGAATAATAAAAGAAAAAACCCTCAGCACACATATTGGACTTTTTTCCCTGTTATTTGGAGTGTTGAAAAAACTCAGAAAAGTTTTTATTGTTCAAAGATCCCACCAGCCTGGGAAGTCTTAACAGGAATTGATCATATTAAAAACTTCATTAATTTATTGTGCAGATTCCTTAACAACAAAAGGCACCCAAAATCAGTTTATCAATATTGAGATTAAGAGTGTGGTGCCTAAGGGGGTGGGGCTTAGCACCTAAGGCGAACAGACGTAAGTACTCAGAGCTCCGGGCGCCGACTGCAAAAACCACAAAAATATGTGGTACCCCACTGTCATCGGAACCCCTAACGGCACTCACCATACTCCGGAAGGGGTGAGCTGTAGGCACATGCCTTTCCTGTACCCGAAATTGGGCATGAAGGCTCGTCGCAAGTCCAGGGCCTATCTTGGCTATACGACCACGTGGGCCGCCACACGAGGTCTGGAGGCTAAACTGGAAGATCTTTACAGCTCCCCCTGGATACCTGACAAACATCCACAACACACAGTCACCATGGGGCGCAGAACCCAGAAACCTCAGGCTGGCCCCAGCAAAGACTCCCAAGACATAGGGGAGATGGACGACCTAAACATAACTGGAGACGCCGACGCTCCCACGACTTTCCTGGAGGCACTGACAGATCAAGACCCACAAGCCCCTGCTACTAAACAAGACATCGCCAACCTACTAAGGGAGCTGCGACAAATGTCACGGTCCGCATCGATGTGAAGGTGGTGGACGCTAGCGACATAGAACATAACATATTCCATTAAGTGGTGAAAGTCCAACACTTATTTTAGGAGAATATTTATTTTTTCAGTATCAATGAGGTTTTAATTTCAGATTATCTATTCCAGACTTACCCAACGCCCTCTAGTGCCTCCAGAAACTACAGATGTACACTTTTCTTCACACAAGAGCTGGTTGATACATCAGCTTTCAGTAGATGACAGTTCTATTCTCCTATTCTATATAAAGGATGTGACATAAAATAAAATAGTAGTAAAGAAAAACTGGGCACAATGCAATCCATCCTTCAAAGAAAACCTCAAACACCAAAACCACTACAGGCTGTTCAGGACAGTCTGACTTCTTATCTGGGGTTCTTCAGGTTGTCTACTACTTCAGACAGAGAGCCAAAATCTGTTTGAGCTTAACAAGTGGGGGGTGGGGGTACTAGCGGGCGCTCCTGGTACCATAACCACTACAGAGTTTTGTAGTGGCTATGATACACAGAGAGCTCCTTTAATCAGCTTTATTGGACAATAAACACATTTTGGCTCCAATAAGGTCCTTTATTGAGCCCAACATAGTGAAGCAAACAGATATTTATACTGCAAAACTTTAAATATCGCACTCACATCTTGACTTTTAGCTTGGGGGATCATGTCATACATAGCAACATACCATAATTTGGCAGCCGGAGAACATGGTTGTAGAAATAATAATCCAAGAGATAGATGGGAAAATCACCTGTACATTTTTCTGTTTGCAATAGATATAGGAAGCACTGTAAGATTGTAAGATCTTTAGAACGCTAATCTTCGCAAACCAGGTGATATGTGGGAGCATCCAGGATTGTAGGTCTTGCTTTTTTTTTAGGAAGTGGAGAGAAATTAAGTATTTAATTGCGTCGGGGCACCACCAAAATTAGAGGGTGTTTGAAGAGAAGAGGCTAGGGAGGTATCACATGTGATGTTGAAAATGTATGACTTCAAAAAATAAATTTTCAGGTTCAAAAGCAGGCCAAAAGAGTTGAATTCTTGCTAAATGGCAGAGAGGGAGGAGGCAGGGTTAAAGACTGAAAAAAGCAAGTCATCTGCATACACGGTGACTTTGCGGTCACCCGAGGCCCTTGGTTTCTGGGTATGTTCGGGTTGCTTTGGATGGCATTCAAAAAGGGTTCTACACTCAGAATGAATAATAATAGCCTAAAGTTCATGAAGCTCTGTGTTTGCCGATGGTCGGAGTGTGCTTCAGGGCTTGCTGTTTCTAGAGCCATTACTCTGCCCTCCAGGAAGCAGATCAAGGTTCTAATTTCCGCCATTTCCCTCCTAAAGGTTTATTTTACCTTGTCATCTTTTTTAGGTAGGGAGGCAAATAAGGCATACCAATCCAGAGCCGGATTGTCTCTGGTACCGTGAATTGTAGAAGACCTTTCATTGGAAAGCGATGAATCCTGCCGACTCCGGGCTTTTGGAGTTAACACCTTATAGAGGAAGAAGGATGGTCCTCTTGCAGTCTGGAAGTCGAGAGAGTCATCTGGGGTTTTCTGGATCACCCATTAACTAAGTGTATCTGATATTTTTGGCATTTATAGGCAGTGATTCTAGGAATGAATCAAGTGGCCATTCCACACAGGCTTCAAACCACGCCATTTTGATTATTCTCTTGTCTGCCCTAGTGTTAAGCCCAGGAGTCCATAAGGACCGGTAATACCTCTTCTATCCTTTCCTTTTATTTATAGGTTAGATGTTGGTTCAAGTACTGCATGTTGGGTCGCCTCTATTATTATTATTATTATTATTATTATTATGTTATTATTTATATATCGCCAACAAATTCCGCAGCACTTTACAGTGGGTGGACGAACAAACATGTAGTTGCAACCAGACAAGTTGGACACACAGGAACAGAGGGGTTGAGGGCCCTGCTCAATGAGCTTACATGCTAGAGGGAATGGGGTAAAGGGACACAAAAGGTAAGGATAGTATTAGATTAGTGACAGTTGCAAGAGAGGAATCAGTTGGGAGCTATTAACAGCTTAATTGATATGCTTTTATGAAGAAGTGGGTTTTTAATGATTTTTTGAAGGAGTGGAGACTGGGTGAGCATCTAACGGAGGAGGGATGTAAGTTCCACAGGAACGGTGCAGCCCTAGAGAAGTCTTGAAGGCGAGAATCAGAGGTGGAAGTACGGACTGAAGATAGGCGTAAGTCTGCAGCAGAATGTTAGGGCCTAGACGGGACATACTTGTGTATTAGGGAGGATAGATGGGTTGGAGCAGCATAATGTAGAGATTTGAAAGCAAGAACCAGAATTTTGAAGCATGGGAGGTACGGGCAGACAGGACAGCCACTAGAGAAGCTTTCCTCTTAAAAGCTGAGTTAAAGTTGGCTTTTGAATCAGATGGTCTCACAGAGACCATTTGGTTGGTGTAGCATGACTTTGCACCATGCATGTGCACTAACCTTCTAATGTTTCCCTATAGACGGATGAACTCAGTGGAGCAGCAGTACCATGACTGATGCAGTGAGGGCTGAAAGATAAGTAAATCTCATCTCATTTAAACCCTCACAGATGCAGGGACTTGGAACTAAATAGGTAGCTTAAAACTATAGCATTAGGAATACATACTTGTATTCCTAATGCTATTGTCAGGATAGACTATGACCCAACACACAGAACTTAAGTGAACGAAGTAAAACAAGTAATAAAATAGACTACTAAAGCATATTACCGGGCCTTAGAGTGGCTGGACTTAACACTATAGAATAGTACAAGACAGACAAAGGTCAGGGAGTTAACACTATATAGAATAGTACAAGACAGACGGAGGTCAGGGAGACAGAGAATACGAAAATAAGTAGAGAAGCGAAAGTTCAAGTATAATGAAGAAGGGTCAAGACACAAGCCGGGGTCAGATAACTAAGATACAACTATAGTAAATGCGCTCTCGGATAACCACTAAGGGAAACCATGAAAGGAGACAGCATAATGGCCAGAATGACCAGTAATTGTTTTTTATGGGTCATCTGACAACAGAACGTATGTGCGAGACTTCTGCATGATGGCGCACACACGTTCACATCACTAATAGAGTCAAGGAAGGCAGAGCCATATAAGGGCTCAGATTCACAATGGTCTGTGCTAGGAAGAACCCTAGAGGAGAGCACGGCCACAGAGAAACAGAAGCGGCACTACAGACAAGAGGAAGTGTCACATGGGAACACACCGCTCTGGAGCTTGTCTAGTGGGCGCTGTAAAAGCAATAGCCTTCCTTTAATATGTTGCAAGTTAAATAGGCTCACTTTGAAGAGAATATTGAC
The DNA here is from genome assembly GCF_036172605.1 of Pelobates fuscus. Classification (NCBI taxonomy): domain Eukaryota; kingdom Metazoa; phylum Chordata; class Amphibia; order Anura; family Pelobatidae; genus Pelobates; species Pelobates fuscus. The sequence goes on along the minus strand of NC_086320.1, from coordinate 354,734,279 downwards.
TATAAAATTCCCAAGGTGGACATACATGACTCACGGACCTCAAAGAATACAGCTTTTAGAGAAATAATCTTTCTACTTCTTTTTAATAAACTCACTTTCGGTTTACTTACAAACAAAATAGATGAAAAAATATATTTTCATGTGTGATTAAATAAAAACATATGCATAAGTGCAGGTCATTTAAAACAACAAAAATAAAACACACACACACACACACACACACACAAAATCTGAAATAAAAAAAAAACCTCAGTAGAAGATATCACTGTAAACACTGGCTGGATAGTCAAAATAAAAGATTAAATAAATAAATAAAATATATATACAATATCTTAGTTTGACTTTATTTTCTGTTTAACCCCAGGGCGTAAGTTTTTAGAAGAGTAAGCCGCACCCTAGAGACAGATGGATAAAATTAATTACTGTAGTGAAACATGCAGAATTTCTAAGTAAACCAGCAATGGGTAATCTCCAATAACAAGGACAGCTGGCTGTCATACAAACTTAGTCTACAAGCACCGATCCAGTATGTTGTGTATCTTAATACTGTTTCAGTTCAGTGTATTTTACGAATATAATCCTGTTTCTCGGAAACACAATGTTATTCAGCAGCAAAAAGAAAATAATTACAATTTTAAATTGTGTGTTTTCATACCACATGTTTGACATTGCTGTTTATTAATTTAAACTATTACACATGTGTTTTTCATTTTTGGGGTGGGGGGATTTCGTAGCGTAAAAACAGTCTACTCTTCACGATGAAAACATGTCTTGCAGCGTTGAATATTTGGGAATAAGTGATTGAAATTTTTTTTTTACCATTGATGTAATGTTTAGCCCATTTGTGCTGTCTGTCTGTCTGTCTGTCTGTCTGTCTGTCTGCCTGTCTGCCTATCTTTCTACCTATCTATCGTGGTTAGGCAGGGCAAGCTGGAACTAGACTTGTATTTCTGACAATTTTGGATTTGCCCATGTGGCTTTTTTGTTTGGACAAATTTCGTCCATGCAATAATTTTGGAAAACATTACTTAGACCAACTAAAATGTGCAAAGTACTTCACAGGATATACATAATATAAATAGCATGTAAATATTTCAAAATAAGTCAATTTTTTCCTACCATTTGGATTACAGATTAAGTGAAAATAAATAATCAATAGATGGAAAAAAAAAAGGAGGAACAGTAAGCAAAAAACAGACATTTATTTTTTTTCCAAAATGTATTTGTTAAATATATTTAAACAAATTACTGCTCATTAGAGATGTCGGGAACATAAAATTTTCCGTTTGCAAATGGCGAACGCGAATTTCCGCAAATGTTCGCGAACGGGCGAACCGGACGAACCGCCATAGACTTCAATAGGCAGGTGAATTTTAAACCCCACAGGGACTCTTTCTGGCCACAATAGTGATGGAAAAGTTGTTTCAAGGGGACTAACACCTGGACTGTGGCATGCCGGAGGGGGATCCATGGCAAAACTCCCATGGAAAATTACATAGTTGATGCAGAGTCTGGTTTTAATCCATAAAGGGCATAAATCACCTAACATTCCTAAATTGTTTGGAATAACATGCTTTAAACATCAGGCATGATGTTGTATCGATCAGGTAGTGTAAGGGTTTCGCCCGCTTCACAGTGAGAGACCAAACTCCCCGTTTAACGCACCGCAAACAACCGCAAACAGTCCATTTGCACAAGGTTGGATACCAAGCTAGACCTGTCCCGTTCCTTGTCCTCATTGAGGTCATTGAAGGTCTCTTCCTCCACCCAGCAACGCACAACACCAAGGGTCCCCTAAAGGTGACAACAAGCCCCCTGGGACGTCTGCTGTGTTTGGTCTTCCACCTCCTCAAAGCCACCTTCCTCCTCCGACTCCTCTTCTTCAGACTCCTCTCTCTGCGTTGCCTCTCTCTGCGTTATTATAAGGTGTGTTAAGTAGTACTATTCCTATCAGGTTAATCCCTGTTACGTCCCTTATTAGGGGACGTGTATATGGCATCGATTTTAGGAACCGGGAGATGGAAAAAGATGCTCCTACTTCAAATTTGGGGCACTGCACTTGCAATCCAATGTGCCACCAGATGGAGTGGTGTGTTAAGTAGTACTATTTTTATCAGTTTAATCCCTGTTACGTCCCCCTCATCAGGCCTTTTTTAGTCGAATGTATCGCCCACTGTCAGTCCCTTCGGGATCCATCACTCATTCATCTTAATAAAGGTGAGGTAATCTAGACTTTTTTGACCTAGGCGACTTCTCTTCTCAGTGACAATACCTCCTGCTGCACTGAAGGTCCTTTCTGACAGGACACTTGAAGCGGGGCAGGCCAGAAGTTCTATCGCAAATTGGGATAGCTCAGGCCACAGGTCAAGCCTGCACACCCAGTAGTCAAGGGGTTAATCGCTCCTCAGAGTGTCGATATCTGCAGTTAAGGCGAGGTAGTCTGCTACCTGTCGGTCGTGTCGTTCTCTGAGGGTGAACCCCGAAGGGCTGTGGCGATGCATAGGACTTAAAAAGCTCTGCATGTCCTCCATCAACAACACGTCTGTAAAGCGTCCTGTCCTTGCCGGCGTGGGAGGAGGAGGATTACTTTCACCTCTTCCCCTGTTAGATTCCCGTTGTGCTGTGACATCACCCTTGTACGCTGTGTAAAGCATACTTTTTAATTTATTTTGGAACTGCTGCATCCTTTCCGACTTGCGGTAATTCTGTAACATTTCAGACACTTTCTGCATATACCGGGGGTCTAGTAGTGTGGACACCCAGTACAGGTCGTTCTCCTTCAGCCTTTTTATACGAGGGTCCCTCAACAGACACGACAGCATGAAAGACCCCATTTGCACAAGGTTGGATGCCGAGCTACTCATATCCCGTTCCTCGTCCTCAGTGATCTCACTGAAGGTATGTTCTTCCCCCCCAGCCACGTACAACACCACGGGTACCAGATAGGTGACAACGAGCACCCTGGGATGCCTGTTGTGGTTGGTCTTCCTCCTCCTCCTCAAAGCCACATTCCTCCTCTGACTCCTCTTCCTCACAATCCTCTTCCAGCGTTGCCGCAGGTCCAGCAAGCGATGCTGATGAGGCTGTTTCTGGTGGTGATGGTGACCACAACTCTTCCTCTTCCTCTTCACGCTCATCTACGGCCTGATCCAGCACTCTTCGCAGGGCACGCTCCAGGAAGAAAACAAATGGCATGATGTCGCTGATGGTGCCTTCGGTGCGACTGACTAGGTTTGTCACCTCCTCAAAAGGACGCATGAGCCTACAGGCATTGCGCATGAGCGTCCAGTAACGTGGCAAAAAAAATCCCAGCTCCGCAGAGGCTGTCCTAGCAACCCGGTCATACAAATTGTCTTTAACGGCTTTTTCTTGTTGGAGCAGGCGGTCGAACATTAAGAGTGTTGAAAACTGGCATGTTTCGCCGCTGGATATCTGAAAAGTGCGCCATGGCCGCCTGAAATGGCCACACACCTTCCTGGCCTGCTTCAGGACATCCTGTAAGCCTGGGTACTTATGCACAAAGCAGTGTACGATCAGATTACACACATGTGCCATGCACGGTACATGTGTCAACTTGCCCAAATTCAATGCCGCCAACAAATTTCTTCCGTTGTCACAAACCACTTTGCCGATCTCCAGTTGGTGCGGAGTCAGCCACTGATCCACCTGTGTGTTCAGGGCGGACAGGAGTGCTGGTCCAGTGTGACTCTCTGCTTTCAGGCAAGTCAACCTCAAGACGGCGTGACACTGCCGAACCCGGGATGTGGATTAGTACCTGGGGAGCTGGGGGGGGTGCCGTTGATGTGGAGCAAGACGCAGCAGCAGAAGAGGACTCAGCCGAGGAGGTTATGGAAGAGGATGGAGGAGGAGTAGAGGAGGTGGCAGCAGAGCCACGCATTCCATGCTTGGCAGCCGTCAGCAGGTTTACCCAATGCGCAGTGTGGGTGATATACCTGCCCTGACCATGCTTTGCAGACCAGGTATCAGTGGTCAGATGGACCCTTGCCCCAACACTGTGTGCCAGACATGCCATTACTTCCTTTTGCACAATCGAGTACAGGTTGGGGATTGCCTTTTGTGCAAATAAATTTTGGCTGGGTACCTTCCACTGCGGTGTCCCAATAGCTACAGATTTTTGGAACGCCTCAGGCTCCACCAGCTTGTATGGTAAAAGCTGGCGGGCTAAGAGTTCAGACGAGCCAGCTGCCAGATTCTGGGCAAGGGGGTGACTTTGTGACATTGGCTTCTTACGCTCAAACATGTCCTTGACAGACACCTGACTGTGGGCAGATGAGCAGGAACTGCTCAAGGTGAGAGACGAAGTGGCGAGTGGTTGAGAGGGGGCAAGGAGGACAGCAGTGGTTGACGTGGCTGAAGATGCTGGTCCAGGAGGAGGATGGCGGCTTTGAGTTTGTGTGCTGCTTGTACTCATGTGTTGATCCCATAGGCGTTTGTGATGTGCGATCATGTGCCTTCGCAAAGCAGTTGTACCTAGGTGGGTGTTGGACTTCCCACGACTCAGTTTCTTTTGGCACAGGTTGCAAATGGCATCGCTGTTGTCAGAGGCAGACACAAAAAAATGCCACACTGCTGAGCTCTGCAATGACGGCATTCTGGTGGTGGCAACAGCATGCGTTGATTGGCGTGCTCTCTGGCTGACCCCGGGTGCCGATGCATGCTGTCTGACTGTGCCACTAGCTCCTTGCAATGACCTCCCCCTGCTTCCAACTCGTCTCCTCCTCCTCTCTGTCTCCCCATCTGAACTTTCCCCCTGTTCTTCTTCTCTTCTAGCGGGCACCCACGTGACATCCACGGACGCATCGTCATCAACCGCTTCACTTGTATCTGACAACTCAGCAAAGGAAGCAGCAGCGGGTACAACATCATCATCATCACACCGTACGTCCATGTGTGTAATACTGCCTGACTGAGACATATCCCTGTTATCTACATCCTCTGGCAATAATGCTTACGCATCACTCATTTCTTCCAACTGATGTGTAAATAACTCCTCTGACAGATCAAGTGACAGATCAAGTGAAGCGGCTGTGGTGCTAGTGTTGGTGGTGGCGGCAGGCGTTCAAGCTACTGTGACAGATATGAGTGGCACTGTGCACTGGCAGAAGTTGGCAGAGTAGACGCTGTAGGCCTGACACACACGCTTGCAGACAACTGCTATTCAATCTATTACAGTCAAAATTGTATTTATTTTTTTAAATGTACACTACTGTTACACCAGATATGAGTTTCACTGGTGTGACACTGTGCCCTGGCAGGCCCTGAAACGCACACGTGTGAAGGAAACTGCTATTATTTCACAGTAAAATTTCTAGGTTTTTTTTTTTAATGTACACTACTGTTACACCAGATATGAGTTGCACTGGTGTGACACTGTGCCCTGGCAGGCCCTGAAACGCACACGCGTGAAGGAAACTGACTGCTATTATTTCACAGTCAAATTTCAATTTTTTTTTTATGTACACTACTGTTACACCAGATATGAGTTGCACTGGTGTGACACTGTGCCCTGGCAGGCCCTGAAACGCACACGTGTGAAGGAAACTGACTGCTATTATATTACAGTCAAAAAAGTTTTTTGTTTTTTTTAAATGCAAGCTATTGTGACACCAGATATGAGTGGTGGCACTGGGCAAGTGGGCACAGTATTCGCTGTGAGCCTGACACACACGCTGGCAGGCAGGCAACTGCAATTAGATTACACAGGAAAAAAAAAAGCAGACTGATGTTCTAGCCCTAAAAAGGGCTTTTTGGGGTGCTGTCCTTACAGCAGAGATCAGATGAGTCCTTCAGGACTGTAGTGGACACTGAATACACTAGCCTAGCTATCGATTTCCCTATTAAATCAGCAGCAGCTACACTGTCCCTCCTCTCACTAAGAATGCAGCTTCCGAATGAATCTAAAATGGATGCTGTCCAGGAGGTGGGAGGGTCTGGGAGGGATGGTCTGCTGCTGATTGGCTGGAATGGGTCTGCTGACTGAGGTACAGGGTAAAAGTTTACTCAATGATGACGAATAGGGGGCGGACCGAACATCGCATATGTTAGCCCGCCGTGGCGAACGCGAACAAGCTATGTTCGCCAGGAACTATTCGCCAGCGAACTATTCGGGACATCTCTACTGCTCATCCTTTTACGCCTCTGTTGGTTACTTCTCATGAGATCAATGAATAAAATAAACATTTAGTGTCTGTCCCCTGGCCATCAATCATTTTTTCCCCTGTCAATCATCTGTATTTTGATGCCAGAAGTGGAACTCCAAATCCGAGGTAAAGAAACATTCTCATCCGTATTGCTAGTTGTTTGCTCAGTTGCTGTATGGTGCTTCGGAGATTCGCAATTCGGCCAAATTGCCAATTGGCCTAAATTTGGATTAAATACAATTTGTCCAAAATCAAATTCACAAGCCTACTAATTGTAATTTTTATTAATTTTTGCAATGATAATACGCATTAAAAATTACATTTTTGGACATATTGTTTCCCTTTAACTGTGGTTCCAGTCCATTTGTTTTGTGTTTTGTCCATATGGATATAGGAGTTACAGTATTTGGATGACCTGCCGATCGCCTGGAATTTGGACGAATCACAATTTGTTTGAAACTGAATGTACATGGAACCCACAGATGGTCAACTTATAACAGGTCCTGCGAGAAACTTGTGTCTTTCGAGGGTAGGAACATCTGATGAGTCAAGGTTTAAAGGCTCATAGAGGACATAGGCTCCACAGGAAGATAGCAAACGATGGTATTGGATACTGAGCTCTACCAAAGCACAGCATATATATAATAGTATGTGTGTTATATAAAATAAAATAAAACAATACAATATTTCATGTTTGTATATTATGTAATAATGAGTAAAAACTGTAAACAGATTTCATTATAGTGATCGGTCAACCCTTGCATATAGGAAAAGTTCTAATTTAGATTTTTAGAGGATTTTAGAACTTCAAATTTGTCATCATGCCAAATAATCAAGGAGTTTATTAATTAAACAGTAAACTGTGGTGACTTTACAAGAGACAATGTTCTTAAGATCTTGAACTCAAATAGTTTGCCCTAAATTTTGCAATATTACTTTTTGTTTCATATAAGCTTCTTTGTGTTCTTATTAACTTATTATAATGTTTTTATTAACAGTTAGCATTAAGATCAGAAGTACATTTATAAAGACCACAAGCAGTACCGGACGGCTTTGGGATTGCACAAATCCCTTTGAAGGTGTCTAGCAGATTAACATGGAGCAATGTCCTGAATTTTGATCATGTATTGACATATGTTGCAGAGGAAGCTCAGATTATGAATGTGTGGGTGAGCAGAATAACAGAGGTTGTTCAGATAAAAGATTTTTTTTACAGCAGATTGAGGAATGTGAATGAAATTTGTGGGATGAGTTGCTGGAACCAGCCATGAAAGATAAGAATTATGCATATTTTATACCACAAAGATATTTATTACGCAATGAAATCCTCTAACGTGTGAAAAAAATGTGTCATATGATCATTAATCAACAATACCATGCTTTTAATGATCTTCTAAGATGAGAATTCCTTTAAATTTTATCCTGCAGATCTTTATTTCATTGCTTATAAATGAGTAAACTGGCGTGTCGGGTCATAGACATAGATTGTGACGGCAGATAAGAACCATTCGTCATTAGTCTCTTATATCTAAGATAGCCTTATGTCTATCCCACGCATGTTAAACTCCTTCACTGTGTTAACCTCTACCACTTCAGCTGGAAGGCTATTCCATGCATCCACTACCCTCTCAGTAAAGTAATACTTCCTGATATTATATTTAAACCTTTGCCCCTCTTATTTAAGACTATGTCCTCTTGTTGTGGTTGTCATTTTACAGGAAATACTCATCGAGTGCTCGGCCAGGGTATCGATGTAAAACCTGTGACATTCTAAAATGTGACATTCAGTAAGGTAAATCATAAAAGCTATACAGTTATAAAATAAATAGAAAATATATCATTTAATAAAACATAATTTAAAGAGACAGTAATGCATATATGATCATTAAGTCAGAATCTGGTAATGATCTATAAGAGGGTAAAATAAACAGATATCTAACATAAAAAAGAGACATTGTGGAGGTTAACAAGATGGCTATTTCCATATTTACGTGCCTTTTTTCTTGGTTTTAAATGTTCGAATAGCAATGCATTGATTTTACAGACAAAAGTTTTATTTATATTTTCTATGTCTAGATTGTGAACCAACCTTGCTGGTCCAAAACAGACTCAAAAGTTCGTCAAAGGGAGGCATGGCTTGGTGCTTGAGTGAAAGACCACCTGATCTCTTCCCTACGGAGACCCACCACCTGAGAAAGCTTTGGAAAAACATAAAAACTATCTTATGGGACGAGCCGCAAAACCTAAATGACCCTCTTGACTCTCTCTGCAATGTGGCATGTCCCATTTTTTCTACACTCATTACATTCACCATTTTCTCTGTCTCGGACTGCATTTAAGGTGCTTCTGTATGCTAGTAAGAGGGAAAAGAGATGAGGGGACAAGTACAGCAAGCACATCAAAGACAGTTTTGCACCATGCTCAGGGCGCTGAAACAGTACTGTTTGCATAGTCAGCCCTATGTTTGCCAGCCTGCTGAGGGTACAGGGCAACCCAACAAACTCCTTGATCAGGAGCTCTCTCTACATTTCTCCACAAGATCTGCAGCACATGGTGCCATCTTCACTGGGCTCCTTGGTCAGACGACAGTGAGGCAACTCCCCGCACCTCGAACTTACCTGACTAGGCAACTCTCTGCACCTCAAACTTTTTTTTTTAGGCAAGGAGGTGAAAAATAGTACTGTTTGTTCACCTCCTTGCCTTAAAAAGAAGACTTCAACACCCTAACTGAAGAAGTGAAACAAACTTTTCAACTGGAATCAACTGGCCAACATCCGCATCACCATCTCAACTCTGGATGGTCGGGTGTCAGCTTCGGAGATGGGGAGACGGGACATCACTGTCCAGCTCTTCCCAGTATGCACCAGCAAGCTCAATGCATGAGAGACCTCAGAGCACACCTAGAATACCTCAACAACCGAGGAAAGAGGTACAATGTTTAGATAAGGGGATTCGCAGAGCCTGTTGGTCCAAAGGACCTTAAAATTACACTAACCACACCTGCCCAAGACCTCAGATCTTGGGCAGGCCCCTGATACCCCAGTTCCACATCGATAGGGAACACTGACTCTTACTCCAGAGACCCTCTCCTACTCTCCACCAAGAGACATCATACCAATGCTCCTTCTGATTGTTCCAGTTTCAGAAGGCTGTTAAAAGTTGCCAATCTACCCCAAGCTTTCTCAGCCTGCTGCTGCTGTCTAAGGTTGGATAGTTTTGGACACATATGGAAGTAAAAATCCGATTCTATGTCAACCCATAAAAACAGCTTGTCAGAATCCTGGTGGATTCATAGCACCATAACCACTACAATGAGTACTGGTTATGCTGTATAGCATGTTTCCTTAAGTTAAGTTTTGCAGGAAACCAGACTAAATCTTATCCCTGAAACATTTATATGCCTCTCTGCAGAAGAGTGTAGGGCCTTTTAGATTTTTCCTGTAGGCACATTTATATCATGTGAGCATCAGAACTGTAAGAACAAAATTCATCTTATATTTGTTATGGCCTGGACCACCAATTTATCTTCAGGTTCAAGCATACTGGGTCATTGAATAAAGCCACATTTTTCAAACAAGTTGGTAACAAGTTCAAGGATTTTACTCATAAAGTTTACATAATAGATGTGTATTCCATTTTTTGTTTTATTACAGTGGAGGCTCATCCATAGGGGCAGTTGGGGCAGCGCCACACCACTTTTTATTGCAATAAGAAAAATAATATTTTTTTAAATTTTTTTTAAAAAAATTACTTAAATAATTAATGTTATTATGTCTGCATTTTTTAAATTATTTTTGTAGACTTACACATTTGAGATGTGTGTTTAATTAAACTTGTGTTGTGTCTTTTTTTTTTTTTTTACAGTTTCCTCCCCTCCCCCCTTACTATGCACCTCTATTGCTGATAGGGAGAGTAAAAAAAAAAAAAAAAAGCTTGAACAGCTTTATGGTCGTTTGCCCCAAAATGTGATTAAATCCTTTGAGACATTGTGTGACTCACCATCATAGTCTGTCTGACAGCCACACGTTGTTCCTAATGAATCCTTTTCAGGCAGTAACTATGTTGCCCTAAAAGATGCACCTCTTGATGCAGCCCTTATTTTGACTCCATGTCTGCACAGTGTGACGAGAAGAGAGACAGTTTCTGACTACTCGCCCTCAACTCCATGCTTTGAATACAATTCTGCACTTTCTACCCTGAAGTTTCTAAAAAGCCTCCCTTGGCTCAAGGGCTGTCTTTAATATCGATTGAACGCTGGGCAAGCATTTGATTGGGCCCCCTGGACTGACGCACACACACACTGACAGACATAGGGACACACACATGCAAACTTAACATTTTTATAGCCACCCTCCAGTTTCCTACCTTTTGCTGGACGGTGGCTTCCCTAGGGTCCAGTGGTGCTGGCTAGGTTGGTTGGGAGTAATGGCTGTCTCTCTCCCGGCCTGGCCCCCTCCTCTCTGCTTCCTTCTCCCTCCCGCGCAGCTCCAGTGTTCTCGGGGGGGGAGGTGCCGTCACTTTCTCCAAGCTACCAATAAGAGAGGGGCCTGATCGTGTTGTTAAAGGGCCACAGCAACCAATCTGGTCCCTGCTGAAACATACCCACCAAGTGGTCCTTAGTGCATCGGCCACCCGGTGGGCTCCCTAACAGTGCGGGCCCTGGTGCAGTCGCAATGGGGTAGCTAAAATAAAAAAAATTCCGGGCAGTGGGGCCACGGGCCAGCTGCTTTGGGCTCCCCCAGGAGTAACTGGGCCCAGGGCCAGGTTAACATAGGGGCTGATGGAGCTGCAGCTCCAGGACCAGGCACATGGAATAGGCCCATTGATTTAAAAAAATAAAAAAAAAAAATTTTTTCACACACACCATGCCTGTATTTATTTGAGGCTGCCTGGATGGTGCCAATATTGCAGTAGTACCGGAAATACAAATGCCGGTATTTTTCTCAGTATAAACAGAGATTACTCTGCAATACCAGCACTGGCTGGTGTGTTTGTCTGAGTGATTGTGTGTGTCTGGCTGTCAGTGTGTATGTCTGTGTGATTGTGTGTTTGTGTATCTGAGTGATTGTGTGTATGTCTGTCACTGTGTGGCTCTCTGTCAGTGAATGTGTTTGTTTCTTTGTGTCAGTGAGGGTGTCAGTGTGTCAGTGAGGGTGTCAGTGTGTCAGTGAGGGTGCCTGTGTGTCTGAGTGATTGTGTGTGTGTGTCTGTCTGTCAGTGTGTGTCTGTCAGTGAATGTGTGAGTGTCTATCAGTGAATGTGTGTCTGCGTCATTGTGTGTGACACTAGGGACACTGGGAGATGTGGGGATACTGAGACACTAGGGTCAGTGGGAGACATGGGAACACAGACACTAGGGACACTGAAACACTGGGAGACATGGGGACACTGGGACACCAGGGACACTGGCTGGGAGACATGGGGACACTGAGACACTCGGGGACATTGTGTTCCTAGTGTCTCAGTGTACTCAAGTCTCCCAGTGTACCCAAGTGTCTCAGTGTCCCCATGTCTCAGTGTCCCCTAGTGACATGGGGACACTGTGAGACATGAGGACACAGACACTAGGCGACATGGGGACACTGGGAGACAGGGAGACACTGGGAGCAATCCATCTATACAACAGACTCACACTGTAAGTAGTTTTTTGGTGATTTTACAGAATTTTCTCTTATGTCACTACTTGTGATTTACATCATGTGATGTCATGCATATATAATTAGTTATGCAAATTAGTAAGGCCTGTATTTTTTTCCAAGAAAGGTGGCAACCCTAACTACTCTTCACATACTCTTGCTTAAGTATGGAAACTGTGGGGATATTTATGGGATAATAATTGTAAACAGAGAGAATTACCCACTAATTTAATTCTCAGATCCCAAAGAACGTTATCGTTATAAATGAAATGTATACCATATAATAAATCACAATTGTTATAAAAATAGATAATTTATTGTGACATTTTAAAAAATAATATTAAGTAACATGCGTGATAATAATCAATGGAAATTCAGTATAACATGAATATGCAATACAAAGTGGCAATACATTTCCTGGTTAATACAGTCTTATCTATAGCATTAGGCCGTCAGGACATTTATGACCCTTTCTTCACAGAAACAAAGAAAGTTTCACGGGGAGGAGAGGATTCCTCAGCGTAAAGCAATAAAAACTTAGCTTTCAGCTGGCAGTTAGAAATAACCCTTGCAATGCTGGCTAGACCTCTTCTAGGGATTTAAGATCTATTTTATGTAATTTTAAATAAAATAACATTTAAACCAGTCATAGTCATTAGTCATTTCCTTGAATTCATCCAATTAAGAGAAAATCTTACTATGTGATAGAAGCTGATATTTTAATTTGCCTAACAGATATTTTACCATATTTTAGAGCAAATTAATACAGCTGGATAAATGTCACAATATTCTAACTTGTGATATGTCACAGAAATAAACACTTATCCCAATCTCATCTGCAGTATGAAATGGTTATAAATATATATTTCTTAGTTAATTAAGATTTCTAAATATTGAAATCTAATCATGATTTATCCAGTCATATATCATGCTATTAATTTTAATTAATTTAAATTAATTAATGGAAGCCAGTATATTTACCAGTTAAGTAGATATTTTCTCATCAGATATTCTCAGGTAGCTAAGTGTCAAGGAATGTTTCTCTCTTGCTCTGCATGGAGTGTAAGAGTTTCTGAGTGTCATAGGCTTCTCTGCATAGTCCGATCCTTCTCCTCTCTCCCTTGTCTTAACTTTTTAAATGGAAAATTCCTTTAGGTGAGAACCAATAGGAAACTAGGGGTGTGGTTCCCTTCTAGGTAACCATTTTAGTATTTGGACTCAAGATGGCAGTCTTGTCCCACTAAACATACCTATCCAGGAAAGAGTTAACTTTTCCTGGTGGCTATTTTGACGTCATTTACGTTATCTATATGGTTACTATAATTTTATATTTTCTGTCAGATCAAGAGGTTTTTCTCAGACTTATCCAGACTATGCGTCTCCATATTCTGTAGTAATTCCTAATATGACAGCTTGTAATACTACAAATGAACTCTAAATACAATGGGACTTTGTACATATAGAAAGTAAAAATTAATTATTTAATCTTCCCTGTCACCTATGTCTGGGTTAGAATTTATTATATTCCATTAGCATTTTAGACAGTCTGTCCATCCCGCGTTCTCAATGTCTTATCTCTTTGTTGTTTATATTACACATTCCATTCAGCTCGGGCAAAGCAGTCAGTTTTAGAGAAAGGATAGAAATGTTGTGTCTTTTGTTAGCTTGAAACTAACAAAATGGAGTCTGGTATGTTCAGATTACTTCAGAATATACACTTTGTATTTCTATCATAGCACAAAATGTCTGCCGATATAAATACCCTGACAAAACGTAAGAGGGATATAAGGAAACAAAACTTGTGTGGACTAGCTGAAATGAAATTAGTTCCGGCAATGCTGACTTTGGTCTCTCTAACACTGTGGCATGTTCCCTTTCTTCTACACTCACTACATCCACCTTTTCTCTGTCCAAGACTGTATGCCAGGAGCTTCTGCTAGTAAGAAGGCAAGGAGACACGTGGAGATGTGAGTACTAGGGGACAGTCTTTACAAAGCATGGAGCGAGTGCATCATTAGATGCATTTATGCCAAGCTCAGGATGCTGTTGGCCAGCATGCATGATTGGCACGCAGCCTGACATGCATTCATGCCAGGCTAGCCTTCCAATTCTTTGGGCAGAAACAGCTCCTTTTTGGGCATGTTCGTCCCTTTCGGAAGTTCTGGTTACATGATCTGCCTCAGTGGCCTACACCGCCCATTAACTTCCTGCTGCACTAGATACTGCTGTTAGGGGGTATGGATTCACTTGAAAGATGAAAGCATGAATTAGAGAGAGATTAGCATATTTTAAGAGAAACTGAGTTTTCTTATAGCTGCATCCTATGAGTTTCCCTCCGGCAATATCTCCACCAGATACATGACGCTTGGGAGGTAGGACTGTTTTAGTGTTTTTAGTCAATAGGATTCTGTACTTAGGCCCTTTGTAATTGTCAGCACCAGGCCCACTGGGCTCTTAATCTAGCCCTGCCCGGGGCAGCTGCCCCATTTGCCCCATGTTAAAGACAGCCCTGCTTGGCTCCATGCTTTAAATCCTCCCGCTCTCTTCCCAGCTGACAGTTCCCCACTGCAGTCTTATTCAGGTAGGAACTGTAAGTACTGTTTTCTAGTCAGGTAAGGCTTTGCCTGATGCTCTACATGTAGAAATTGAACTAACCAGTTTAGTGGTGACATCAAACACCTTTAGTACTGCAGTTCTTACTGACTATAGTTTCCATTAGACCCAGCCAGCCATTCAGTTGGCTAAGTGTTTTGAGAAATATACTATACTTGAACTGGAGTGTTGCTGGTAAGGGATAAGGTTCGTAAAGCATAAAATACATTTTTTTGAAATTAAAATAAGAAAACAACAAACTGTGTACTAATAATAACAGCCTAAATATATTATTGATAAAATATGGGTATTAGCACATTAAGTAGGCAAAGACCAACAAGTGGGGCAAAGTCTAAAGAGGGGGCAGGAGCAAATACCAGGGGTGGAACCTAGTGCCCCACTATCGATAAACGTCACCAGACGCCACTGTTCTATGATTCGTTGACATGCATTGTCTCTGCACTTTTTTTTTGTCAATCTTTATTTTATTCGTGCATAGTGAGTACAAACATGGTTACACTGCCACAATAGCTGGTGTAAGCAGAGATGTAGACATATTATAACATTAGAGTGGCATGGAAAGACATTGCACATTTTGTTGTATTAATAAACAGAACATGTAACAGGTTGAATGCTGAACAGGTAGTCTCTGCACTTTTATACTGATGTTACCATTCTTTTATTACCATTCTATTGTGCATATGTCAGTCTTTGTGTGAAGTGACTGTATGATTTCGACTCTTTTTGGAAACTGCAATGAAGCATTATAATTGCAATATTATATAATACTGAACTAACAACAACACTGAGGAAGGAGGGGTGCAGGCTTAAGCATGACCCTTGGTTCAGATGTGAGCATACCTGCTGGTTAAATTACTCTTTGATGTACTGATGTCTGCTTTACCCAGGCCACTGTATGTACTATAGGTGCAATTATAGCCATTTACAGACATCATTAAACTGCAGCTGTAAAATGTTATTAGAGGGAAAGAAATACTTCATATGCATCAATGCACAATCTATCTTTATTACTACAGCAACAAGTTAGTTTCAAATGTTCAAATTATTTGTAGAATTTAAAGTTCAAATGAGGTCACAATATATGTATTAATACAGTCTAATTAATTTGCCCAAGGGCATTTAGAGCTCCCGCGCAAAATTATTTGGTTAAAAAAAAACTCACCCATTTCATCTTTTTAGAATCTTATCTGCTAGTTCAGTAAATAGCTGTACATTTATTTTGTTGCACAGATGAGCAAATCTTACCCTTGGAGATTTAACCCCTTATTCCCAGTGCAAATTGAATGCCTTGATGCATAATGTATAAAAACACGCTGAACTCCATTTAAGGGTGTCAAGACAAAAGCCAGAAGTCAGCCAAAATTTAATTGTTAACACTCTTCTACAGTGTACTAAAGGTATTTCCATATGGCATTTATATTTTGGAATTATATTGCATACTAAATGGAGTGTTTACGGAATATATATATATATTTTAATGGACAATTAAAAAGATGCTCAAGACTGGAAGTAACCATTTCTTAATGCGCCAAATAATTTATGAAAAACAAGCAAAAATGTCTAATTCAAAAATAAAAGAATAGTCGCTTTGAAAGTTCTGTAATTCTATGCAAATCCCCACTCATTAATTCATAAGCAATGTGTTTTGTCCACTCTTTGAAATAATTTGGCGAGATTGCCATTCTGGTCTACAGAGTCTGAACTCTCGAGAATGTTTAACCCTGTACTGCAGAACTCACAGTTCTCAGCGCACAGTTTTTTCAATTATGCTGAGAGCAGTGGTGTCTGAGTCTTCTACATTCCATAGCTGTTAGTTGAACTACAACCCCCAGAAAGCTTTGCTTTGCTTCCTGATGAAACATAAAAAACTGTTTAATTGGACACTGTAGGTTTTGGAAGCAGGAACAGAAAATATGAGCCGGGGCAGAGGAGGCTGACTTAATATGGAAAATACTCCAAAACATTTTTTTTTTATCCAAACTAAAACTGTCCGAAATTGGGCATATAAAAGTGTGTTGGTACCTCAAAAAGCAATAGATACTTTTAAGTAAACATGTCTCTGCAGGATATTGTTACTACTAACACTATTCCAGTAATAGGAGATTTGTACATGGTGGGTGAATCGGTCTGTCCTAATTTAAACAGCTTGAGACAACCTGAATTGGCAGGTGAAAGGATACAAATGTAAACACCAGGTTATATAGCTCCTACTTCCATCCCATAACCCAAGGAGGCCCAATTTGCCCTTCTCCCTTACCCCAGCAATAGGAGAGAGAGGTCTGCATGCAGCATTTTAACTTGAAGCCCAATAAAGGCTGTATCTCAACATGATGGCATGTGCTGCTGAATAACACGAGGCTTGCTAAACCAGCTTTTGTCTGCTAGCGTATCTAAACTATAGCTGCCAGTGAGATATCTACCTAATAGCAGCCATTTAGACAGTGATTGGCATTGCAGTTGTCTGTGAATGTGTTCTGCCAGTTCAAATTGCACAATTCTTTGTAACTTTCTCTTCTATGTTATTTTAAAACTTTCAGTTTTTCAGCGCATGTATTACGCAGGAAACCAAGCCACACAGGGGGTTATATTCAAAGATAAGACCAGAATCAGAGAATCCCGATTGGTAGTATATGGCTGTAGTTGACACTAATAGCTTTAAGGTAAATAATATTTTATTTTATAGGTAAAACATTATCTATATTATGGGTGTCCAACCTTTTTGGCTTCCCCAGGCCACATTTAGCGAAGAGGAATTGCCTTGGGCTGCAGATAAAATATATAATAAAGGTAATTTATATAATAAAACTTCGAAAGTCCTTTTCTTAATTTTGATATTTCATTTGTTTAGTAGATAACTCTCTTATTTGTTATCCTTATGTGCAATTACCATATTTAAGGATACCACATTAGGGAGCTATCTGCTAAACACATACTCATGCATATACATATACACATAACCACAGACATACACACAATCACAGAGACACACACAATCACAGACATATACAAATATGCAATCACTGACACACACACACATACACAAACACATTCAAAGACCCAGACACACACAATCTCAAATCTATACACACAATCACAAACATACATACAATGACAGATATACACACAACATTACATACCCACACAATCACATACATTCACACAGACATACATACAATCACAGGTATACACACAATCACACACATAATCACAGACATACACACATACACATACGATCGTAGGCACACACATACAATCACAGACCTATATACACAATGACAGACGTATTGTCAGGGTGGCGGTCCGGTGCCCGGGACCCAGACACTGTCCGGGCGGCGGAGCAGGACCGGGACCCAGTATGCCTGGTGTTCAGAGTAGGAGTCACAGTGTGGAGGGGGATTAGCAGGGTCTGGTGCAGGGTAACCGCACGCCCCCTGGTGTTGAGCACCAGCATTTGTGCAGCCACATACCAAGACCCTGAATCAGCTTCAGCGGATACCAGGAACTAGGAGCATGGAAATTAGCAGACCTCCCAGGAGCTGAATAGAGAGGCTCTGCAGCGAGATTGTATCCAGTACTAGAAACAAGGCAAGACTAGAGATAGGCACCAAACAAGGAAACAAGACAAAACTAATAGAACCCAGAACCAGAGAATGATAGTAAGCTAAACCCAGAACATATACACAAGACATGAGGAAAACATGAACATAACATGGGCAAGACTGGACAGGACTGTACATGGACTGGGTATACAAACTAAAACAAGACAATGGACTGTACATGGACTGGGTATACAAACTAAAACAAGACAATATAGCAGGCAAAACAAGAGGAGAAATAACTAAGTACTACATATGGAAATCATGGGGATTTAGTCACACTATATGATCATACATTGCATAAGCCTGCCAACAACGCCAATGTACCCCATATCTGGCAGGTCCTACACTGCCTAATGTATGCCAAAACAACCAAAAGACATATATAGCACTTACCTGCAAGAAAGGGCAGAAGCCTTGAGGAGCTGCCTGCAGGAACACTGAAACAGAGAGGAATGATGGAAAACAAACGGGTGTGGCAACATAAAACAAACATTTAAAGGAAACCTGGAGACTGGGAATGCCAGGGATGGATTACAGGAATGAACCCAGAAATCCGAGCAAAAAGAAAACCAGACATAGAATAGAATACCAAAAAACCAAGAAAAACTAAACAAGAATTGTAACAAGAGTACTGGATACTAGAAGCCAAGGCCAGACATCTCCACAGAACAGAGCAGGACGTGACACGTATACACACAATCAAAGACATAAACACACACATACACAGTTACAGACCCACACACATACAATCACAGACACACATAATTACTAACATACACACACACACAAATCTAATTAATACACACTAATTTAGTAATTAAGAGGTCCATCCAGCCTCCCTTCCTTTTTCTGGGAGGGCTGACATGGATCCTTTCCCTGGAGGCCAGTGTTTGCTGCAGTGATAGGATCAATGTGCTCTTCCTGCACAGGTCCCTCGCGCTGAGTAGTGATTCCGATGCCAAGTTAACATCATATCCCGGCTGCTGGCTCATTGCAGGGTGCGTGAAGGAGCTGTGCGGAAAGAGCAAAGTAAGTAATGGGAATCCTGCCTCCCTTGCTGCCCTGGCAGCAACCGGGCCACATTACAAGCAGTTCAGGGCCGCAGGTTGGACATGCCTAATCTATATAACGCAATAAAATCTAAGAGATTGGAAGCAATTTCTTCAAAGTGTGTTCCATTACTTTTAATTCCTCTAGACCAACCATACATCGATCAACCCAATTTTTTAAAATTCCTTTAGACCAGCCATACACCGATAAACCTGCCAAAGTATTTCACAACATGTGGTACATGAGTATATGCCAGGTTTTAAAACTTAGAAAGTATTTGTGAAATTGTCCACATATAATGCGTGGATTAGGAAATCCAGCATTAGAGAGATGAAGTGGAAATGTTCCAAATATCGCTCAATGGTTCTGGAATGCTTTCCTTTGAAAACCTCTTCACTGAATTACAGCACTCACAGAGCGTCTGTGTTAATGAAGTGAGATAAGGCCAGACCTCATATTCAGTCACTTGTAGGAGCCAAGGTCATTGCTGGAGCTTCTGAGAAATATTTCAGGTTAGAAGAATATTATAATGACATAGCAATAACCTTTTTTTGTGCAGGAAAACAAAACAAAACAAAAAAAAAAAAAAAAAAAATGAAACACATTTTCATTCATTATTACATATAATAATTTTATTTGGCAACCTGTGGCATGTGTACACATTATAAAAATAGACCATATTTTGTAAAAAGCAATAGATACTTTGTTTAAATGAGCTTTTTTTTTTTTCTACCAACATATTTTCCATACAAATCATTTTCTTTCTACAGTATAGAAAACAAAATAAGTCATGACAAGTGCAAAAAATCAGTGATGTCTGAATTCAACCGAAATGCATACACATCATTTATACACATATTTTGTAATGTAAAAGTGTCATGATTATAGGTTTTATTCAATTTATTAGTTATTCTAAGTAAAAAAATACTTGGAAAAAAAAAAAAGCAGGAGAAAATGAAATAGCTAAATTTATAAATACAACCCAGGAATGGTTTATTAGTATCAAACGGCATGTGAAACAAGAGAACGTTTTTTTCAAACATAGCAGGATGTGCATATAATATTAGATTCATGCGGCCGAACCAATAAAAATGTCTGTTAACACATTGGAGTAAATTTACTCCATTTAATGGAGTAGAGAAGACCCCATTAAAGAGCCTTAAAATTAAGATCCAACGTTTTTATTCTCTTTTTTGCTAAATCTATTGTATTTAAGAGATTTGAAGAAAGGTAGATTATAACAGACCCAATGACGGCATTTTTTATTTATTTTTTATATTTTTTTTACATTTGTTTCTTCTTTTGACAAATTCTTTCAGAGAAACATGCCTTTTTATCAGCTAGCCAGGAGCCACCATCCTTAATCTGTACTTAGCATGCAGGTTCGTCTGTTCGTAGCTCATTGCTTCTTTCAGTGAAACATTTATTGGATGTCAATAAAGGGGCCCATAAATAGGCTGATTTTAGATTTAAAAATTAAGGATCCCTAAAACAAGTCATGTACTTGGAGCTGACAGCTCTAACCACGCCAGATCAGATATATACCTGCTAGAATAATATATGTATTTAACCATTTAGGATGCCTTATTAATTGAACTTTGTTTCATTTAAAAAAAATAAAAGTTAATTATCACTTTACATAGTAATTAGCATTTGAGCTTTGGGTTTGTAGCTTATACTTATAACTATAGTTCTTTGTCATAATCAATGCTGTTTTGTGTAAGGTACACTTTGAAGGCGAAGTCTCAAGGGAAAATGTTTAATAATAAGTCAAGAAAAGCCAATTTTGTTAACTTTTGTTTGCTTTATAGTTAAAGGACCACTCTAGTGCCAGATAAACATACTCGTTTTCCTGGCACTAGAGTGCCCTGAGGGTGCCCCCACCCTCAGGGACCCCCTCCCGCCCGGCTCTGGAAAGGGGAAAGGGGTTAAATCTTACCTTTTTCCAGCGCTGGGCGGAGAGATCTCCTCCTGCTCTCCTCCTCCGATCCTCCTCTTCTCCTCCCCGTCGGCTGAATGCGCACGCGCGGCAAGAGCTGCGCGCGCATTCAGCCGGTCACATAGGAAAGCATTCATAATGCTTTCCTATGGACGCTTGCGTGCTCTCACTGTGATTTTCACAGTGAGAATCATGCAAGCGCCTCTAGCGGCTGTCAATGAGACAGCCACTAGAGGACATAGGGGGAAGGCTTAACCCATTCATAAACATAGCAGTTTCTCTGAAACTGCTATGTTTATGAAAAAATGGGTTAACCCTAGAAGGACCTGGCACCCAGACCACCTCATTAAGCTGAAGTGGTCTGGGTGCCTAGAGTGGTCCTTTAAAACCTACACTTACTTTGTAGGTTTTATAACAGGCTTTGAGTTACTCCCAACTCACAAAAAAATGATGTTAAATTTCATTTGCTTTATAGTTAAAACCTAAACTTACTATGTAGACTTTATGAAAGGCTTTGAGTTACTCCTTCTTCACAAAAAATGAACTGCACTGATTTTAATAACCAGGGATTTTTAAACTTTTTCAGGAATCAAATTGTGCAACATGTAATTATTATGTTGCAGCATTTTCACTAGTAAAATAGTCTAAATCATCCCTTCTTTAAATTCATTTCTGTCCTTTATCAGACTCTTATCAGTGTTATACAGGTCTCTAATTGCATTACTACTATTAACAGTCTGTTGTTGGCATTTGCCTGGGCCCTGATGAAGTGCCCGTTTCAACAAATGGGGCTTTGCTGAAAACAGCACAGGGACATCGTTTTTGCGTCTTGTTTAACCCCTTAAGGACACATGACATGTGTGACGTCATGATTCCCTTTTATTCCAGAAGTTTGGTCCTTAAGGGGTTAAAGTATAAGAACCACTGTAAAACGTCTTGGGACAGCACATATATAGAAACTTTCCAGTCTTTATCAACATCAGCTAGTTTAATCTCTCATTATTATAACTATGAGACTGAGCTATAACAATAGATTTAAACTTCATAAAAAAAGACTAATCAAGAGGGCTTAAAAATCCACTCCACAAAGTTCCAAAGGACAAAACTTTGAACCATGTTAATAATAAAAAGTTATTACAAACTAGACTGGGTTTAGACATGACAAAACTATCAAGAATTTAAAAGCCATTAAGGCAGTAGCTATACAAATAAATAACAACAATATGGAACTTCACCTTTAAATAGCACTGGAAGGACTATACCCACTACAGCTTAGTGTAGTGGTCATGGCGGAAGGGCTCTGTGCAGTCCCAATTTTTAAATGTTTTGAAAAACAAACAAACCAGAAAACAGGATTCCGTAGCACCCAAAATCCATTCGCTCAGTTTAGAATAACATGAGAGGAGGCTTCACATTCCACATTGTGCCTTCAGACTATTTGTACTATGCCAAATCCCACCTAACCCTTTCTAACGTAGGCTTTCTGAGTATCACAGTGCCTCTGGTGGCTCCAAAATGATGTATGGTAACTAAGTGAATACTAATGTGGCTCAACTGTATTAACACTGTGGATGTATGGTATTGAAGGTGTAACTATCTCACGTGACATTGTAACCTGAGAGGTGGACTTTACGTGCTGTGGAATCCTTTAAATTTTGTCAAATTGAAAAGAGTTTGACAAAAATAAGAGGGACTACACCCATACAAACCTTGTAGTGTGACCACAAACTCAGCCATAGTGGCAACGAGACTTCACGTGTCCTCTTAGTATCGGTCAATTTAATTATTGGGTGTACAGATAATTGTTTTTATTTTGGTCAATGACAACAACTTCTCGGTCAGTTAAAAAAGTTATATTATCAGGTAACAACTTATAAACTGCAAAAAATGTTCACTTCCAGTCATGACTCCAGATGTATAGAATTTGAGAAAAAAATAAATAGGCACTTATAATTCTTATGGCACTGGACTACATATGACTGCATCATAATTAAGGTAGGAGACACAAAAATATGAAGAGGAACTGTCACATGTACTATGTTTAGTGTTCAATCACTCTAATATTATATATTATTGTTTATAGATGAACTATGCAGCAGAGGTAAATAAAAACTAACTTTATCATGCTACACCGAGAAGTGGGGCCATCATCTCAATGATCTCTCTCTCATGATTCCTTACATTCTTTACAGTGGAATCAGTTTGCATCAAATCCTGTGCCCCGCATGAACCCAACCTAAAATCCCTCCTACAACAACTACAATCCAAGCAAGACATAGCGGCAATTCTAGACAAATTGGAGGCCAGATTCTGCACTAGATTGGATAATCTCGGACAAGATGTCCAGCAACTTGGAACCAGACACCAAGAAGATGACAGAGATGCGTCCTCTACCTAGTTGAGAGCCTTACAAGAGGATGTAGCTTTGTAGGCTAATATGCTAGTAGCTTGCTACAGAAAATTAGATGACATCAATGAAAGAGGGAGAAGGAACAATTCAAGAGTCAGGGGGATCCCTGTCCCTGCGCCAGATAATATTTCAGTAGACATCTAAGGTATTTTGAATGATTTCTTTAACACCATCCTGTAATGGCCTAACGACTCTGATTAAATTCAACAGGATACAAAGGGTTCTTATTGTGTCTTATAAAGCTCTTATGACCTCTATCTTTTTACAATGTTACACTTTGCTGACCAATGCTCACCTAACATGTAGGTGTACGTTTTCAATTATATTTGCCATAATTTTATGTCTTTAATGAAACGGCCCTACTTATTGTTTTATTTGTGATTTCCGAATAGATACAACACCGTTGTGGTGTCTGTGCCTAGACCCATGCTGTTAACATTCTTCCCATTTTTAATAATGTCCTGCCTACCACCACTCCATTTTTAACATACCTAATGAAATGGTGTCCATGAGCGGTGCACTATTTATGTCCCCTTGGCCTGGCGGCTTATGGCACAATATGCACTGTCTCACACATACTGAGAATTGTCCATCCTCTAGTTACACTTTTTCTCTACTTGTACATAGTTATGTTTTTGTCTTACTTTAGCCCTTTTTGCACTTTTCCTTTTATTGTTCATTATTATTACATTAGGTCATGATCAGCACAACACAAAGGCCACCTTTACAACTATACGTTAATCAGAAATACCCCCCATTAAATTATGTCCCTCAATGTGAGGAGTTTAAATACACCCGAGAAGAGGACCATTTTCATAAATCAAGACAAATGTGGGATTCCTTCAGGAAACATTTTAGAGAGGGCTTGGCTCCAACTCTACTTTATAGATGTGTCCCAGGTAGCTGGTTCCCCAGTTTTCCCTTATCAGATAGATATAAAAAAAATTGTTTCACTGCCAAAAATGTTACATTACCTCTAAGCCCTGCCTATAAATCTTCATGCTGCCTTTTCCGCTAGAGAGAAGGGCGCGTTTGTTACCTTTATATGGGTCGGTAAAAAAGCTAGAATTGCCTACAATACTCTGACATGAGCTAAAGAGAGGGGAGCCTAGGCTTACCAAACATACACAATCTTGCTAACCTACTAAATAGACTATGGGAATGGATTCAAACTACCTCTCATAGAGCTTGGTACAAACTGGAGAAAAATTACATCACTTTAGAATTAAGTACTATGTCCTGGCAGGTTTGCTCTGTCCCCAAAATTTGCCCAATGGCACATCGTTTAATATGGCCTATACTTAAGGTGTGGAGTAATCTCTGGGGAAGATTACTTAGTTTGCTTGGAGTCTCTCCAATATTTCCCACCCTGGATAACTCAAGTCTCCATGTGGGAATGGGACACACAACACTTTCCAAGCTGTTGAGCAAAAGGCATAACACTCTTTCCTCTATTGCTGCAGATAATAAACCATTAACTCTATCTAGTCTACTTGGTGTTAGAGAACCAACTTGGTCTGGAACAATTTATTGGTCTCATTTGAGCCATTTTCTACAATCTGAAATATGTCCAAAATGGCAAACAAGAGATCAAACATCACTATGAATCAAAATGAGAGGCAACTTTGCATATCTACATGGAGCCCAAAGATTGAACATTTATTCTCCAAAGATTAGTTTTCTCACCCATCTTTGGTGACAGACAGGAGGCATTTTACAAAAGAATCACCAGATGGTACAGGACAACCTCACTGCTTCACTCTATAAACCCCAACATTAGCAACCTCTGCTGGAGGTGCCATAAGGAAGATATGACAATGGCTCATTTATGGTATCACCAGATGGATATCACCAGATGTTCTGGCATTAGGTCATTCTGCAATGGGGTCTCTAAGTTTCTGAAAGGTATTCTTTACTGAGCCCAATAGTATGCTCCCTCTCAGGTACTGCTGGGATGGCCGAACATAACAGATGATAAATATACTCAACACCTGTTTGGGTTATTAATTAGAGAAGCCAACTCCTTGATCCCTTCCTACTGGAGGCAAACTGCCAACTCCTTTATCCCCTTCTACTGGAAGAAAACTGAGATCCCCACTTTGGTACAGTGGATCACCAGGGTTGAAGGAGTGAGAACATTGGAAGAGATATATTGGTCCTACTTGGGGAAAAATCCTCAGGGGTTGTGGAGGGAAATAGAGCTTGCCCTTCCAGCAGACTTCAATAGTCACTATGCCCTGTCCATCAGTTGCCACATGTATACCATCTTGTGACCAATCAGTTTTATTTTACATTCTTTCCTATGTTTTGATGTTATTTAAGTTATTTTATTTCTTCTAATTTCTTATATTAAGTTTCACATTGTTCCATATTGTTTTCTTTATTATCTCTATATACTACTGCTATACTTGCATACAATCTTCAACTTGACCAGACGCATAGATGACTTGAAATGTCTATTTTACTAGAAGTTCATATGCATCATTCTTGTCTGTAACTGTAACTGCGCTGATATTTCAATGCTTTATTGCTGTAGACACTTAATGAAACTTATTAAAACAAAAATGTAAAAACAAAAATCTAGTATTCATTTTTTTTGTTTACCTTTATGCCCCAATCCCATATGTAACAGTTCCTCTTTAACTAATATTGATTTTAAATGCTATTTGGTGGCATTAACGGACCACTATAGTGCCAGGAAAACAAACTTGTTTTCCTGGCACTAAAGTGCCCTGAGGGTGCCCTCACCCTCAGGGTCCCACTCTCGCCGGGCTGAAGGGGGAGGAAGGGGGTTAAACACACACCTTTCTCCAGCGCTGGGATCCCTCGGTGCTGGGGACTCTCCTCCTCCTTCCGACGTCATCTGCTGAATGTGTGCCGCGCGCATTCAGCCAGTCCATAGGAAAGCATTCTCAATGTTTTCCTATAGACGCTGGCGTCTTCTCACTGTAAAAATCACAGTGAGAAGCGCGGAAGCGCCTCTAGCAGCTGTCAATGAGACAGCCACTAGAGGCTGGATTAACCCTAATGTAAACATAGCAGTTTCACAGCTGCAGGGTTAACCCTAGAGGGACCTGGCACCCAGGCTACTTTATTAAGCTGAAGTGGTCTGGGTGCCTATAGTGGTCCTTTAATTATCTCATATTTCATACTAAGTAAAAAGGAGCCATTACTTTGGTAGCGTACATTAAAGGTTTAAAATTATGCATCACTTCTAAAAATGATTAAAGGAAAAGATTGCTAAGAATCACTTTTTTTTACATAAGGACGTTTTTAACTGTCAAAAATGCAAACAATATTTAAACAAATAAATGGTCCACTGATGTTTACTTGAGGATACTTCCCATATTGCTATGCATTTTTTTGTGAATGGAAACTACAGAAAAACAATTCTCTATTGGTGACCCCATAACACTAGAAGCCGAAGTAACCAGGAGGTCTTAAGCACAGAACTAGTCTGACTTACAAGAATGTTCAAATGTTAAAAATGTCCTTGGTATATTACATGGCAATAACTGCATAACGTAAGTCCGTTTCCCTCACATCAATTAAATACTCTTAAGGTGTAAACAAAAAAGACTGTTTGCACCTCCGAGTATTTAATTGATGGGGGTAAAAATTATTGAATTAATTTAGCTATTGTCATACAGCAGCCTGTCCAAATGAGTACATGGGTCATTATTGACATACAAAACTCAGCTCTTTGTAAACTATCTATTGTAGAGGAACTGTTAATATGGAAGATGACCATTCTAACAGCTAACGATAAACTATTAATTATGCTTAAAGCGGCTCTATCAACCTACTCCAAAAAATTAAAATAATGACTGTTTTGGAATTTCACTGAAATCATGAGATAAAGTAGGGACAATTTTTCCTACACTTGACAAATCTTGAGAAAAAGGCAGACCTACACTGTCAAGCTCCGGCAGGCCCTTAGACGTCACTAGTGATGGATGAGGGGAAGAAAGGTCTGTCTATGTAGGATCGCCCACTCTTGAGGGATTCTCCATTGACGACAGTGTTGTACTCTTACCATTGGCACTCACGGCCACCTCAATGCAAGCAGAAAAGTCTCCAGCGGGGTCTTTGCAAAATGTGCAAAGACCCCCAGAAGGTGACAGAGCTGCTTTAACATAAATTTCTATTAACTACATGGTATCGCTCCTAAAAAAAATATTTTTGGCCTATTAACTTGAATCCATGCTGTAAATTAAGAGAAAATGTATGCACGCCACTCAACGGCTTAGGGCAGAGATATGGCGACAATAACAGCCTGGAAGCACAGCGGATGTAAGCTTGTTTCTACTTTTCTCTGTTGCATACACATCATACCATATTAAATTATTCATTGGCATTTATTTGGGTGGATTAATGAGGAACCAACAAAACAAAAGGGAAAGCTGTATTTTAAGAGATATCCTGAAGACTTGTTGAGTCTATGATGTTCAAGGAGTGGATTTTGATAGCCCTGTAATAGGGTATATTCGCCAAACAGACCTTATAAACCACAATGTGATTAATCAAATGAATAGCGGTTAATAGAGATAAATTACATGAGAAAATGCTACACAGATAATACGCATATCATTATACACTTCTTTTTGTATCTATAGATTTATACATAATTTTCGTGGTAAAACTGTAGTTATACTTTGCAGTTGTGATATACATATATAATACTCTGCTCTATAAAACAGATTATAAAAATGTATTACAATATTAAATGTGGCCTCATGCTTACAGAAAAGTGCGTTGCTGAAAGTAAATAAAATGGTCACAAATTAAAGTAAATATGCCTGCAGTTGTTCTCATAATCTCTTTGTGAGCCGTACACACAGGACATATGTGCATAATATCCCCCTCCCATCTTATTTCTAAACTAGCTCGGCAGACAATTAAGAAGAATGGTAATATTACAATCAAATAGTCCGAGATATTAAATCATACTAAATAATGATCTGCCCTTAACCCCTTAAGGACCAAACTTCGGGAATAAAAGGGAATCATGTCATGTCACACATGTCATGTGTCCTTAAGGGGTTAAGGTAACTGTGGTTACGGTGGTTATTAAATGAATAAAATAAAAAAATGTGAAAAGAATGCAAATCGAACTAACATGGAATAGAGCCCATTTTTAAATTCTACCAAGCTCATAAAAAAAAGTATATTTAACCATTGAGGTACATGTGGGTATAGGTCTTTCATGAAAGCAATGATTTGCTTACCCTGTTCTCAAAGGGTTAAGATACTTTTCTTTGCGTATGTTTGTGGCACTTCTGTGAGTTTAGAAATAAAAACAAAAAACACAAGACTACTTGATTATTTTCTATTAGTATGTTAGCGCTAAAGGATTTATCTGAGACCACAAATATAACCAGATAGGGAAGGCTTTCCAGATGTTCAGAAACTTGAATACAAATCCTTCTAGTAGGAGATCTGATGGCTGTATTTTGTATTGTCAGATAATCACAAAGATCGTAGCTTTGTAACTGTATTTTGTATTGTCAGATAATCACAAAGATCGTAGCTTTGTAACTGTATTTTGTATTGTCAGATAATCACAAAGATCGTAGCTTTGTAACTGTATTTTGTATTGTCAGATAATCACAAAGATCGTAGCTTTGTAACTGTATTTTGTATTGTCAGATAATCACAAAGATCGTAGCTTTGTAACTGTATTCTTTCAAACCCTGCTTTCTTATTCCACAAGCAAAAGAGATTGTCTTTATTCTCTTGTCCGTGTGACAGTAACGCACGTCACATAACAATTTGTGGCTCTACCATACCTCTGTGAAAAGGTGAATTTGTTTAATGCATTCGTTGTTAAATTACCTTATTTGAAAGTGCTTTTCGACGCCATCCATTAAGATGAGAAATACATTGTTTTCATGTTGTGATGTATTTCAAGATTTCTGACGTCTAGCCCCCCTTGGTTCTCAACAGACAAATTATACACATAAAAGCTTGTTCCTTACTGTGAAATCACTTGTCAAAAGAGACCAACTTACTTTGTATACATAAAGTGCTACCTCTCTATATGTATATGCACATATATCATACATACATATACAATGTATTTTAAATGCAACACTCTAGCCTAGTGAAAAATATTTGTTGCATCCAACGACACAGAAAACTGTCCAATTATATATACCGGTACTCATTCTTGCCAGGCTTTTGTCCAAATACAGATAATAAAAAAATATGCATAAAAGATTATTTTCAACCATACAAATGTTCTGTCAATCATCAGTTATCACATCCAGTAATTTGGATAATTGCAATTCATTTCATGTTTTGCAAACACAAGCAAAATTAACACTAAATATATCTCCTTATCTCCTGTAGGCATACAATGGTCATAGAAAGTCTATGAAATGCGTCAGAGAGTATTACATTCAGAATATCTATCTATATATATATATAAATGTTAACTCACTAGTTGCCTCTATCTTAATTGTTGTTCACAGTTCAATATTACATTCAGAAGAACAGCATAATGTAACGTAAGAGTTAAAAAGAAAGCAAAGAAACAAAACAGAAATTAAACTTGTTACTTATTTGAACTTTATCAAACGACATTGGTTTGATTTGGCTGGGAATCTGTGCTTCTCTCAGATTACATAAGGACATATGAATTGTTTTTCCTTATTATCACCGAAATATAGCTTATATATTATGAGATTACAATGAGTAATAATGTTTTGGCAGTATTAAAGGCAGTATACGCAGGCATGCCATAAATAACTTAGGAGAAAACATGTTTTTTTTTTTTAGTTAATACCAAAAAAAGAGAAAACGTGGCCTTCCACTGCTGTGACTTCATGTCTCCTGGCACCTCATGGACTTGATTATACTCATCTTTATGCTCTATATTTCAGATTAAACTCTTTCAACCCTGGCTGGATCATAGGCATCTGGAACACACAACGAGAAGGAAAGTTACAGAAAATAATCTTAATTTAAATGCAGCAATACTACTGGAGTGAACACCTTGCTCTAAGCATTTGAGAATGAGTGTGGAAGACGGACAACTCTAGGTCAATTTTCGGTCTTAGTGCTCAACTGGATCTTACTTGGATCTAGTGGGACACTTTGTGGAATCTGACCTTTTCTGCTCTCTTAGAATCCCTTGTGCGATTATTATTATTTTTTTAAAATTATTTATATAGCACCATCAGATTCCGTAGCGTGGTACAATGGATGGACTAACAGACATGTAATTGTAGCCAGACAATTGGACGTACAGGAACAGAGAGGTGGAGGACCCTGCTCAATGAGCTTACATTCTTGATAGAATGTGGTCTTTTAAACGTTCTGATTAGTTTCTAACGACTCCTAAGGACTTGTCACTTGTTCTTCCATTGTTTTTCTCCTTGCTCCTACCATCAGGATTGTGGAACAGATTCCCAATTTATTATTATTATTTTTTTTTATCTTTTGTATGTTTACAGATTAGCAATTCTGATGTGTAGGGATGAGGCGACTGGTGCATGATACATGACAAAAGTCTATCACTGCATGTGGAAAGGTATGTACATTTAAAGGAACACTATAGTCACCAGAACAACTACAGCTTAATGTAGTTGTTTTGGTGTATACAACCTGTTCCTGTAGGCTTTTTCATGTAAAAACTGCCTTTTCAGATAAATCACATCTTTGTTTTTTTATAGATAATTAAAACAAGTCATGTGTAGCTTCACTATTTGAATTTCATTATTATATTAACACTTCCTCAGTCAGTGGATGAGTAATGTTAGTGTTGAAAACAGCGGTTTGTCCATGTCAGCAACAGGGTCCCTTCTAATGTGTATAGCACATAATACATTCTTTATCAGATTCATTTATCTAGGGATCCTACATGTACTCTAAATTAGGTCCTGTCGTGGAACGGAAATCCTAACTACAATCTAGGATTTCTGGGCTTTTATCGTGCAAACCTGCATTCTAGTGAAACACTACTCGGTAAATCTACTCGGTAAATACAAACGATAAGAGCAATTCCTTGCAGATAACAGTACATAGGTTACATTTTCATTTTTTAAAGAGGAAAAACAACATGAAACAGCAGTAGAGAATAACATATGTTTACAAAAATAACAATCTCATTCAAAGACGTAAAGAAAAATCACTAAACATGCGCATACTCGGTTCTAACAGTGCAAAAAGGGAGATTGTACCGGCAACGTAAGAATATATCACTTTTACGTAAACAAATTAGATGTTATAGCTAGTCTATATCCTTTATGAACCATAGCCTCAGTATCTCAGCGGAATTCCTAACACTGCTAAGGGAATGGCCCACTCCCTCAAACCCCCGTCGGGAGCATCGCAATTGTCTGTAATAACTTCGTAGTCTGTATGATTGTGTACCATCAAAGAGTTTCCAAATGACTTTGTTTATAGTGGACCAGAATGGCTGCATTAATGTGCAGTCCCACCAGATATGGTGTAAACTGACCACTTTCTCACCACATCACCAACAGGCGTCTGGTCATTTTCATTATTGGAGTCGATATTTTGCATATTCCTGGTAATAGGTGTCAGTTTTGCAATTTACCGATATTACTAATAACCTACTCACCACTCCCAGTCAACGAACATCGCCTTAAGCATCTAGAGACTTCAAACACCAGTCAATGAGGCGCCAAGTCGCAACCTCACATTACCCTTTCCTGTGAGACCCTGTAAGCTGAGCTCAGTCGAAGGCAGGG
The DNA here is from genome assembly GCF_036172605.1 of Pelobates fuscus. NCBI lineage: Eukaryota > Metazoa > Chordata > Amphibia > Anura > Pelobatidae > Pelobates > Pelobates fuscus. The sequence goes on along the minus strand of NC_086320.1, from coordinate 354,702,154 downwards.
AGGTAAGACACTAAATAATCTACTGTAATGTACTGGGCTGGCTGCCTGAGAGTGATAGGAGTGGTATTGCTGACAGAATGTTCAGTTAATGCCAGAAAATATAATCTATCAGCCTAAAAAGCAACTAATAATCTGTATTATGATCAACTCTGGAAAAACTATATTGGTTGATCCCTAGTTATTATTATTATTTTAGTATTTATATAGCGCCAACAAATTCCGTAGCGTTGTACAATGGGTGGACTAACAGGCACGTAATTGTAACCAGACAAATGGACGCACAGAAACAGAGGGGTTGAGGGCTCTGCTCAATGAGCCTACATGCTAGAGGGAGTGGGGAAGTGACGCAAAGGGTATAAGTAGGGGTCATGAAATAGGCTGCTAGAAAATTAATCACTGAGAACTTATTTTTGACAATTGCAGGAGAGGAGTCATGGCGGAGGGAGGGAATGAAAACCCGCTAACAGTTGGTATTAACCCCACCTAGGATTTGCAGAATACACCAGGAATGATGCTGACAGGAACATGATGAATAAAATGTGTATCCTGCAAACATAGGCGTGCGCAGCCCATTGCATAAGGGTGTGCACCCTAAAGCACAAACACACACGCCGCATATATATATAGATATATACACACACACATACACACACGCTCTATGTGTGTGAGCGCTGTGTGTGTGAAGGCACTGTGTGTGTAGGCGCTGTGTGTGTAGGCCAGTGGCGGATTCAGGGGGGGGGGGCAGCGGGGCAATTGCCCCCCCCCCCCGAGATTCTCCCTTGCCGGCTAGTGCAAGGCTGGCATTGTCCAAGTGCCAGCCCTGCAATGTGCCTGCGGACCGGGGAGGGAGATCAGAGATCAGTGATCTCCCTCCCCGGTCGGCAGGCACTATCCTGGCAGCCGGCAGGGGAGGGAGGGAGAGAGAACCCGGGAGCTCAGTCTGCAGCTCCTCCAGGTCCTCCTCTCGCGAGCATGGAGCGTTGCTGCGGTTACCACGGCAACGCTCCAAATCTCACGAGAGTGAACTCTAGCCCTGGAGAGCGGGCTAGAGTTCACTCTCACCATTGGACCACCAGGGATTCCCCACCGAACCACCAGGGATGGAGAATTTTTTAAAAATATTTATGTCCCCCCCTCCCTTCTTACCTTTACTGGGAGGAGGGACATAAATATATATATTTATTTTAATTAAATTTAAAAAGAAAAAAACACACATATTATAAAAAAAGCCCCCCTATCCTTCTTATCACACACACACACCCATTGCCCCTGCCCCCCATATACACACACATTGCCCCCCCTTACACACATACACTGCCCCCCATATACACCCTTTCCTCATATACACTGCCCCCATATACACACACATTGTTCCCCCCATACACACACACACTGCCCCCCATAAACACATACACTGCCCCATACACATACACTGTCCCCCATACACATACACTGTCCCCCATACACATACATTGCCCCCCATACACACATTGCCCTACACATAGCCCTACACATACACTGCCCCCCATACACTGCAATACACTGCAATACACACACTGTAACTGTCACACACACATACTGACCCACACACACACTGCACCCCTGACATATACTGCCGCCCTCACTTACACACTGCAACCTTCACACACACTGTCTCACTCACACACACACACACACACTGCACCCCTCACACATTGCACCACTCACACATACCACTGCTCCTCTGCCCTACTACAGCCCCATTTCCCAGAGGACCTCAGGTAAGTTGTTAAACTGTTCTTAAACGGTTTGACTACTTACTCTGGGAGGGGGTCCCAGCACTATTGGCATAATAACCACTACATTGAGCTGTAGTGGTTATTGTGCCTGCATTATTTATTTACTACAAGTGCCCCTCCCGAGATCAGGCTCTGGATCCGCCACTGGTGTAGGCACTGTGTGTGTAAGGGTGCTGTGTGTGTAAGGGTGCTGAGTGTGTGTGTGTGTGTGTGTGTGTGTGAGGGCACTTTGTGTGTGTGAGGGTGCTGTTAGTGTGTGTGTGTATGTGTAAGGGTTGTGTGTGTTTGTAAGGGTAATATGTGTGTTTGTGAGGGTGGTGTGTGTGTGAGGGTGCTGTTAGTGTGTGTGTGTAAGGGCACTGTGTGTGTGAGGGTGCTGTTAGTGTGTGTGTGTGTGTATGTATAAGGGTGCTGTGTGATGGTGTTATGTGTGAGGGCGCTGTTAATGTGTGCTGTGTGTGTGTAAGGGTGCTGTGTGTGAGGGTTCTGTTAGTGTGTGTGTGTATGTGTAAGGGTGCTGTGTGTGTAAGGGTGATGTATGTGTGTGGGGTGGGGGTGGTGCTTAGTTAATATCCCCCTTCCCTTCTTACCTTTTGTAGGGAGGGGGGGACCGTGCTGCTGCCATCCCTGGTGGTCCAGTAGTGAGTGAACTCTAGCCTGCGAGGCTAGAGTTCACTCTACTCTTGCGAGATCTGACCGTTGCCATGGCAACGATCCGACCTCGCGAGAGGAACCCGATGGAGCTGCTGGCAAGAGCTCCCCAGGTCCTCTCCTGCCTCCCTCCATGTCTGTGGGTCGGTGAGGGAGATCTTTGATCTCCCTCACCGGCCCACGGAGGGAGGCACATAGCGCGTGCTGCGGGGATTAGGGTGTGTCCAGGCACACCCGGCACACCCCGTGCGCATGCCTATGCCTGCAAATCCTAGGTGGGAATAATACCACCAACGCTCTTCAAACCGAAGCAGGCCATTGCTCTGGATATTGTAAGTAGGATACAACCTTTTTACTCTAAATTTGTGTATGTGCATACTACACCATAAGACTTCTTTCTATTGTGTCTCCCTACATATATTGGATGACAAGAATCACAGAGCTACATATATCCATAGACAGGGATTGTACCGTCCAGGGGATTAACAGCAGAGCTCTTAGTAGCTCAACCAAGTGTTGTAGAAGCCACCTACTTCACACAAATTGCAATTGATGTAAATTTATCTTTCTTTATATACACGTTGAGTTTTGTATATTTGCACCTTATTGAGACGCGGTTTATTACTCTGTTTGCCAATATTTGTTCTATCAGTGAGATCTTGGGAATTCACACAGATTTACTGCTGCCCATCTATTCCTTGTTTGTGTAGTGAGCGCTTACTCACTTATTATATGCTTTCCTGAAGAAGTGTGTTTTCAAAGGAGAGTGAGTGTGAAGGAGAGATCAGAGTCAAAGAGAACACCAAGGCCTGCGAGGTAGAGGTGATGGTGGCACCGTTGACTTGGAGGTTGACAGACACGGGAGTAGTAACACTTGAGGGAGGATAGACCAGAAGTTCTGTTTTGGACAGGTTGAGTTTAAGGAGGTGAGCAGCCATCCAGTTGGAAATAGCAGAGAGGCAGTCAGAGCCACGAATTAAGATGGGCGGGGAGAGATCAGTAGAGGACAGGTAGATTTGTGTGTCATCTGCATATAAATGATAATGGAAGCCAAAGGAGCTGATGAGTTTACCAAGGGAGGCAGTGTAGACTGAGAACAATAGGACAGAACCTTGGGGAACGCCATGAGAGAGGGGTTGGGGAGAAGAGGCAGAGTAGAGAATTTAACACTGAAAAAGCGCTGGGAGAGGTAGGATGAGCACCAGGAGAGAACAGTATCTTGTAGATTACGGATAATGAAAATAAGCTGTTGATGATCAACAGTGTCAAAGGCAGCAGAAAGATAAAGGAGAATTAGAATAGAGTATTGGCCTTGAGATTTAGCAGAGATTAAATCGTTGGATACTTTGTTTACAGCTGTTTCAACAGAGTGATGAGCGTGGAATCCAGACTGAAGCGTGTCAAGCAGAGAGTTGGATTCGAGGAAGTCTGTGAATTTCACATACACAACTCTCTCAAGCATCTTAAAGGCAAATAGTAGTAGCAATATAGGTCGGTAGTTGGATGGGGAGTTGGGATTAAGGTTGGGCTTTTTCAACAGGTCCCATATGGCGCTGGAACAGTGTAAATAAACTACCTATTTCATGGGGGTGGAGAGCAGGAGAGGGTGGAGGTTTAAAGCTATATGTTTAATTGTAAGCTATCTACTTAACCTTATAGAGCTCTTTAAACCAAAAATTAGGAATTTCTAGCTATGTGTTAGTGATATTTATAACTTTATGACTGTTACTTATACTTTTGATTAAACATTCCTACAATACGTTTCATCAATGTTTAAATACTACTGTTGCCGATATTGAATGGTAGACAAGAATTGCATTATCTTAGCATTGTTTCCACTACCGCAGACATTGCTGTGAGTCAAACCATCAAAAATAATATAACATGCAACATTTCCAAGAGAGTATGGCTAAAGATAGTTATATTTCTCTTACCAGCAAAAGACAAATCCAAAGTATCTCTGCTTTTTGTTATTAGAAGACTTTCATCAAGTGATATAACCCGTTTGTAAATGGCACCAGCGGAAAATTTGCGTGCTCCTGTTTCTTGTACTCTGTACAATTGCTTTTCTTCATCTACTTCATCTCCTGAATCTGTGCTTTTAATGCTTAATCGTCTCATACGAGAAACTGAGTCAACTTCTTTCATGCGGGCCAAACGATCAACGGCCGTGCGTACAGGTGTGGACGCAAGCTTTCCTTGTAAGGTTTCAATCATCTTTGATGTGTTCCTGACTCTTTTTTCAGCATTACGGGACACATTCAGCTCACCGTGCAGAGAGCTGGACAGTGGTGATACCTGACCTTGTTCAAAGTTCATGAGCTTTTGTCCAGGTCTCTCTGTATCTGTAGGTGAATGATGAAAATTACTAAAAACTCCAGATGTTTCCTTCATAGAAAAGGAAACTTCACAAAATTTCTCTTTTGTCTTCTCCTCCAGTTGACCTCTCCCATTGGAAGTAAAATTTTCTGGACTTTGAGCTTCTGAACACCCAGGAGACACTAAAGTATCTCCTGCTACATCAATTCCTAAAATTCTGGCAGCTCGTTCATAAAGTGATTCGTTCTCGGGAATGTCTGAATCATTGTTCATTTCGTATAACTCTCCATTATGGTTTCCGTCGTCAGCTTGTTTTGTTAAATCAGGAACAGATTGCCCATGATTCTTGTCTTCTTGTGAAAGTTTTTTCATTGTATCACTAACTTCACCAAATTTTGTAGAGGTCATTTTAATAACATCCACAGCTGGACGCTCAAAATACTTTTTATCTTCTCTAAAATAATATGAATTAGCTACGGGAGCACATTGACTTTTATCATTGTGTACTTGACTTGAGTGTGTATGAATTTTTAATTTAATGTGGTGCACATTGGGTGTAACAGAATGACTTATGCCGGTGGCATTTTCAGTTATTTTGCTTTGAAACTGTACTTCTTTTGTCACACATTCATCTAGCAACTTTCCAGACTTACTTTTGATGTTTTTCATTTTGGCACATTTTTGTAATTTATCTCCGTTTTCTTTATTGTCATGTATTAACTTTTCTGTGCACCAACTTTCTGATTTACGTTTCTCTTGCAACTGCTCAAATGCTGGAATCTCTTGTATTTTTAGCACGTTCTGATGGCTACTCGCCATTTCGCTCTCAGTGGCATTTTTTGTTGTACAGATTTCCATTGGGACTTCCTTCGTTTCGTCCTTTGCAACATTTTTGTCACCCTCGTTAGCACGTTCCTGTTCTTGAAACTCTTTATTTAAACTTTCCAATTCACTTATTGCATCCCAGGGTCGACGATTGACCGGTTTCAAAAGAAACTGACCGAAAACCTCTTTCTTATTGCAAAAAATTCCTTCCTCAATCTCATTCTTTTCACATTTACCAACTGCTAGTTTTTCTTTTCCGTTTGCGTTCTCATTTGACAACTCCAGCCTTTGGCATGGTTCTACTTTAGTTATATGTGTCATTAATGAGGATGTCCTTGAAAATGCACTGTTGCTAGAAGGACTAAGACTCATCTGGCCTTTCATACTGTACATATTGTGCCTGACATTTTCTGGAGCTAGTATTAACTCAGCTGGACCACAGTTGGACGCCGAACATTTTGTGTGCTGTTCGTTAGATTTTGAACCATCACAAAACGTTGAATTTTGTATATCTGTAAACACAGTTTGGGTTTGCTGATCTTTGTACTGGTCACCTGGCCAGGAACCAGAATATGCAAGTTCTCGATGTTTCCTCTGCTCAACTGATGTGAGGTCATTTGCCTGTTTGTTTTCCTCTGTTTTGGACTGTGCTTGCTTTAGTAGCTCAGAATTATTGTTCATACTTCCTGTAAGTGTTTGTAGCTCCAAGTCACTGGAAGATGTACTTAAAAGCATTTGCTCGGGCAGACCCCCACTGCTGTGTTTTAGCATGTTCATCCTCTCTGTAGCGTCTGCTAAACCTTTGTTATTCTTACTAATTTCTGACGAGGCCGAATCAGATTTTACTGGAATAGATACCAAGCAAAATATTGTTTCATTTAGCCTTCTCTTCGAATTTCTTTTGCTCCGAAGATAGGTGTCAGGCCCAAACTTTTTAACTTTAGTTACAGTTTCACAAGCACTGTCGGAGTGGGTCTTTTTTAGTGATAGCTTGTGAGTAGGTTCATGGTCATCAGGTAAACTGCATGCTGTAGACCCATCTCTATATTCTGGCAATGGATAACGCATTTGATCTGGAATCGAGACGTGTAACCATTGCTTGTGCTTGATACCTTCTCTTTTCACGTAATTGTTCCCACCATTTTTGGATTTGGTAAAGGCACTGACTCTCTCTCTCTTTTGGACATTACTTTCCTGATTTTTAGATTCCTTAATTTCAATGCGCTTTTTACTACGGTCCTGCTTTTCTTTGTCATGTGGCACTGCAATATGCTTTATACAAGGGTCATCAAAAGAAATATACTGTATGCACTCTTTACAGTTGTCACCGTGTCCGTGGTTGACTTGTTTGTCGTAAGGAACATTATTTCCTGGGAAACTAGTAAGTGCTTTATTACTTGTGCTGGTTTTCTCCACCGGGTAAATTTGGCGACAACAGTCTCCAACTTTAGGCACTTTAATAAAAGACTGATTAGTAGCATTTTGAAGAGGAGGAGACTTGTAAGATGGCGGTGGTATATAAATGGGTGGCTCAAGGCATGTCTCTTGAAAACAGGGTTCTAGGGAAGTTTCTACTTTGCCAGAAAACAAAAGCTGTTCATCTTTTTGACTGTCTGGACTTTCACTAGATTCAACAGCACCCCAGGTTTGCTGGTGAAGTTCATATGACGGAGGCTTTGATGGTCGACTATATTTCGGCTTTGAAAATGAATTGCGTCTACAATCGTTACTTGCAACATATTTATCCTGTAATTGTGTTATTTCGTGTTTCAATGGAGAATTATCACCTGTAACCGAGGGAATATTCGCAGGCCTTACAATTTCAGGGGAAATAACTTTTGGCAACAACTGTGGTTTTAGCTTATTATGACACACAAGTGCTTTGTCTCCATGAGTAGCTGAGATGAATTCTTGTGGTGATTTTTCACTACTTGCATCTGACCCTTCTCTCCCGGATGCTTTAAAATCTTTTGTAATGTTTTTGTTTGCATGTTCCTGCCTGTCTTCAAGAGGTTGTTTCCAGTGCTTAAAGATCATGTTGTTCCTTCCATTTTCCATGTTTACTACGTTACTGCCATCAGTGACATTTCTTTCAACAATACTGCACTCCCGTTTTCCTCCAATATCCGATGTTATTATCTTGTCCACTGCTCCTCCATCCTCTCCTTGTCCTAATAAAACGCTGAAGTCTTGGGCTCTTCTTCTCCAGTACTGGACATCCTTACTGGTCTTTGTCCAACAGGACCGTTCAGGTTGAGGTCTGTCAGGGAACCTACAAAAAAAAAGCAAACAAAAAATATATAATGTCAAAAAGGTTTTTTTTTGTTTTTGTTTTTTTGTTAGTGTGCTGTTTTGTGTTTTCCTTTTTTCTTTATGTATGCGAAAAAAAAAAAAAAAAAAAATTAACACTGTAAAAAAAAACTAAGGTTTCTATTTTAGTAGATTTAGTAAAGGACAGATTCTATTAAAGATACTTCTCAAAGGCAGGGTACAAAAATATTAATCTATAGCATGACTGGCAAATCATTAGTGAAAGCATTAGTGTCTAAACTTTTGAGAAATGTCCTATGATTGCTTAAATCTTCCTTACCGATTAACCTGTACTTGTCATCAAGCTGCTTGCTCTAATATCAGACATTAAAGGGACACTATAGTTACCAAAACAACTTTAGCTTAATGAAGCAGTTTTGGTTTATAGATCATGTCCTGCAGTCTCACTGTTCAATTATCTGCCATTTAGGAGTTAAATCACTTTGTTTATAAACCCTCGTCACACCTCCCTGCATGTGACTTGCACAGCTTTCCTAAACACTTCCTGTAAAGAGTCATCTAACGTTTATCCATCCTTTATTGCAAGTTCTGTTTAATTTTGATTTTCTTATCCCCTGCTATGTTAATAGCTTGCTAGACCCTGCAAGAGCCTCCTGTTTGTGATTAAAGTTCAATTTACAGATAAAGAGATACAATTGTTTAAAGTAAATTACATATTATTGAAAGTGAAACCATTTTTTTTTTCATGCAGGCTGTGTCAATCAGAGCCAGAAGAAGTGTGGCAAGGGCTGCATAAACAGAAACAGCGTGATTTAACTCCTAAATGGCAATGAATTGAGCAGTGAAACATGAGAGGCATGAAATATACACTAAAACTGCTTCATTAAGCTAAAGTTGTTTAGGTGACTGTAGTGTTCCTTTAATGAAATTTTGGGAATACTATGTAACAGGCTTTGAGAACTTTTGGTGTATACAGAGCACATGAACTGTTTCAATATACAGTATTGAAACATATATACACTTGTGATGGCTAATCTTTTGTAGTAAGAATGGCTGGCTAAGTCTAATGAGCAAAGTAGTCCATGCCATATGTAAGATAAGACATAAATGGTGCATTGTTATACCGATCCCTCTCTACTCACTGCCTATCTTGCAGATCAAAATAGCAGATCAGAAACATGTATCACTGCTCAGTCAAAATAATAGAAGCAATGTCTACGTTCAATAATTAACATACATATGAAAGTTGAAATGAGTGTGTGTGTGTGTGTATCAATCGTTATGAGTATAGTCGAAAATGGAAATCAATCAGCCCTGTAGGCGATATGAAGACTTTGAAATAAAACCAAAAAATAAATAAATCACAAAACATAAAATGCTAGATTTATATCATATAAATCTTGTTTTGCCATAAGTACATAATTCCTCCTTTCACATTTAGTGCACCTACAAAAAACTTATAAACAAACTTTTTTTTTTTTGGTGAAGGACTGAAAGTACTTTTTTGTAACACCAGGTGTTAGTCAAATAATTATAAAGTATTTAACCAGGAAAGGTACATTTAGATTGCTCTGGTTTCCAGGTACATCCGGGGGATGTTAATATTACCCAAACTAACAGTACTCATTTTAGCTACACCAGGATTTGTACCTGCAGCCCCCAAGGGTTGAACAGATTCTACTGAAGATACATTAGCTCACTGACCTATCTCAAATAGTTGTGCATATTGGCACATATTCTGTGACACATACATTTTCTCTTTTTAAATGAGATGTTTAATGAACTAAAACACATGTAAATCCTAAAATGAACAGGTAACTTAGTCATCAGGAATACTGGCTGAAATGTAACACGCATCATCTAAAATTAAAACGTTTAAAAGTAAATGTTTAATAGAATTGAAAAAAAAAATTGTCAAGAGTTTTAAAATATATCTATCTTATGTAATTCTATTTTAAGAACTCGAGAAAATTATAATTTGTGATTGAGGCTCCTAAATGGCCAGATCATCTGATTGGCACCGACCTGCAAACACTGAGGCAGACATATCTTTAGCTGGTCAAACCTTGTAGACAATAAAATAAAATAAAATAAAATAAAATGTAATGAAGCGTGAACTGAGTAAATCTCGGATCTAAACTGGAAGCAACAGAACTTCTAAACACATCAGAATTATTGAATGTGAAATATTTTTAGCTTTAGTGTCCACAAACGAGCTGTCACCATTTCACATCACATCTCTGCCACTAGCAAAATGACAATGGAGAAAAAAAATAGGATTTGACATAAATAGGACAGGAGCTTGAACAGACATCAAGAAAACATGTTCTTCCCAGGTTAAAAGTGCATGATGGGTAAATTTTCCTAAATCGTTCCGTTCCATTCTCTAACTTAAAAAATGCACAACTCAATCACCCGCATACAATGCTATTCACAGAAAACACAGGTTCATATACATGACAATTTTTTATTAAATTCTATAATAATAATATATATATATTTTTTTTAAATGTTAAAGGAACACTTTAGTGTTAGGAATGCAAACATGTATTCCTAACAGTATAGTTACCCGTTCAATAATTACCGGCCCCCTCTAAATGCAAGAAAAGGTGAGCTTTACTTACCTTTTTTACATCTCCACATGGTCTTTCAAAAACCCCCACAAGTGACAGTAATGCTATAATGCCAGGAACTAAAAATGTAATACTTATTCAACATGTAGCTGGGGGGTTAAAGGGACACTGTAGGCACCCAGACCACTTCTGCTTATTGGAGTGGTCTGGGTGCCAACTCCCACTACCCTTAACCCTGCAAGTGTAATTATTGCAGTTTTTTATAAACTGCAATAATTACCATTGCAGGGTTATCTCCACCTCTAGTGGCTGTCTGCTAGACAGCCACTAGAGGTCACTTCCTGATTAATAGCAAAGATTTTCTTTGCTAGAGCGTCGCTGGACGTCCTCAGGCTGTGTGAGGACCTCCAGCGTCGCTCATTTCCTCATTGGAAAGCATTGAAAATATTTTTCAATGCTTTCCTATGGGGAGTGCTAATGCGCAGGCGCGGCATTGCCACGCCTGCGCATTAGGTCTCCTCGGCCGGTGGGCGGGATCAGTCTCACCCACCGGCCGACGGAGACAGTAGGAGGAGCGGCGCGGAGGAGGAAGCAGCGACGAGGGACATCATCGCTGCCTCAGGTAAGTGACTGAAGGGGTTTTCACCCCTTCAGAAACTGGGGATTGGGGGGTGGGAGGGAGAGGGTACCTCCAGTGCCAGGAAAACTGATTGTTTTCCTGGCAATGGAGTTTCCCTTTAACGGACAACTTTGGCAAGTTTTTCTGTCCTTAGAGAAATGACTGCATGACGAATATGCCAAGGAAGTTGCAAGTCAAAACTACTGTAAAGAGAGCCATGGAAGAGGCATACATTTTGCATAAGTACTTGTCTCAAGTGAGCAGTGAAATAATATCGTAACAAGGTGCTATGTGAAATCATGTAATACTGCTTAAGCCTAATATAATAAATCCCTAGGATTTTGTGCTAATGAACTGTAGTGCAGAAGATACATTTTCATTGTGATTCTTAAATCTAACAATAATGTACTAGGACTAGTTCAGCTTTTTATAAGTATTATGCAATGTAACTTTTCTTTCCGTATTAAAGGGACAATGTAGGCATCAAAACAACTTTAGCTTAATGAAGCAGTTTTGGTGTATAGATCATGCCCCTGCAGTCTCACTGCTAAATTCTCTTCAATTTAGTAGTTAAAGGGACACTATAGTCACCAGAACTACAGCTTATTGAATTTGTTCTGGTGAGTAGAATCATTACCTTCAGGCTTTTTGCTGTAAACACGGTCTTTCCGAGAAAATGCCGTGTTTACATTACAGCCTAGTGATAACTTCACTGACCACTTCTCAGATGGCTGTTAGAGATCCTACCTGGGTTATGGCTGCCTAAAATACACCCAAACATTCAGTATCTCCTCCCTCTGCATGCAGACACTGAACTTTCCTCATAGAGATTCATTTATTCATCTCTATGAGGAGATGCTGATTGGCCAGGGCTGTGTTTGAATCATGCTGGATCTGCCTCTTTGTCAGTCTCAGCCAATCCTATGGGGAAGCATTGTGATTGGACCAGGCTACCACTTCTGATGATGTCAGCAGACCGTTTGCTTTTCTAACAGTCTAACAGCATGCAGAGTTACAGCTTCTGGCTTGAATACAGTAAGATTTTGCTATATTTATGGAGGCATGAGGGGCCCAGGGGGGCTAGATGGTGGTTTTAACACTATAGGGTCAGGAATACATGTTAGTGATCCTTTAATTCACTTTGTTTATACAGCCCTTGTCACACCTCTCTCTCTGCATGTGACTTGCACAGCCTTCCTAAGCACTTAATGAAAAAGAACATAGGTTCCTGTATTGCAGAGTCTGTTTAATCAAGAATGTCTAATCTTTTGCTGTGTTAATTGCCTTCTAGACCCTGCAGGAGCCTCCTTTGTGTGTTTAAGTTCAGTTTACAGAGCAGGAGATAAAAACGTATAGCAAGTTAAAGTGAGACTCTGGTTACCATAACAACTTCATCAAAATTAAGTTACTATGGTGCAAGGAGGCCCCTGGACACAATCTTAAGGTAACTTTCCTATGAGGAGGGCATAAAGCGCTTATGGTGCTCACTGCGCATATGCATTAGGTCCCTGAGTCGGATGACATCAGAGGAGGCGGAGTACCAACCCAGCACCGAGGGAGGTCTGTGCTGGAAGCAGGTGAGTAAACAAGCTTTTTTTTTATGCATTTCTATAGTTTAAGGAATGCAGATTTGTATTCTTTACAGTATAGAATCCCTTCAAATATGGGAATTCCACATAAGGGTACCAATTTAAGGAGTTATCAAGTAAACAGATGAATCAAATTTAAGAAAAGCTATTTTCTTAAAGAGACTCTTTTGAACCCTGTAGCAGAATACATTGCTGTTTTAGGAACATAAACATTTTTTTTTATCTACAAAATATAAAAGGACAAAAACCAAATAGGGTAATACGTAAAATCCACTTGGTGAGAGAAATTCAGATTTATCCTTGGATCAAGCAGTTATTACCCTACATTGAAAGATTATATCCTTGAATATTCTGTTTTTGCAAGTATGCATCTAGTAGCTGTTTTAACATCTGTATGAACTCTGATAAAACCACTTCTGCAGGCAAATAATTCCACATCCTTATTGTTCTTACAGTAAAAAAACCTTTCCTTTGCCTTAGGCGAAATCTTCTTTCTTCCAGTCTGAATGCATGACCTCGTGTCCTATGTAAAGTCCGGTTTGTAAATAGATTTCCACACGATGGTTTGTATTGGCCCCGAATATCTTTGTATAATGTTATCATGTCCCCTATCAGGCGACATTTTTCTAAACTAACTAGGTTTAAATTTGTTAACCTTTCTTTATAGCTGATATGTTCCATTCCTTTTACTAATTTTGTAGCCCGCCTCTGCACTTTTTCTAGTGCTATAATATCCTTCTTTAGAACAGGTGCCCAAAATTGCACAGCATAGTCATTATGTGGTCTTACCAGTGATTTATAAAGAGGCAAAATGATATTCTCGTCCCGAGAATGAATGCCCTTTTTCATGCATGACAATACCTTACTGGCCTTGGCCACTGCTGATTGACATTGCACATTGTTTCATAGTTTGTTGTCTATAACAAGTCCTTTTCGTGTGTTGTTATCCCTAATTCGCTTCCATGAAGGGTATACTTTGCTTGTGTATTCTTTACACCGAAGTGCATAACTTTGCATTTTTCAACATTAAATTTCATCTGCCATTTGAGTGCCCAGTCCCCTAGTCTATCTAAATCCCTCTGCAGCAAGGTAATATCTTGCTCACATTGTATTATTTTACAGAGTTTTGTGTCATCTGCAAACACTGAAACGTGACTTTCAATGCTGTCTTCAAGATAATTTTTAAACATGTTAAATAGAAGGGGTCTCAGAACAGAACCCTGAAGGACACCACTTGCCACCTCTGTCCAGCTTGAAAATGTACCATTAATGACAACTCTTTGTACTCTGTTTGTACTTATGTACTCACATTTAATACACGTTAGTCAACCATGGTTCTTTTAAAGTCCGTGCAGGACTCCTTTTTTTATGTGCGGTAAAAAGTATTTCAAGAGTCACTCTAAGCACTATAAGTACTTTGCTTCATTAAAAAAAGTTCCCACTCTCCCTGCTAAGAGAGGCTTATAACTGCAGTGATTAGCTACAATTGTTGCAGCTATAAGAATTCCCCCAAGGTCTCCTCTGCCAGCTGAGAGACATCCAAGGTGCGCATGTTGCACGAACAACTATGCAAGATTTCCACTGCTCAGAGCTCATGAAATTGTGTGACACACTATGGTTTACATAGCTGTAACAGGATATCTACTGCTGGCTTCCCCTGTATGCACCAGATATCCAACAAACCAATATATCCCCCCCCCCCCCCCCCACCAGCTCTCCCCCCAAAAAATCTAATGACAGTATCCTGCCGGAAGTATGCATATAAAAATGGGGAGACTGTGACCCATAAAGATAGTGATATTATTTTAGCATTCTGTGGCACTTAAGGGAATCCTCCACACACATAATGCACTTCAGCTTGCTTTAAATACCAGGCTTAAAGAGAAGCCTCTGATTGGTCATATCCCGGCACAGACTTTAGGTCAAAAAGGGCAGGGCTTGCAAAGGGAGCCGACAATAGATGTTCAGCTTCTGCAAGCTATTTTTCGATAGACCCTCAATGAAAAAAATGCATGATTTAATTGATGGTATATCTACTCATTTATTAAAAAAATAATAAAAAAAATAAATAAAAAAATTCTTTGCTGCGTTCTTTTAAATGATTTAAAATTTACCCAGGAAGGATAAATCCATGGACTCATGACATGCATTCCAAATTATGGCCCTGTGCATAATACAACCAAACAAATGAGATCGCACTTACTCCTCATTTAGTATGGGGTTTAACAACATCTAAACTGAAATTAGACATTTCAATATCCAATGGAATTTAAGCAGCATCCTATCAGTATGCATATTATGCACATACATCCAGGCTCACACACTCTCTCTCTCCATATACATATCACAGGAAGAGATTGAGGTCATATCATTTGTTATACTTTGCTCATAAATTCTGCTACTTTATAAAAATCTGTTGGATCTTTTAAAAAAAAATAAAAAAAAATGTGGAAATACGAAATAGCAGGAATTGTAATATTCTCCCACAATTGAAGGAACCAGGTTCTTCCGCCTTTCAATCAGATAACAGATGGAAAAGTTTTAAACTTTTTAGGAACATATTGTACAAAGGAGTAAGACGCATTACAAACCACACCTGTTTCTTCTTCACCACTGACATCACCCAAGCAAAGATATCATTGGCAAGCACTTAGTCTGCACCCTGCACCGCCACCAAAACGAATCCAACAACGCGTTTCTCAAGTGCTCCCTCTAAGTTAATAAGGAGCATTAAATCTTCTTGTAAAATATCAATATCATCAACAAAAATTTCTTTATTTTAAACATCTGCAGGCTGACACTTTGGGTAATCCTTCTGGGATATACAATATATTGTGCCTAAATAAAACTAAAAGGGAAATATCAAATTTGTCTAGAACTTGCCGATGTACCAGATAACAACATCAAAAAGTTCCCAGACAAATCAAGCATAAATAAAGTGTATATTGATGGGTAAATAAAGTGTAAAAAAAAAAACAACTCAAAAACATAGATAACTAGACATATGAGACCATCAAAAACGTGAACATTGTAAACCCACCCTCAACCTGACTTGTCTTGTCTAGAAATGAGGACTTAAAGTATAGGACTCTCGTCTTTCCTTCCTGTTTGTTAAACGAGTCTCGTATTAACCAAAACATATATAATAAATATGATAGCACACTAATACAAAGAATCAGTTAGGATACTGTTAACACTGTTATATAGGATAGGAAGGATACTAGATAGAGCCCTGAGACCACAAATATTGTGACAATTTAGAGTCATTGGACATAAACCTTAGAGGGTTACTTCTGGCCCATGGGCCATCTTTTGGACAAACTCATCCACAAAATGGATAATGAACATATCTTTGTAAAGATGAATGATTAGCATATTTAAATAGAAATTATATAAATGCCTTGATTTTAATTTCAATCGTCATCTCGGTTATCTTGAATGCTTTGAAATTTAATACAAATAAATAGAGGCTTATCTGGACCCACTGCACAGAGGAACAGGAACTGGTTCTCTTGTCATTGTCAAATGCTTGTTTACATCCTGAATGCTTCCTGTGTTTGTCTTCCTGAAAGGTGTATCTGGATACCCCAGGCCTTTCATTCCAAAACTCACTGTGCTATAAACATGCTTCAGGGGAATGATAGGAAAATACAATAATACAATATCTCATGTTCCACTGTTTTGCTTATTCGAATTGGGAAATTAGAAAGCCACTGGTGCCCCACACTCAAAATGACCTTTTATTTGATTTTCTTAGGATATATTTTTCTTTTCTTGATATATATATATATATATATATATATATATATATATATATATATATATATATATATATATATATATATATATATATATATATATATATCAATGTGTATATACAATGTGTTTCTGGAAAGTATCCAGCCATGAAATACAAAAAATAGAGACATTTATTGAAGAAGATACAATAAACATTTACACATAGAACAAGGACGACTCAGTCCCCTTCAAAGAAGGCACCTTGGGACCTTACACAGTTCTCATCTCCAAGCGTCTCTTCCACTGTTCAAAACACTGGCAAAATCCTTTGTTGGAATCACCTGCCTCGTCGTATTTACCGAAATCTCATCGGCGGTCTGAAATCTCTTCAATGAGTGATTTTAGTCTTAGGAAAAGCCAGAAGTTGCAGGGCCCCAAACAGATTCACGACCATCTTTGAATCGTTGGTGCCACGCTTTTATTTGTGCTGCACTTATTGCATCGTCCCCGGAAGCCTTCTGAATCATCAGAATACTTTCTGAGGAGGAATGTTCAAGCCTAATGCAAAATTTGATGCATACCAGTCAAAGGTTACCTCTTTTTATGAAGGAATGTGTGTAACAAGAGTGCTCAAAAG